>NC_057394.1:50013458-50324352 GCF_019320065.1 Cervus canadensis
ATCCAGTCCTATCACTTCAAGGCAAATAGAAGGGGAAAAAGTGGAAGCAGTGACAAATTTTGTCTTCTTGGGCTTCAAAATCACTGCGGATGATTTTGTACACCATTTTTATTGTAGAGTTTAGAGGTATTAAGTACATTCTCATTGCTGTTCAATCATCACCATCATACAGCTCCATTTTTTTTTTTTTTTTTTGTCTTCCCAACTGAAACTCCATACCTATTAGTGAATAACTTTTCATTCTTCTCAGTTTCCAGTCTTTGGAAACCATCATTCTATTTTCTGTCTCTATGAATTTGACTACTCTAGGTACCTACATGAATTATACAGTATTTGTCCTTTTGTGTCTCACTTTGTTTACTTAACATAATGTCTTCAAGGCTTATCCTTATTGCTTCATATTCGAGAATTCCTTTCATTTTTAAAGACTGAACACTATTCCACTGTATATACATATACAATATCCGTACATTACATCGAATCTGTAGATTTATTTTGATAGAATTAACATCTTAACAATATTAAGTGCTCCAATCCATGAACACAGGATACCTTTCTATATATTTGTCTTTAATTTCTTTCAGCACTGTTTGGTAGTTTTCACTATACAAGTCTTTCAGCTTTTTGGTACATGTCCCGTTTTTTTTTTTTTTTTTTTTCATGTCCCGTTTTAAAGACGTTAATTGCATGCCTTAGCAAAAACATCAGCTTTTACCCTAAGTGCTTTGAGAAACTTCAGTATCATTAAAGACAAAATGTAATCAGTATTATAAAAGACATACAAAATTTATGATCACATATGCAATGCAAATTCTGAGTTCTTTTCTGAGGTAAACGTAATGCTCCACATAAAATCAGCTTCAAATGGTATGGATTGTGCTTTAATGTTGTGGTTCTCTTTATGTTCTCCAAAACTTTGATTCATGTTATCAAAACATAAGAAACATGTGAAAGATTATTCCCTTGCTTTTGTGAGTAAACTAGTTTTACAAATAATTAAATAAAATATAAGTATTGATTCTGATCTGAGTTCCCATCCAGTGGCTTTCCTGTCTCATTTTGCATCATTTCAGTAGTCACAAAGTATCACTTAATACATAGCAGATGATATTTTCATTCGACAATCCTGAGTATTCATTTATTTAAAAGCTGTGAAGGAGGCCTTAAATATGTTAATAAAGCAATTTTTTAAAATAATAAAACAAGATTTCTTTTCTGATGAAGTTCCCACACTTTGCTTGGCTTTCTTTTTGTGTGAAAGTGCTGCTAATTCAGTATGATCCAGTAAGACTCAGTCACTCACTGTTGAATTAATGACTCTGTAATTATTTGTCACCTATTATTGTCAGACACCATCATTGTACACAAAGCTCACAAAACAGAAAATGGATATGGAAATGGTTTTAAATAGCTCCTAAGGAATAAGTGGCATTTGAAAAATACTTGATTACTTAATTATATTAGTGATCTGAAAATATATGGGTATGAAATTCAGCAAAATTTCTCTACTTTGCTCCCTCATATTCTGAATAGAGGGAAATAAACTAGATGTACTATTTAAAGACTGTATTTACCTAATTTTATGATTCACTGGAAAATCCCATGGACAGAGGAGCCTGGTAGGCTGCAGTCCGTGGGGTCTCGAAGAGTCAGACATGACTGAGCGACTTCACTTTCACTTTTCACTTTTATGCATTGGAGAAGGAAATGGCAGCCCACTCCAGTGTTCTTGCCTAGAGAATCCCAGGGATGGGGTCGCACAGAGTTGGACACGACTGAAGTGACTTAGCAGCAGTAGCAGTAGCATGATTCATTAAAGGTATGATAGGTCTTGAGAAATAGCAGCTTTCTAAGCACTATTCTGTGTATGCATACACATAAAAAGTTCATTATTATTTTATAGAATACTTTTATACAAAAATTATATATATATATATATCTTGCACTCACTATCAAATCTGAATCAAAGCTTCTATACATCCACAACCTGGAGAAGTGTTGCCATTAACAGTAATCACAACATCCCAGGAAGGCACTGCTATTCAAAATGTTTATTAGTCATCTCAAATTTTTACCAATTTCAGAATTAGTAGTTCAGATGGTAAAGAATCTGCCTGCAAAGTCAGAGACCCAGGTTCGATCCAGGAATTGGGATATTCCCCTGGAGAAGGAAATAGCAACTCACTCCAGTATTCTTGCTTGGAGAATCCCATGGACAGAGAACCCTGGTGGGCTACAGTCCACGAGGTCACAGAGTCAGAAATGATTAAGAGACAAACACACACAATATAATTTTAAGCATTTTGCAGAGAACTTCATTTTAATGCTTTACCAGCTACTTACTTTCTTCCTGCTTTTCTTTTCTTTTTCTAACTATAAATTCTAAGAGAAATTCATCATAGTAAGCAATATGAAAATCTGACTTACTCTATTGATTTCTTGCTCTGTTACTTAAGCTGTTTATTTTTATTTATTATTATTATTATTATTATTATTTTTACATTTTTGACTCCCCAACTAAAATGTGATGTCCTAAAGTTGTATCCTATTTGTTCATTTTATCCCTAGGCATAAGCACAGAGCCTGTTAAGTGAAAAGGTTGTTAGTGGATACTGAATGTAAGTTCCACAGGACAGAGATTTGTTTACATTTTTGCTTGAGCTTGATGTTGTGTATCCAGTGTGTAGAAAAGAAGAATAACTGCCACATTTACTGTGCTCAATAAATATTTGTTGGAAGGATGAGTAAATAAATGTTTCAAATTAAAGGACAAAAGACATAGAAGTTTACGACTAAAGAAAAGAGGTAAATTAACCTCTAAATAGCAAAACCATATGCTATATCCGCCAGGATATGTTTTGTGGATGAGTTGTAAAATTGAACCAAGAAAATTGTTCTTAGGGAGCCAAATGGAGCTTGCTATCATGGTCTCCATATCTTCTTCTTATCTTATCGAGACTCTTCCTTTCTAATTGCCCTACACTGAAAATTTAAACTTTAATTCATAGTTTTCACTGAGAAAATCTGATGCCTTAAAGAATGGGCTATAATATCCAAGAGAAACACACACACACACACACACACACATACACATCATTACAATACCAAGAAAATATATTGCATTAAAGTTTCAATTTAATTTTATTTTACTTTAAAAATAATGACGATATTAGGCTTTACTACTTTCAAGTGTATAAATTGATTGTGAACACACACCATGCTTAAAAGATAGATAATACATTGCATATGAAGCCAGAGAAATTTTTACAAAGCATGGAAAATCTATATGGTAGAGTGGTTGATGGTACCTTGTCTTATCAGTTACAATTTACATGAACCGGTAAAGACATTTGAATGCAGAGTTCCAAACAATAGCAAGGAGAGATAAGAAAGCCTTCCTCAGTGATCAATGCAAAGAAATAGAGGAAGCAACAGAATGGGAAAGACTGGAGATCTCTTCAAGAAAATTAGAGATACCAAGGGAATATTTCATGCAAAAATGGGCTCAATAAAGGACAGAAACGGTATGGACCTAACAGAAGCAGAAGATATTAAGAAGAGGTGGCAGGAATACACAGAAGAACTGTATAAAAAAGATCTTCACAAGCCAGATAATCACTATGGTGTGATCACTCACCTAGAGCCAAATATCCTGTAATGTGAAGTCAAGTGGGCCTTAGAAAGCATCACTACAAACAAAGCTAGTGGATGTGATGGAATTCCAGTTGAGCTATTTCAAATCTTGAAAGATGATGCTGTGAAAGTGCTGCACTCAATATGCCAGCAAATTTGGACAACTCAGCAGTGGCCACAGGACTGGAAAAGGTCAGTTTTCATTCCAATCCCTAAGAAAGGCAATCCTAAAGAAAGCTCAAACTACCGCACAATTACACTCATCTCACACACTAGTAAAGTAATGCTCAAAATTCTCCAAGCCAGGCTTCAGCAATACATGAACTGAGAGATTCCAGATGTTCAAGCTGGTTTTAGAAAAGGCAGAGGAACCAGAGATCAAATTGCCAATATCTGCTGGATCATCAAAAAAGCAAGAGAGTTCCAGAAAAACATCTATTTCTGCTTTATTGGTTATGTCAAAGCCTTCGACTGTGTGGATCACAAAAACTATGAAAAATTCTGAAGTAGATGGGAATACCAGACCACCTGACCCGCCGCTTGACATACCTGTATGCAAGTCAGGAAGCAACAGTTAGAACTGGACATGGAACAACAGACTGGTTCCAAATAGGAAAAGGAGTACGTCAAGGCTGTATATTGTCACCCTGCTTAGTTAACTTATATGCTGAGTACATCATGAGAAACGCTGGGCTGGAAGAAGCACAAGCTGGAATCAAGATTGCTGGGAGACATATCAATAACCTCAGATATGCAGATGACACCACCCTTATGGCAGAGAGTGAAGAGAAACTGAAAAGCCTCTTGATGAAAGTGAAAGAGGAGAGTGAAAAAGTTGGCTTAACGCTCAACATTCAGAAAACTAAGATCAAGGCATCTGGTCCCATTACCTAATGGGAAATAGATGGGGAGACAGTGGAAACAGTGTTAGACTTTATTTATTTATTTTGCTCCAAAATCACTGTGGATGGTGACTGCAGCCATGAAATTAAAAGACACTTACTCCTTGGAAGGAAAGTTATGACCAACCTAGATAGCATATTAAAAAGCAGAGACAATACTTTGCCAACAAAGGTCCGTCTGGTCAAGGCTATGGTTTTTCCAGTGGTCATGTATGGATGTGAGAGTTGGACTGTGAAGAAAGCTGATTGCTGAAAAATTGATGCTTTTGAACTGTGGTGTTGGAGAAGACTTTTGAGAGTCCCTTGGACTGCAAAGAGATCCAACCAGTCCATCCTAAAGATCAGTCCTGGGTGTTCATTGCAAGGACTGATGCTGAAGCTGAAACTCCAGTACTTTGGCCACCTAATGTGAAGAGTTGACTCATTGGAAAAGACCCTGATGCTGGGAGGGATTGGGGGCAGAAGGAGAAGGGGACGACAGAGGATGAGATGGCTGGATGGCATCACCGACTCGATGGACATGAGTTAGGGTAAACTCCAGGAGTTGGTGATGGACAGGGAGGCCTGGCATGCTGTCATTCATGGGGTCGCAAAGAGTTGGACACGACTGAGCCACTGAACTGAACTGAACTGAACTGAACAGGACAAGAGGGTTCTCTTTTCTTTACATTCTTACCAACACTAGTTATTAGTTGTGTTTTTGACAATAGCCATTCTGACGGGTATGAGGTCATATCTCTACGTACTTTTGATTTGCATTTTCTATTGGTTACCAATGTTGAGAATATATCACAGCATACTTCTGTTGGCCACTGGTATGCCTTCTTTGGGAAAAATATCTCTTCAAGTTCTGTGCACATCTTTTAATACTGAGTTCATTGTATATTTTGGATATTAAACCCAACCCCCATCAAATAGAACATTTGAAAATATCTTCTCCCTTTCAGTAGACAGATTGTTAATTGTGTTGATGCTTTCCTTTGCTATAGAAAAACTTGTTTGATGCAGTTTTACTTCTTTACTTTTTTATTTGTTTCCCCTGCCTGAGGAGACAGATCTTAAAAAAAAAAAAAAAAAAAATTTGCTAAGATTAATGTAAAAAAGTGTACTGTCAATGCTTTCTTCTAGAAGTCTTATGGTTTCAGGTATTAAAACAATTAAGCCTTTAAATCAATTTTGAGGTTTTTTTTTTTTTTTTTTCTTTTTTGTATAGTTTTTGTACCAGTACCATCCTGCTTTAATCATTGAGCCTTACCAAGTACAGTTTGAAATTGGGGAACTTAAAATCTCAGATCTTGTTCCTCTTTCTTAGTTACGTTGACTTTTCAATATTGCATTATATATACATGCGTGGGCTTCCCTGATGGCTTGCAAAGAATCTGCCTGCAATGTAGGGGCTGCAGGAGGCATGGGTTCTGTCCCTGGGTTGGGAAGATCCCTTTTAGGAGGGTCTGGCATCCCTCTCCAGTATTCTTACCTGGAGGATACCAGGAATAGAGGAGCCTGGCCGGCTACAGTCCATAGGGTCACAAAGAGTCAGACATGACCAAGCAACTAACATTTCTTTATCTTAACTTATATATACACATACACACACACTACTCTTTTACGGTTCTGTACCAGCTATAGAAACATTTGTTCTAGTTCTGTGAAAAGTGTCACTGTTACATTGATAGGAATTTTATTGAATTCGTAGAATACTTTGGATAGTATGGGAATTTTAACAATATTAATTCTTTGAATCCTGAGCTAGAATACCTTTCTATTTGTTTGTGTTGTCTTAAATATCTTTCATTAATGTCTTGTAATTTTCAGAGTACAGATCTTTTACCCTCCTGTTTGCATTTATTTTTTGATATTTTATTGTTTTTGGTGAGTGATACATGGTGTTATTTATTTAATTTCTCTTTCTGATATTTCATTGTTAGCGCAGAGAAATGCAAGTTTTTTACATTTTAATATTGTATCCTGAAACTTTACTGAATTAATTGAAGTGAAAGCGAAAGTGTTAGTCACTCATTCATGTCTGCCTCTTTGTGATCCCATGGACTGTAGCCTACCAGATCCTCTGTCCATGGAATTCTCCAAACAAGAGTACTGGAATGGGTTACCATTCACTTCTTCAGGGAATCTAAATTCAATGGTGAGTTCTCATAGTTATTTGATTTTGTCTTTAGTATTGTCTGTATCCAGTCCCATGTAAATTGCAAAGAGAGATGGTTTTCCTTTCCTATTTGAATTATTTTTTATTTCTTTTTCTTGACTGATCGCTGAGGCTAGAACTTCCAAACTCTGCTGAATAAAAGTGATGAAAATGGGATCCCTTGTCTTGTTTCTGATCTCAGAGAAAAAAATTTCAGCTTTTTATCACTTGGTAAGATGTTGACTATGAGTTTGTCATATATGGCCTTATTATGTTGAGGTATGCTTCCTCTATAAACACTTTATTGAAAGATTTTATTATAAATGGATACTGATTTTTGTCAAAGTTTTTTCTGCATCTATTCAGATGATTTTATGATTTTTATTCTTAGTTTTGTTAATGTAGTGTATCACACTGATTGATATGAAGATAGTGATCCACCTTGGCGTCAATGGGATGCATTCCACTTGGTCTTAGTGTAGGATCCTTTAATGTGTTTTTAAGTATTGCTTGCTAGAATTTTGTTCGGCAAGAACATTGGTTTTTAATTTTATTTTTTGTGGTATCTTTGTCTGGTTTTGGTATCAGAGTAGTATTGGCCTAATAGAATAAATTTTATCTTTCAAAGAGACTGCTCTTAAATTCATTGATCTTTTTTATTGGTTTTATAAATATTTATTTATTGTTTCCACCTGATCTTTTTATTTTCTTCCTTCTAGTTTATGTTGTGTTTGTTCTATTTTTAGATAATTTAGGTGCATGTTTAAATTGCTTGATTTTTTTCTTGTTTTCTGAGATAAGCCTTTATAAACTTAGCATGTTGAGCTGCTTCTGTTGTGTTCAGAGGTTTTGCATTATGGTTCCATTTCACTTGTATGAAGGTATTCTTTATTTCCTGTTTGATTCCTTCAGTGATCCATTGGTTGTTTAGTAGCACATTATTTAGCCTCCACGTGTTTCTTTGTTTTTCAGTTTTCTTTTTTTTTCCCCTTGCATTTGATTTCTAGCCTCGTTATCTTGTGGTCAAAAAAGATGCTTAATATGATTCAAGTTTTCTTAAATTTACTGAGACTTGTTTTGTGATCAAGTATATGACCCATTCTGGAGAAAGTTCCATGTGCATATGCATTCTGCTATTTTTGAATGAAATATTTTGAATATAACATTAAGTTTATCTAGTTAAAGTGTCATTTAAAGCCAATGTTTCCATATTTATTTTCTATCTGTATGATATTTCCATTAATGTACTAGGGTATTATAGCCCCCTACTGTTATTAAAATACTCTAAATTTCTTCCTCCATGATTACTAGTATTTACTTGATGTATTTAGGTGCTTCCATGTTGGGTCCATATATAAGTATTATATTTTCTTGGTGGAGTGATCCCTTTATAGCTATGCAATGCCCTTGTTATGGTCTTTGTTTCAAAGTCTATTTATCTTATATATGTGTTGCTACACTGGCTTTCTTTTTGTTTCTATTTGTATGGAATGTATTTTTTCATCTCCTTAATTTCAGTCTGTGTCTTTAGATATGAAGTGAGTCACTTATAGGCAGCACATAGATTTTGTTTTAACCCATTTAGCCAGTCTATGCTTTTTGATTGGAGAATTTAGCTTATCTACTTTTTTAAAATTAATTAATTAATTTATTTTTTTTATTTTTGCATTTATTTTTATTAGCTGGAGGCTAATTGCTTTACAATATTGTAGTGGTTTTTGCCATACATTGACATGAGTCAGCCATGGAGTTACATGTGTTCCCCATCCTTATCCCTTCTCCCACCTCCCTCCCCATCCCATCCCTCTGGGTCTTTCCAGTGCACCAGCCCTGAGCACTTGTCTCATGCATCCAACCTGGGCTGGCGATCTGTTTCACACTTCATAATATACATGTTTCAATGCTATTACTTTTAAAGCATTGGTAGCTATTGTTTTTTGATTAGAGAATTTAATTTATTTACTTTAAGTATTGATAAATATGTACCTATTTCCATTGTTTTCTGGTTGTTTTTCCTGTTGCTATTCCCTTCTTCTCTTGCTCTCTTGCTATGTGATTTGATGGCTAACTTTACTGTTATGTTTGGATTCCTTTCTCACTTTTGTGTATATCTATTATATATTTTTTGATTGTGGCTAACATGAGGTTCACAAATAACAATCTACACATATAGCTTTCTTTTTAGATTGATGATCTCTTAAGTTTGAATGCATTATAACAGCCCACATTTTTACTCCTCTTTCAGGTTTTATGTTTTTGACATAATAATTTACATCATTTTGTGTATCTCTTAAGTACTTATTTTATATATAAGCAATTCTACTTTTGTCTTTTAACCTTCCTACTAGCTTTAAAGTAGTTGATTCACTACCTTTACTTTATGTTTGCCTTTACCAATGGGATTTTTCTCTTAATGATTTTCTTATTTCTAGTCATAACCTTTTATTTTCTACTTAGAGAAACCCCTTTTAACATTTCTTCTTCTAAGGCCAATTTGGTGGTAATAAACTCTTTTGCTTATCTGTAAAATTCTCTGTGCCTCCTTCAATTCTCAATGTTAAAGTTGCCAGGTAATGTTATTCTTAGTTATAGGGTTATTTTTACTTTCAGCACTTTGATTATACTAGTGCTGAATTACTAGTATACTATATACTAGTATACTATACTATATTAGAAAGGTTGCTAGTACCTTCTAATCTACATCATTTCTGCTAAAAATTCGATCAACTAATTTGTTTTATGGGAGTTTCCTTGTTTGCAACTAGTTGTTTTTCTCTTGTTGCCTTTAAGAGGTACTCTTTATTTTTAATTTCTGACATTTTTCATTATAATGTCTTTGTGTGGACCTCTTTGTGTTCATTTTTATGGGACTTTGGACTTCCTGGACCTGGATCTCAGTGTTGTTGCCCAGGTTAGGGAGGTTTTCACCTATTATTACTTCAAATAAGTGTTCCACCCATTCTCTGTCTCTTCTGTTTCCCTACAAAGTTAATATTAGTACATTTGGTGGTGTCTTAGAGGTTTCTTAAATTATTATTTTTTTGTTCTTTTAATGTTTTTTATTTTTAACATCTTTATTGAATTTGTTACAACATTGCTTCAGCTGTTTATGTTCTTGTTTTTTTGACTGTGAGGCATGAAGGATCTTACCTCCCTGACCAGGGATCAAACTCACAACCCCTGTTCTACTGGACCACAAGGGAAGGTCCTATTATTATTATTATTAGTAGTAGTAGTAGTAGTATTTAGATTCTTCTTTTGTTTTATCTGTTCAGCTTGTGTGATTTCCACTGTTTTCTGGATCACTATTCTGTTCTTCTATATCATCTAGCCTATTGTTGTTTTCATTTGTGCATGCTAAGTCGCTTCAGTCATGTCAGACTCTGTGAGACACAATGGACCATAGCCCTGCAGACTCTTCTGTCCATGGAGATTCTCCAGGTAAAAATACTAGAGTGGGTTGTCATGCCTTCCTTCTAGTGTATTTTTAATTTCACCTCTTGTATTTAATTTCAGATCTGATTGGTGATTTCTTTATATTCTCTAATTCTTCATGAAATTCTGTGATCATCCATTATTTAGTGAGCTTCTTTATAGTCATTACTTTTAACTTTTTATAAAATAGATTGTTTATTTCTATTTCTTTTAGTTCATTTTTTTCTGAAATTTTATCTTGTTTCTTTTTTCTAACAAATTTCTCTATCTATTCATTTTACATAATTATCTATTTTTATTTTTATGTATTTCTATGTATTTGGTAGGTCTGTTATGACTCTCAATCTTGGAGACGTGTCCTTATGTAGAAAACATTCTGTGAGGTTCTGTAGATCACTCCCTCTGGTCACCAGAGCTAGATGCTCCAGTGATGACACTTAATTTGGTTGGGCTGCACATACCTTTCTCTTATGTTAGGGTCAGCTACTATAAGCGTGTTAGTAAGCAAGAAAACCCTTATGCCCCTGGCCTTGAGGCCCTTCCTTAAATGGTTGCTGCAGGTTTGCTGGTAGGCAGGGAAATCCTCTAGTGCTAATAGGCTAGAGAGAAGATTTAAAAATGGCGTTTGGCAGTTGATGGTATTAGTACAGTAGAATAAGATCCCAAAATAACTGCAACCAGTCTCTCTGTCCCTAGAGAGAACCCCAGCTGTCTCTTGCCACTTTTGGTGACTCTCCAAGGTCACCAAAAGGTCATTCAGGTGCCTTTCAGATTATTGCTTCTACACTGGGACTCAGAACGTGTGAGGTTTTGTACACACCTTCTAAAAGCAGAATCTCTGTTTAGCTTCCAGCTCTCTTTAACATAAGCCTCACTGGTTCTCAAAGACAGACATTCCAGAATGCTCATCTTCTTGGTTTAGGACATGGGCTGGAGAGCCTAATGTGAGGTTTGGAACCTCTACTCTGTAAAGAAGATCTCTGTAGTTATGACATCTTTCTCATTTGTGGGTCACTGACCCACGGATGTGGGTTCTCACTAGACCACATCTCTGTCCTTACTGCCCATATCATATAAAGACTCCTTTTTATATCTTTAGTTGTGGAATAGCTTTTCTGTTGGATTATTCTCATAGACACTCACTTTGTAAGTAGTGGTAATTTTGGTATGCCATGGGATGGGATGAGTTCAGGGTCTTCCTATTGTGTAATCTTGATCCTGCTCTAATATGCTGCTTATTCTTTAAAAATAACTTACTTTTGCCTACCATTTAAAACTGTCTAATTACTTGACCACCTTTTTTTTTTTTTCTTTTCTGTCTGCTATTGCATTTCATTATTCTTCAGTATGAATCTTTTAGTTATATCAAAGGTATATGTTTATTTCTCAGCAAGCAGATATACTATGTCTGTGTTTCAATATTATTTTCCTAATATAAATGATTGTCTTGTCTTATAACATTTATCAAGATTTGTTTAATTTTTAAAGCCCAGATTAAATTAGCTTCCAGCATGAAATACAGATCTATTTTTGAATTCTCTTTGTTTCTTATACCACAAATTTTAATCAGCTTCTTCCTTCTTATTGACCTAACTATATTCTTTCTAATCATATGTTAGATGTTTAGAAAGAACGTTTATGTTATATAACCCCAAATCTTATTATCTATTTATTATTATTTTTGGCTATTCCACACAGTATGTGGTATCCTAATTCCCAGATCAAGGATTGAACCTATGATGCCTGCAGTGGAAGCATAGAGTCTTAACCACTAAACCACCACAAATTCCCGTATGATCACACATCTTCTAATACTATAGTATTTAATTTACTTCTAAAAATTTAATTGTAATTGATTATTGAAAGAAACATGAAGGAAGAACTTTAGAGTTTATACAATGAACATTAAAAATGTATTATTAGCTTATTTCAATTTTATGTAATCCAGAAATAGATGAATTATTTAAAAAACTGATCTTAAAATAGTTCACTGAAAATTTAAAAATTGTGAGACTTTTTTATTACTTAGAGCAATCACTATAGAATTTTTTAAAATAATATGTTTTAAGTATATTTTATTTTTTTTTTTCATTTATTTTTATTAGTTGGAGGCTAATTACTTTACAATATTGTAGTGGTTTCTGTCATACATTGACATGAATCAGCCATGGATTTACATGTATTCCCCATCCCGATACCCCCCTCCCACCTCCCTCTCCACCCGATTCCTCTGGGTCTTCTCAGTGCACCAGGCCCAAGCACTTGTCTCATGCATCCAGCCTGGGCTGGTGATCTGTTTCACCCTAGATAATATACATGTTTTGATGCTGTTCTCTTGAAATATCCCACTCTCGCCTCCTCCCACAGAGTCCAAAATTCTGTTCTGTATATCTGTGTCTCTTTTTCTGTTTTGCATATAGGGTTATCGTTACCATCTTTCTAAATTCTATATATATGCATTAGTATATTGTATTGGTCTTTATCTTTCTGGCTTACTTCACTCTATATAATGGGCTTCAGTTTCATCCATCTCATTAGAACTGATTCAAATGAATTCTTTTTAATGGCTGAGTAACATTGCATGGTGTATATGTATCACAGCTTCCTTATCCATTCGTCTGCTGATGGGCTTCTAGGTTGCTTCCATGTCCTGGCTATTAGAAATAGTGCTGTGATGAACATAGAGGTGCACGTGTCTCTTTCAGATCTGGTTTCCTCGGTGTGTATGCCCAGAAGTGGGATTGCTGGGTCATATGGCAGTTCTATTTCCAATTTTTTAAGAAATCACCACACTGTTCTCCATAGTGGCTGTACTAGTTTGCATTCCCACCAACAGTGTAAGAGGGTTCCCTTTTCTCCACACCCTCTCCAGCATTTATTGCTTGTAAACTTTTGGATAATAGCCATCCTGAGTGGCGTGTAATGGTACCTCATTGTGGTTTTGATTTGCGTTTCTCTGATACTGAGTGACGTTGAGCACCTTTTCATGTGTTTTTTAGCCATTTGTATGTCTTCTTTGGAGAAATGTCTGTTTAGTTCTTAGGCCCATTTTTTGATTCGGTCATTTATTTTTCTGGAGTTGAGCTGAAGGGGTTGCTTGTATATTTTTGAGATTAATCCTTTGTCTGTTGCTTTGTTTGCTATTGTTTTCTCCCAATCTGAGGGCTGTCTTTTCACCCTGCTTATAGTTTCCTTTGTTGTGCAGAAGCTTTTAAGTTTCATTAGGCCCCATTTGTTTATTTTTGCTTTTATTTCCAATATTCTGAGAGGTGGCGTCATAGAGAATCCTGCTGTGATTTATGTCAGAGAGTGTTTTGCCTATGTTCTCCTCTAGGAGTTTTATAGTTTTTGGCCTTACATTTAGATCTTTAATTCATTTTGAGTTTATTTTTGTGTATGGTGTTAGAAAGTGTTCTAGTTTCATTCTTTTACAAGTGGTTGACCAGTTTTCCCAGCACCACTTGTTAAAGAGGTAGTCTTTCTTCCATTGTATATTCTTGCCTCCTTTGTCAAAGATAAGGTGTCCATAGGTTCGTGGATTTATCTCTGGGCTTTCTATTCTGTTCCATTGATCTATATTTCTGTCTTTGTGCCAGTACCATACTGTCTTGATGACTGTGGCTTTATAGTATAGTCTGAAGTCAGGCAGGTTGATTCCTCCAGTTCCATTCTTCTTTCTCAAGATTGCTTTGGCTATTCAAGGTTTTTTGTATTTCCATACAAATTGTGAAATTATTTGTTCTAGTTCTGTGAAAAATACCGTTGGTAGCTTGATAGGGATTGCATTGAATCTATAGATTGCTTTGGGTAGAATAGCCATTTTGACAATATTGATTCTTCCAATCCATGAGCACGGTATATTTCTCCATCTGTTTGTGCCCTCTTTAACTTCTTTCATCAGTGTTTTATAGTTTTCTATGTATAGGTCTTTTGTTTCTTTAGGTAGATATACTCCTAAGTATTTTATTCTTTTTGTTGCAATGGTGAATGGTATTGTTTCCTTCATTTCTCTTTCTGTTTTCTCATTGTTAGTGTATGGGGATTGTTAGGAATGAAAGGGATTTCTGTGTGTTTATTTTATATCCTGAAACTTTACTATATTCATTGATTAGCTCTAGTAATTTTCTGGTAGAGTCTTTAGGGTTTTCTATGTAGAGGATCATGTCATCTGCGAACAGCAAGAGTTTCACTTATTTTCCTATCTGGATTCCTTTTACTTCTTTTTCTGCTCTGATTGCTGTGGCCAAAACTTCCAAAACTATGTTGAATAGTAGTGGTGAGAGTGGGCACCTTTGTCTTGTTCCTGATTTCAGGGGAAATGCTTTCAATTTTTCACCATTGAGGGTAATGCTTGCTGTGGGTTTGTCATATATATATATATAGCTTTTATTATGTTGAGGTATGTTCCTTCTATTCCTGCTTTCTGGAGAGTTTTTTTTTTATCATAAATGGATGTTGAATTTTGTCAAAGGCTTTTTCTGCATCTATTGAGATAATCATATGGCTTTTATCTTTCAATTTGTTAATGTGGCGTATTACATTGATTGATTTGTGGATATTAAAGAATCCTTGCATTCCTAGGATAAAGCCCACTTGGTCATGATGTATGATCTTTTTACTATGTTGTTGGATTCTGTTTGCTAGAATTTTGTTAAGGATTTTTGCATCTATGTTCATCAGTGATATTGGCCTGTGGTTTTCTTTTTTGTGGCGTGTTCGTCTGGTTTTGGAATTAGGGTGATGGTGGCCTCATAGAATGAGTTTGGAAGTTTTCCTTCTTCTGCAATTTTCTGGAAGAGTTTGAGTAAGATAGGTGTTAGCTCTTCTCTAAATTTTTGGTAGAATTCAGCTGTGAAGCCATCTGGTCCTGGGCTTTTGTTTGCTGCAAGATTTGTGATTACAGTTTTGATTTCCTTGCTTGTGATGGGTCTCTTAAGATCTTCTATTTCTTTCTGGTTCAGTTTTGGAAAGTTATACTTTTCTAAGAATTTGTCCATTTCTTCCAAGTTGTCCATTTTATTGGCATAGAGCTGATGGTAGTAGTCTCTTATGATCCTTTGTATTTCAGTGTTGTCTGTCATGATCTCTCCATTTTCATTTCTAATTTTGTTAATTTGGTTCTTCTCCCTTTCTTAATGAGTTTTGTTAATGATTTGTCAATTTTGTTTAGTTTTTCAAAAAAACAGCTTTTAGCTTTGTTGATTTCTGCTATGGTCTCCTTATTTTCTTTTGCATTTATTTCTGCCCTAATTTTTAACATTTCTTTCCTTCTACTAACCCTGGGGTTCTTCATTTCTTCCTTCTCTAGTTGCTTTAGGTATAGAGTTAATTTATTTATTTGACTTTTTTCTTGTTTCTTGATGTAAGCCTGTAATGCTATGAACCTTCCCCTTAGCACTGCTTTTACAGTGTCCCATAGGTTTTGGGTTGTTGTGTTTTCATTTTCATTCGTTTCTATGCACATTTTGATTTCTTTTTTGATTTCTTCTATGATTTGTTGGTTATTCAGAAGCATGTTATTTAGCCTCCATATGTTTGAATTTTTTATAATTTTTTTCCTGTAATTGAGATCTAATCTTAAAATAAATTTTCAAATAACCTTAAAAAGAACAAGTTTTGTTTTTAGTGAAATATATAATTTTCTTCTTAAATCTCTCTCTAAGAAGACGTGGCATTGAATATTTTATTATTGGTGTATAGCATAAGCTCACTAAGGGAATATAATAAATTATTTCTTAACTGATCTTAGTTTTACATTTGTCTTGAATAGGTTTTAGTCCACCTGAGAATTTTTTATCATGAATATTAAAGTTCATCCAATATTTTTCAAATTAGTGTTTGAACACAAATAAAGTTTATATGAACACATGAGTCATATGAATTTTATGAATTTTGCCCAAGAAGTAAAGTTCAAGCTCATTTTAGCATGTTATATTAAAATAACCAATCACATATTTGAAAAGGCATCTATCACATATTTGAAAAGGCATCTATCACATATTTGAAAAGACCTAATTTATGTAAGGTACTACTTGTGCCTTACACATAGCTCACTCTTGATAGTAACAATTGTGGACTAAGAAGATGTATATTCTAAACAGTATCGAGAGAGGTGATCTTTCTACAAGTAGTTACATGAGACTGGGTTGCTCTATAATTGTCAATGACTTTTAAAAATATAAAATATGTTCTCGTTATTATCTCATTTGACATTCCATACAATCTTAAATGAGAATAAACTAATAAAATAAAGTGTTTTTTTTTTTTTAAAGATCTACTCATATGAGGAAGTCTAGTGCTATACTCTTTCACCTACATTAACACATTTTGCATTAATAGAAAATTACATTGTATATATGCTTATTACCATTTTGCCAGATGAGAATGATGAGGCTTAGAAAATGCTGATATATAATGACAAAGTCAAGATTCAGACCAATATTTTTTAACTTCAGAATGTTCTCTGTTTCTCCTACTCTGGAGTATACATGGGAGATATCTTTAATTTATTAATGAGTGGTTGGGGTCTGAGCAGACTAAATCATTTGCCCCAAGTTAAAAATATGATGTAACTATTTGAAAACTTGAAATACAACCTAAATGCAAAGGTTTTCCTCTGTGCATTATTGGCTCAATGTAAAGGTTTCCTATAGCACTCATAGACATGTAAGCTACTGGCTTGATGGTTAGACAGCTACTGATATGTTATACACAAAAAACAGAAACTAAGAAGAAAGCCTGAAAATGCTGGAAGGAAGCAAAACATAATTTGCCACCTCTTCCGATTTGATGAATTACATTTCCGTTGTTGTTGTTGTTGTTCAGTTCCTCAGTCATATCAGACTCTTGGCAAACCCATGGACTGAAGAACAGCAGTCTTCAATGTCCTTCACCATCTCCCGGAACTTGCTCAAACTCATGTCCATTGAGTTTGTGATGCCATTCAACCATCTTGCCCTCTGACGTCCTTTTCTCCTCCTGCCCTCAATCTTTCTCAGGATCAGGGTCTTTTCTAATGATTTGGCTCTTTGCATCATATGGCCAAAGTATTGGAGCGTCAGCTTCAGCATCAGTCCTTCAAATGAATAATCAGGATTGATTTCCGTTAGGATTGACTTAGGCAAAATTAACCATATGTCTTTTTGGAATAAACAATTCACATGCATGCATGCACACACAGGGGCACTCTTAAACACAACACACACTCAACACCAAATTGCTATAGGCTGAGAGTAAATGCTTCAGAAGTCCTGATGAGGCCTCCACCTTAATTTCTGTGTCCCTGAGGACTAAAGGAGTGGTACTCTTCTCCAGTTGTAAGGTTCAATCTTATCTCTCTATCCACCTGGGCATAGACATCAATCACAGTAACTAAGGATTTAACTGTTATAAATCTTTCAGTATACTATTTAAGACTGTGTATTCTCACAATATACATAGATATACTCAGAGTTACAGCAATAGAAAATAGAGCTACGTTTTTTAATTTCAAAGTTCACAGTTTTCCTAATCAGAGAATAGTTATACTTTAAAAGACTTTGTCTTAAAGACCTCATAGCTTCTATAGACCATTCCTTCACCCAGATTGTCATGACTATTTTCCAGATTCTTTAGCAATGTATTTTTAAACTTCTTTTCTGCTAATTTTTCCTAGTAAAAACTGATTTTCATCTGATAGCAAAGTACACAATAGTTCTGACTTAAAAATAATAGAAGTAGAGGTCTCTTTCCCATAAAAAACAGATTGCAGATGCTGATTTCATATTTTCAGAAGGAGCCTCCATACTTCCTATCTAGCTGCTCTGCCATTCACAGCACACAGTTCCCATCTTGTGGTCTAAGAAGGCTGCCTCAGTTTCTGCTGATGCTTCTGCAAGTTAGGAGGTAGGCAATGTAAGATAGGACCACTCCTCTGGAAGGGTGCCATGAGCCAGGATTGCAAATTGTGCTCTTTGTCTTCACCTCCTCATGTTTGAAAAAACAGCTGCAATTTTCCTGGCAGTCAAGTGGTTAAGACTACACACTTCCACTGCAGGGGGCACAGGTCAGTTTCTGGTGGGGAAAGTTCTGCATGCCATGCAGCGCTCAAGAAAGAAACAAAACAAAAAACTGATTATTTGATATTATTTTGTTTCCAGAACCCTTAAGCCTCCATATTAGGTCGATTATTTTCTTGGATTTGTCATGTAGATAATCATGTTATACTAATGACAATATGTTTCTTTCTTCCATTTTTTCTTACCTCAGTATCCAGTCTAAGACCTCCTCCAGCACAATGTTAAACAGAGTAATGAGAGTAGACAGTTTGTCTTTTTCCTGATATCAGAAGAAATGATTTCAAGTTGCAATGAGGTAGGTAACTCCCAGATACCACTCTTCAGATTGATAAAGTTTTCTTTAATCTCTTGGATAACCCAAGCTGTTGATTATATAGAGTACTTTTACATATACCTGCATTCATTCCTCTAGTATTTCATTTAGGAGGTATGTATCTAAGCCCATAAATGTGTTTCACTTGTAATTTTTCATGATGGTATTGTTTGTCATCATATTTTGAAATGAAATTTTTACACGCTTCATAAAATAAATTCAGGATTTTCTCCTAACTCACTACAGAAAAGTTTGGTAAACATAAATATACTTGTTCATTTACTGCTTTGGAGATTTTTTCATGTCAACAGTTTGCTCTTATTTAGTCTGAAACATCTCTAGTGATCTCCCCCTTCATTTCTGACTTGCTTATCATGTCTTCTCTTTTTTACTAGATAAATCTTAGCAGAAGTTTGTCAATTTTATTTGACTTTTCGAAGAAACAACTTTTGACTTTGTTCATCCTCTATAGTTTGTTCGTACTCTTTAATTTCTGTTTTATTTTCTTTATTATTTTATTCCTTCAATTGTGCGTATTTGGGGGAAAGGTGAGTATTCTTTTTCTACTTCTTTAGATGGTTGTCTCAGGCTTTGCATTTAAAGTTGAAAATCTCTCTCTACGTTCTTTTTAACTACATGTCACAAGTAATGTTTTTATCATTCAGACTAAAATATTTTTTTAACTTTCACTGCCATTTATTTCATGAACTACAGGTTATTTAGCAGTATCTATGTTTTTATTTAGCTTTTTATTTTGAAGTCATGTCAAAAACACTTTAGAATGGTATAAAGAGCTCCAATATATGTTTGAACTAAACAAGGGTTAACCTTTTTGGATTACTTGTTTATCATTTCATGACTCTTTTTTTTGCATGAACACATTCTCATACATAATTTCTCTGAATCATTTACCTTTTGAGAGAAAATTGCAGACATGATACACCTTTATCCTAAAATACTTCAGTATGTATTTTTCAGGAACAAGGATATTCTCCTATAAAAATACTATACAATTACCATTATCAGGAAATCTAATTTGGATATCATCATGTAATTAACATTTTTTTGAAATTTTTCATTTCTCTCAGTGATGTCCTCTGTGACTAATATTTCCTAGATATTTCACCATATTTTATTATTTGGAATTAACATTTTGCTTCTTTTTTCCTAAGTGTTAGGTGGTCATTTAATGATTTTCTCTGAGAAAACAGCACAAACAAAAATAAGTAATCTTGTACACAAATATATTTTAGAAACCAGGCAACTGATCTCAAAAACACTATACAGTGAACATCTGCAAAGATTTGTATCAGACAGAAGGAAAACACAAGTGACCATGTAGTTTTGCTTAAGGCAATACAAAGGAAAGGTTTTTTTGGAAATGCCATTATGTGGGAGGGCATTAAAAAAAAAAAAAAAAAGGACAATACAAGCCAAGTGTCATTTCTATATGGTTCCTGTTACAGCACTCCTTTTCTAGCTGGACAACATGATCCATTACTGGATAATGGAATTAGCTTCACAAGGTACAGCCAATATTTTATTGAGAAAGATAAAAAAAATAGAGTATATAACATATAGTAAGAGAAATATCTCGGAAATTTTCAATTTTTTATGTGAATGTGAATCAAACCATGGTAGAAAATACACTCCTTTCTTTGCTTTCACTAATATAAAAGTTTACAAAACTGGGTTAGATTATCCCAGCCACAGTAATAGAATTGTTAGTTTTCTGAATTTTTCCAGAAAAGCATGTAATTTGTATTTCTTCTAAGAGTAAGCATAAACAACTAGAGAGAATTTTTAAGCTCCTGGAACATCAAGAAGCAGATAAAACATTAGGGAAACAGATTCATTCGCTTGTAAATTTGAGTTTCAACAAAATATTCAGGTTTCCATTCATATACAAATAACAACTTTATCCTAATGCCCCCTTGTAACTGATGCTGAAAGGATATTTTGATTGTATTCTTAGGATCAGAGGAAGCACCTCCAGACCCACGCACTACTCATGCCTCATTATGGAGAGCTACCTAATGGGATTTGTGTTGACATCCAAGAGGAATTATTTTCCAAGGAGTTATGTACCAAGACCACCTTCTCCTGGCTCAGAAAATATCATTTAGTTGCTCTATCAATGAGACAGACCTTCCTCAACGCCATTTACTGTTGCCATTAATAAGGTCCTGGACATGTAGCACAATCAAGGTGATAGCAACCGTAACAGTCACACCTGGATGGATTCCTCAAACAGCAAAATCCCCGTCAGCAAACAGAAATTCTTGAAGAATAGTTGGATACAGGTGATGTATTTTACTAGAATCAAGTTTTATTCCAACTCAAATCTTCCCAAGCTGAACAACCTGGATAACAATCTGACAGTGGGGATCAGTGTCAATAAAGAGACACAGGTGAAACATGTCATGGACCACTTGGCCATGAAATACCAAAATACCCTTGCCTAGACCAACATCCACAGGGTAAACTACGGTCGACTTCAGTAACCTTGGGTGGACAGGACATCTCAGAATAGGATCACAATGGTTTTGCCCTCCATAATGCATCAAATCTGTATCAGAAGCATGTGGGTATTGAAACCATGAGATAATTTCAAAGACACACTAAGACATTCTAGAGCCTGTCTTGGTTTAGAATACCCAACTCCTGCTTCTGGTAGTCCACTTGGTTCAGCCTGAGCAACTCCTTAGTCTTATACTCAGTTGGCTTCCCACTGGCAGTGCTGCTGTTCATCCAACCAGGAAGATCTGTGGATGAGGCTGGTCCATCCCCCAAAAAACCATACTCCCAGCTGCTGCCACTAGCTGCATTAATCTCCAGTTCCCTTTCCCACATAAAATTTCCCTTCCTTCCCTGTTCCCTAACCAAGCAAATCCCACCAAGGCCACAAAACAGATGTAGGAAATGACCCCTTACAAACAGCTACTGGCATATTTCTTATTTTCCAACTATGTGCAGAACTTCCTGTCTTCTTTTTCTGGCTTTAAGGTGCTTTGAAGTGTCAAGGGTCACTTCAAACCAATTTAACAGATTGTGGTTATCTTGGCCAAATAAATAGTTGCTGCATTCAGGATTCTTCTGTCCATTTAATTTCCCAGGCAAGAAAACTGGAGTGGGTTGCCATTTCCTTCTCAAGGGGATCTTCCTGACCCAGAGGTTGAAGTCTGGTTTCCTGTTTGCAAGTAGATTCTTTACCGAATAAGCCACCAGGGAAGGGGTAGAGTTGGGGTTAATCCAGTCAACTCTTAACCAAAGTAGCATGACCCTTTATGGTGCCAGCTAATTGTGGAAACGTTTCCAGTTGAAATTTTTAAAAAGTTTGTTCCAGGAAGGCTTAATCTCACTCCAGCTGTCTGTAGCTCCTGGACTCCACCTAAATGAACCTGAATTCTGAAACTAGGTGTACCAAATATGCAAATTTGATGTGGACAAAAAGATGGATTAGTGCGCTGACACAGTTTATCACTCTGAAGTGTGGGAAAAGAGTGGCAGTGGAGGAAATGGGACAGGTGAAATAATTGCAATTCCTATGAAACTTCACCCTAGAAAAGAGCAGCAAGATGACTAAAAGAGAAGTGGCATAGAGTTTAGGAAAACTTGTCATTTTAAGGTCAGAGACTTTAAACTTACTCTTTTTTTGTCTTTTTTTTTTTTTTTTTTCAGGTCTAATCATTTATCTCACAGTGTCTGAGTTTGGGACTTCATTTTGATTACTCAGTTGTGTGTGTGTGTGGTTTTTTGTTCTTTTTTTTTTTTTAATTTTTTTTTAAGAAGCTTGGTATAAAAATATGTTTGTGTTGTTGTTTTTGTTCAGTCACTAAGTCGTGTCCAACTTTGAGACGCCATGCACTGCAGCATGCCAGACTTCTCTGTCCTTCACCATCTCCTGGAACTCATGTCCATTGAGTCAGTGATGTTATATAACCATTTCGTCCTCTGCTTCCCCCTTCTCCTCTTGCCCTCAATCTTTCCCAGCATAAGGTTCTTTTCAATGAGTCAGTCCTTTGCATCAGGTGGCCAAATATTGGAATTTCAGCTTCAGCATCAATCTTTCCAATGAATATTCAGGGTTGATTTCCTTCAAGATTGAATGGTTTGATCGCCTTGCTCTCCAAGGAACTCTCAAGAGTCTTCTCCAGCACCACAATTTGAAAACATCATCTCACTAGAAATTCAAGCCAGGGAATCACGTTTTTTTGTTTTGTTTTGTTTTGTTTTTTTAATTTACTTTTTTAATGAAGGATAATTGCTTTACAGAATTTTGTTGTTTTCTGTCAGACCTCAATATGAATCAGCCATAAGTATACATATATCCCATCCCTTTTGAACCTCCCTCTCATCTCCCTCCTCATCCCACCCCTCCAGATTGATAATGGATAAAAAATTGTGGTACATATACACAACTGAATATTACTCAGCCATAAAAAGGAACACATTTGAGTCAGTTCTGATGAAGTGGATGCACCTAGAGCCTATTATACAGAGTTAAGTGAGTGAGGAAAACAAAGACAAATATTGCATTCTAACACATATATATGGAATCTAGAATAATGGTACTGAAGAACTTATTTACAGGGCAGCAGTGGAGAAACAGGCATAAAGAATAGACTTATGGTCATAGGGAGAGGGGAGGATAGGGTGAGATGGATGGAAAGGGAATCACATTTTTATGCCATTAACTGTTCACTATTGAAGAGTCCTTATATTTTAAAAGTTATTTTAAGGTTACAGTGACAACAAGATGGAAATTTATTTATTTTTTTTTGTTGTATACTCTTTCTTCTATGTAACACATAGAGAAAGTTTTGCATATTCTCAAGTGTTCCTTTAATCCATCTACTTGTATACAATTACTATACTCACTAATCAATGATAAGTGACACTTGTACATGATTTTTTTTTTTTTTCCTTTATATGGGCACACTAATTTCTCAAGACCCACTATCCACTTTTTCCTTCATTGATATTCTAACCTCCTGTCATGCATTCAATAAGCACTCATTGAAGACAGTAAGTATTGATGGTTGGGGACACAGATGTGGAGAACAAAGTATTTTTATAAATCAAGAGGGAAACAAAAAACCTCATAGAGGACACAATCTTCCAAGTGAGAATGTGTCATCCTGTATGGTTATTAAGAAAAAAAAAAAAAACCAGGAATATAGCTGATATATAAAGAAAAGAGTGGCAAACACTTTAATCAGTTTCAAAAAAAGAGTTTGGTTGACATGGACTTTGACAAAGGAGCAGCTGCTGTGGGGCGCAGCGGGGCTGAGAGGAGCTACTCCACGTTCAAGGTCAGGAGAGGCGGCTGTGAGAAGATACCCCTCCTCC
Source organism: Cervus canadensis (assembly GCF_019320065.1). Lineage (NCBI taxonomy): Eukaryota > Metazoa > Chordata > Mammalia > Artiodactyla > Cervidae > Cervus > Cervus canadensis. Next base: position 50,037,294 of record NC_057394.1, read on the forward strand.
AAGGTAAGGAGCAGCGGCTGCGCTTTGCTGGAGCAGCCGTGAAGAGGTACCTCATGTCGGAGGTAAGAGAAACCCAAGTAAGACGGTAGGTGTTGCAAGAGGGCATCAGAGGGCAGACACACAAAAACCATAATCACAGAAAACTAGCCAATCTGATCACAGGAACGCAGCCTTGTCTAACTCAATGAAACTAAGCCATGCCATATGGGGCCACCCAAGACAGTCAGGTCATGGTGGAGAGGTCTGACAGAATGTGGTCCACTGGAGTAGGGAATGGCAAACCACTTCAGTATTCTTGCCTTGAGAACCCTGTGAACAGTATGAGAAGGCAAAATGATAGGATACTGAAAGAGGACCTCCCGAGGTCAGTAGGTACCCAATATGCTACTGGAGATCAGTGGAGAAATAACTCTAGAAAGAATGAAGGGATGGAGCCAAAGCAAAAATAATACCCAGTTGTGGATGGGACTGGTGATAGAAGCAAGGTCTGATGCTATAAACAGTAATATTGCATAGGAACCTGGAATGTTAGGTCCATGAATCAAGGCAAATTGGAAGTGGTCAAACAGGAGATGGAAAGAGTGAATGTAGACATTCTAGGAATCAGTGAACTACAATGGACAGGAATGGGTGAATTTAACTCAGATGACCATTATATCTACTACTGTGGGCAGGAATCCCTTAGCAGAAATGGAGTAGCCATCAGAGTCAACAAAAGAGTCTGAAATGCAGTACTTGGATGCAATCTCAAAAATGACAGAATGATCTCTGTGCGTTTCCAAGGCAGACCATCCAATATCAAGGTAATCCAAGCCTATGCCCCAATCAATAATGCTGAAGAAGCTGAAGTTGAACGGTTCTATGAAGACCTAGAAGACCTTTTAGAACTAACACCCAAAATAGACGTCCTTTTCATTATAGGGGACTGGAATGCAAAAGTAGGAAGTCAAGAAACACCTAGAGTAACAGGCAAATTTGGCCTTGGAGTACAGAATGAAGCAGGGCAAAGGCTAATAGAGTTTTGCCAAGAGAACACACTGGTCATAGCAAACAGCCTCTTCCAACAACACAAGAGAAGACTCTACACATGGACATCACCAGATGGTCAACACCAAAATCAGATTGATTATATTCTTTAAACCAAAGATGGAGAAGCTCTATACAGTCAGCAAAAACAAGACCAGGAGGTGACTGTGGCTCCAATCATGAACTCCTTATTGCCAAATTCAGACTTAAACTGAAGAAAGTAGGGAAAACCAATAGACCATTCACGTATGACCTAAATCAAATCCCTTATGACTATACAGTGGAAGTGAGAAATAGATTTAAGGGACTAGATATGATAGACAGAGAGCATGATTAACTATGGATGGAGGTTCATGACATTGAACAGGAGACAGGGTCAAGACCATACCCATGGAAAAGAAATGCAAAAAGACAATATGGTTGTCTGAGGAGGCCTTACAAATAGCTGTGAAAAGAGAAGCGAAGAGCAAAGGAGAAAAGGAAAGATATTCCCATTTGAATGCAGAGTTCCAAAGAATAGCCAGGAGAGACAAGAAAGCCTTCCTCAGCAATTAATGCAAAGAAATAGAGGAAAACAACAGAATGGGAGAGACAAGAGATCTCTTCAAGAAAATTAGAGATATCAAGGGGACATTTCAGGCAAAGATGGGTTCAATAAAGGACAGAAATGGTATGGACCTAACAGAAGCAGAAGATATTAAGAAGAGGTGGCAGGAATACACAGAAGAACTGTACAAAACAGATCTTCATGAGCCAGATAATCACAATGGTGTGATCACTCACCTAGAGCCAGACATCCTGGAATGTGAAGTTAAGTGGGTTTAGAAAGCATCACTGCAAACAGAGCTAGTGGATGTGATGGAATTCCAGCTTAGCTATTTCAAATCCTGAAAGATGATGCTGTGAAAATGCTGCAGTCAACATGCCAGCAACTTTTAAAAACTCAGCAGTGGCCACAGGACTGGAAAAGGTCAGTTTTCATTCCAATCCCTAAGAAAGGCAATCCCAAAGAATGCTCAAACTACCGCACAATTACACTCATCTCACACACTAGTAAAGTAATGCTCAAAATTCTCCAAGCCAGGCTTCAGCAATACATGGACTGAGAGATTCCAGATGTTCAAGCTGGTTTTAGAAAAGGCAGAAGAAGCAGAGATCAAATTGCCAATATCCGCTGGATCATCAAAAAAGCAAGAGAGTTCCAGAAAAACATCTATTTCTGCTTTATTGACTATGCCAAAGCCTTTGACAGTGTGGATCACAATAAACTGTGGAAAATTGTGAAAGAGATGGAAATACCAGACCACCTGACTTGTCTCTTGAGAGACCTGTTCAGGTCAGGAAGCAACAGTTAGAACTGGACATGGAACAACAGACTGGTTCCAAATAGGAAAAGTAGTACATCAAGCCTGTGTATTGTCACCCTGCTTATTTAACTTATATGCAGAGTACATCATGAGAAATGTTGGGCTGGAAGAAGCACAAGCTGGAATCAAGATTGCTGGGAGACATATCAATAACCTCAGATATGCAGATGACACCACCCTTATGGCAGAGAGTGAAGAGGAACTGAAAAGCCTCTTGATGAAAGTGAGAGGAGAGTGAAAAAATTGGCTTAAAGTTTAACATTCACAATACTAAGATCATGGCATCTGGTCCCATCACCTCATGGGAAGTAGATGGGGAGAAAGTGGAAACAGTGTCAGACTTTACTTTTTTTTTTTTGACTCCAAAATCACTGTGGATGGTGACTGCAGCCATGAAATTAAAAAATGCTTACTTCTTGGGAGGAAAGTTATGGCCAACCTAGATAGCATTTAAAAAGCAGAGACATTACTTTGCCAGCTATGGTCCATCTGGTCAAGGCTATGGTTTTTCCAGCGGTTATTTATGGATGTGAGAGTTGGACTGTGAAGAAAGCTGAGCGCTGAAAAATTGATGCTTTTGAACTGTGGTGTTGGAGAAGACTCTTGAGAGTCCCTTGGACTGCAAGGACATCCAACCAGTCCATCCTAAAGGAGATCAGTCCTGGGCGTTCATTGCAAGGACTGATGCTGAAGCTGTAACTCCAATACTTTGGCCACCTCATGTGAAGAGTTGACTCATTAGAAAAGACCCTGATGCTGGGAGGGATTGGGGGCAGGAGGAGAAGGGGATGACACAGGATGAGATGGCTGGATGGCATCACTGACTTGATGGGCATGAGTTTGAGTGAACTCCGGGAGTTGATGATGGACAGGGAGGCCTGACGTGCTGCGATTCATGGGGGGTCGCAAAGAGTCAGACACGCCTGAGCGACTGAACTGAACTGAACTGAACTGAGGATCTCAGCAAATGGCTGCTGCTGCTGCTAAGTCGCTTCCGTAGTGTCCAACTCTGTACGACCCCATAGATGGCAGCCTACGAGTCTCCTCTGTCCCTGGGATTCTCCAGGCAAGAATACTGGAGCGGGTTGCCATTTCCTTCATGAAATGAAGGGTGGGTTGCCATTCCTCCTTTCCAATGCATGAAAGTGAAAATGAAATCTCTCAGTTGTGTCCGATTCTTCAGAGCCTAGCAGGCTCCTCCATCCATGGGATTTTCCAGGCAAGAGTACTGAAGTGGGTTGCCATTGCCTTCTCCTCAGCAAATGGAATAAATCTCAAATAAGGCATTTTAGGTTCATTTTCTGAAATATCTCATGATACATAATTATATAAAAAATACATATGGGTAAAGATTTATATTGGGGGAAAAGAAGGTGAGACATTAACACCCTGTATGCAGTGGGCATGCAAATATAAAATATTCTTTTCATTAGATCTTAGTCATAGTGATATCTTCTGTAAACAAATTCTAAGAATAGTCCATATCTATCAAACTGAAAAAGTAGATGAAGTCACCTCTATAGACCACTTCAGACTCTGAGCCAAGCCTGTTCTTGAACTGGTTCCCAGAACTGTTGTTGATGTCAGTAGGAGTTGTGCTCAGAAATCTTGCCATTGAAACTAACTGATGGACAGGATGTTATTACAAAGAGCAAATCTGTAAAATGTTTCAAATATCAGTAACAGCCAAATGGGGAAAAATAACAGTTAATCAAATGTCAAAGCAATATCATGTAGAGTCACTTTTGTCCCTAGAAAAGTACATGTGGTTCTTTGTGACTGAGTCAATTTGAGATGAATATCTCAAGACTAAAATATGTGACCTTCTAATTTTTAAAATAGGGGATTCAACAAAATGACAAATAAGTTTGATCATTAAAAGATCAAGGAAGAAAACAGATGTATGTCTGGGGGAAAAGTAAAAATTAAAAAGAAAATGAAACATATAAAAATAAACAAGCATAGCATTTAGATTTAGATGAATATCTATAGTTCAGAAACACAGCCAGGGTGATGACTTCAAAATGTGAGTCTGTTTATGTTACCTCCTCTTATGGAAGTCTGTAGTATTTTATACCTTTTTTCTTACAAAAGATATAAAATGTCTTAATGTGAAAATGAAGCCTATGCATGACCTGGCTTCCATCTTCTTCAGCCTTATCTCTATCTTGCCTCTCAGGTCCACACCCTCTTCTCAAGCCTTACACTTTCTTGCAACTAAGGTCCCTTATATAAATGATTTCTCCTCCCAGAAAGGGTTTTTCTTTCCTCTCAACTCTTGTGTGCATGCTGAGTTCCTTCAGTCAAGTTGGACTCTTTGCAACACTATGGACGACAGCCCACTAGGCTCCCCTGTCTATGGTATTCTCCAGGCAAGAACACTGGAGTGGGTTGTCTTGCCCTCCTCCAGGGGATCTTCCTGACCCAGGGATCAAACCCACATCCCTCTGTCTCTCTTATGTCTCCTGCTTTGGTAGGTGGGTTCTTTACCACTAATGCCACATAGGAAACTCCCCCTTAACTCTTACCTTCCCAGTAAATTATCACTTCTTTAAATAAGTGGACCAAAGAAATTTTCCACTGTTAAGCTCATAAGAACAGGTTTCTTTATATTTTGCCCCCACCACCATTAGCCCAGAAGCTCTATATAAAAACCATGTATGTTTTGTTGTTCATTGTGTCTCCAGTGCTTAGCCTCATGCCTATACATTGGGGAAAATCCTCAATAAATATTCGCTGAGTGAAGGAATAAGTGAGATATCAAAACAAATTTTAATAACAATCACCATATTTACTTGTTGAATTACTTTGAAGGCAAGAAGCATAACAATCTTCTCTAAGTAAACTGTGACCACAAATCATTAGTTCATCTCTTTTATTCATAAATGGAGGCTACCTACACCTTTCCTCAATAATTATTATTCCATAGGCCAGATACCGATGGAATATAGAGACAACACTCCTTTTTTTAATTAGAGGATGATTACTTTAAAATATTAGGACAGTTTATGCCATATATCAACATAGCAATCATCCATAGCTATATATATATATGCCCCCTTTCTCTTAAACCCCCCTCCACTTCCCTCCCCATCCCACACCTCTAAGTTGTCACAGAGCACTGGATTTGGGTCCCCTGCAAGATGTAGCACTCTTATATCTCCATAACACTTCTATTTCCACCATGAAAATATCACCCAATGCAGAAAATACAATGCAGATTGTCCATATAGAGATTTGCAGTCATGCTCTAAGTGGCTTTCCAGAAGAAGAGCAAATACATGAAAAACTTTTAATTTCTAGAGCAAGTTCTCTTAACTACCTTAATATGCAAGGAAAATAAGCTTTAGTATTCATTATATCAATTCCCAGATCATGAGACACTAAAAATAAGCATTGGCAAGGACACTGAGAATGATTCATTAAAACAAACAAAACAAGAACAAATTCTACAAGGGAGAATTTGAAAATATTCTTGATGCTTATGATTAGCTGAGCATACTGCTGGGCTGGTACAGCAGGGCTGCTTTTAGAGAATCCCAATCATGGAAAAACTCAGGAGATATTGTAAAAAGTGTTAGCAGCTTAGTATTATGAAAGCTTTTAAACAATTCCCTGTTTAAATATGCTGTCATAAAAATTTCAATGGTTTAGAAACAAAGCTGTTTGTTATTAATATCAGAACCTTTGTGTGTTATGAGAATCTGAAGTCTTCAAGTATAATTAACAGAAGAGAATTAATTCTCATCATAAAAAAAAAAAAAAAAAGCACAATGGGGGAACAAGAAAAAAAAAAAAAACCTGAAAACAAAAATTCAGAAAAGTCCAGAGACACTTAAAAGTGGTGACAACAATCCTTTAAAAGAGTGGCAGGCAAATTGAACCATCTGTTTCAAGAAACTGAACTTACTGAAGGTGTTTCAGGCCTTTGCAGAATCAACAGCGAATCAAGCATATACTGTAACATATCTAACAGAAACCAGAAAATATATAAATAGAATAGTACATATTGACATGGCAATGTCCTCAAAATCACTTATTAATGATGCACCTTTGAAGGAAGTGCTATTGTCTTCAAAGATTCAGCTGTCTCAGAATCAGTTAGCCTGAGAAATATCATTACAAGTCAAGCTATAAAAAATCCAGTAGCATATGAGATAATCCATACAACAAGAATACACTGTGTTAACATTATAAGCAGGTATTTTTAAAATATTTTTTTCAATAAAGGTTGTGAGACTAAGGAGTTTACTCAGTCATGGTGGCAGAGTTCTTAAATGGTAGATAGAATAAATTTTGAGAAAGAATTATTTGACTCTGAAATCCACAGATTACTGAAGAAAATGAAAGAAACCTTCCAGACTCATACTAATATCTGCAGAAGAATACTTGTGTGTGGGGGGGGTGTAATCCATATTTTTTAGCAAGATGCAATTCCTCTTACATCTTTAGTCATATTTGGACAAAGTGATCCAATGGAAGACAAAATATGATCCTATTCCTAGAATTTTTAAATTCCAATATCTTTTAAAAATCTTCTCTTTTTTCTAGAGTTTACTTCAGTTATGTTGACATTTCAGTCAGCTTTGTACATACTTAGGCATATGATCCATGTACTTCAAATTCATGTATAGCTTAAAAATTTTTTCTTATAACTAAATATTCAATACTTCTTATCACCCAACTTGAATTCATGCCCCAATTTTATGTTTTTTTGGGACACTGGTTTTTGGAGGGAGTGAAATGTGGAACAAATCCATCTTTTACCCGTGCAAGAAAATCTCATGTTACACCTCATTCCAGGGAGGCAGGTCTTAAATTTGAGTAAACCAAATATTAAAACCCCACTACCTTTTTTCTATAATTATTTCAGTGATCCAAACATTAGTAAGTTATCATATGGCAAAATGACTATTATTCATCTATAGATGGGTGACACAGCTAGATAATAGGACAGGGGTTTTCTTTGATATGAAATGATATACTGTTATACTAAACACAAACAAGGAAGTTGTTATGCTAGTTAGTTCTTATACTAAACACAAACAAGGAAGCCCCTATCACTCCTGCTGCCCTCTGTGACCACAGTAGAAGCCAACCTAAAGACTAGGCTGACATAATGAAGCCAGAATCAAAAGAATCCACAGGGAAGCAGTGACCAAGCCTTAAATATCCAGCTATTCAAGCCTGTTATACTTCTTGTGTGGTAATGTGTTCTCTTATTCTTAATGTTGGTTTAAATCACAGTTTGTATTATAATTGATTTAAGACATATAATTTAGTTAATAAAATATAAGCTGGGTTTTAGGCTGAATATCTTATCTAAGATGTGAGTACAACATGTTAACTGCATAGTAAAATCTTTTTTATTATTTTAGTTTGTATACAAGAAAAAGTTTCAGATATAAATTGTAATATTTTCATCATCCCTAACCCAGTGGTTTAATACAAATACAAATTATACTCAATTAAAATTATTTAGAAAACTAGGCATAATGATACCTTGAATTACAGAATAATAAAATACTAGTTTTTTCTTAATTTGTCAAAAAATCAGATTCTGTTACTTTCTGCTTAAAATGGAATTCAATGGAATCTCATTGCATTTGCAACACTCTTTTCTAACCAAGACTCCTGCATAATTCTGATTCATTTGGCCTCAGATATAAGAAACATTTTCTCATACTTCAGTCCTCAGTGAAAATGTGACCTCCTCCAAGAGGATTTACCTTCCCATTCTGTCTAGATAAATTTTCTCTTTCATTTACTCTCTATCATCTTGCTTACTTCCTTCATAACTTTTATCAACACCTGAAAGTATATTTGCTTAATTACTTCTTTACTTGTTTATCCTCATGAGATTATAAATTCTCTCATGACTGAACCCTGGTTGTTTATCCTCAGCATTAAATTCCCAGCAAATAGAACAACGCCTGGCTTACAGTAAGCAATCAATGAATATTTATTAAATAAATGAGTGAATGATTAAATGAATGAGTATTTCCCAAAACACCAGTCTTTTCCCAGTTTTGTTTCATAATACTCTTGATAGTGGCCAATTGGGTTTAAGAAACCAACCATAAACACATTTATTTGCATGGGATATCCTCCCTCATCTTAGCACTTCATTAATTTTTAGTTTTCAAAGTAGAGTTCCTCTTTGAATAATCAGAAAAATCTTTAGATAGCTGTAAATTAAGGAGGTAAGGAGAATTCGACCTGGGCTATTCACTGGAAGGTTTTGAATTGCCTATCTATCTCCTATTCCAACTGAAAAATTGTGCTCTAGCAATCTATCCTTAATGAATATCTTGGCAATTTCAAAACTGTGAGTTTTATCTGTTTACATGACTTCAAATTACAGTGAATTCCACAAGCACTTAAAAGTACAAAGACTACAAGGCCTTTCCTGACACTCATTTCACATTTACAATCACCTAACTATAAACAAATGAGAATAATACTGAATATAAATTTTCCAATATGACCTTCTTTTTAAATAAAATGAAATGACCTAGGCAGTCATCTGTACTCAGCTTTTTTAACAACTTGAATTTAAATTGACAATATAATTTCTTTTCATCACTGATAGTAGAAGAGACTAATTCTTAAACTGTGATATTCCTGAGTTGAAAATCTGTCTGATCTACTGTCATTAGTAAGGACATCTGTTTAGTCAGCTACTTATACTGTCAATATTGTATAAACCATGTCTTTTATTCTCTGTATTCTGATGTCCCACATCTTGAGTCTTGCTGACCCTGGAGTCTTGCTTGACTCTGCTGACCCTGGCTGATCCTAACAGGGTTAGCCAATTCCTAGAGGTAGCCAGCACTTCACTGAGAAGCATGCTTTTCAAATATATAATTCACCCAGAGTCCAGGCCACCAGCAACTGCCATTGTCAGATCTAAGGCTATTGGCTGCTATCCACCTGTCCTTATCACCCTGGGATAAGCACCTGACAACTATGCCCTAGAGCCTTCTTGACCAACCTTGTGGTTTCTCCAAGTTGACCTTTCTTCTTGGGAACTGACTATTGTCTCCTGTTATGTTGCCATTGTTGTTGTTTTGGTTTAGTCGCTAAATCCTGTCTGACTCTTTTGCAAACCCATGGACTAGAACCTACCAAGCTCCTCTGTTCATGGGATTTCTTAGGCAAGAGTACTGGAGTGGGTTGCCATTTCCTTCTCCAGGGGATTTTCCTGACTCAAGGAGTGAACTTGAGTTTCCTGCATTGGCAGGTTGGTTCTTTACCATTGAGCTACCAGGGAAGCCCTTCTGCCGCCATTAGCATACCTAAATAATAAAAAAACTTGTTAAAACACATATGCTATAATTGTATGATAAGAGAGTTATAAAACAAGAGTTTCTATGAAGAAAGAAACATGGTTGGAAGCGAAAGTGAAAGTCACTCAGTCACGTCCAACTCTTTGTGCCCCCATGGACTATACAGTCCATGGAATTCTCTAGGCCATAATACTGGAGTGGGTAGCCATTCCCTTCTCCAGGGGATCTTCCCAACCGAGGGTTCAAATCCAGGTTTCCCATATTACAGGCAGATTCTTTACCAGCTGAGACACAAGGAAAGCCCAAGAATACTAGAATGGATAGCCTATCCCTTTTCCAGGGGATTTTCCCGACCTAGGAATCAAACCAGGGTCTCCTATGTTGCAGGTGGATTCTTTATAAACTGAGCTATCAGGAAGCCCAATTAAATTCCTGTACTAGGTTAAAAGAAACCATGAAAGACCCTGAAAATTGGAAATTAAGTGAACAACTTTGAGATGTGTATATGTACACTGTAATATTTTTTATTAATATTTTTAAAATTATATTAATAGATTTTCATAATTTTGCTTTTAATTTGACTTTTAAATTCTGTCATTACCTGTAATCTTGTTATATCACATTTCTTTTTCATTTTAAAGAAATGGCACATAATTTTAAGGAGACTTAGAGTTTTTTTATATATATATATATATATATAGTTTACTCCTCCTACCCAGCATTGTAGATTTTTCTTGATTCTTTCTTCTGAAGGTAGAAGTGGGTATGCCAGAGCCATTTAGAGGTAAAGCCAATTGCTTGGGTCTGAGAAACTAAAAATGAGTAAGAAAAGTAAATCAGAAATGTAAATCAAGTCCTTCGGAAAAACTAATGAGAGACATTAAGTACCATCACCATTACTAGTAAGCCACAATTTATTAAAGATTTATTAATGCTGGGCATACTGTTAAGCATTGGATATATAGACACAAAATATGAAGTTTTTATCTCTATTAGGGTTTGATTAGAAAAACAGAACTCAGTGTATGATATAGGAAAAAGGAATTGTTATAGGGGTTAGACAGCTGGCTATGACTCTATACAAGGATGTTGCCTTATTGTCTAATATTGGACCTGAAGCCGTGATAGGTCAGCCTAGCCTGCAGCCAGGAAGGAGAGCTGCATATAACTTGGGTGAAAGCAAGAGTAAACAAATGCATAAAGATAAAATAAAACATACCTATTTCATCACATCTAAACATGTGAATGACCTGCTGAAAAAGGTACTACCATTCATTACAGAATTAAACACACACCTGGCCCATGGTATAGAGACATTAAAAGAGGAGGAATCTTGGGAACTGGGAGGCTGGTGGACCTGGTAACGCCCGGGCCAGTTTTTGAGTTAACAGGACGGAGATAACATGTATGATGTGCCAAACCCAGTCCATAAAAGTGGCTTCTCATTTGTTTCCTTTTTTCAAATCTCACACAGATTTATGTTGTGGCTACCCCTATCCTGGACTGGCTAAGAAAAGGAAGTTCCAGTTTGGCTGTATTGGCAAAATAGAAAGCCACCAAAGTCTACCCATTGTCAAGGTGGCATCATGTCCACCTCCCCTCACTATATTTAACTCTTCTGTAAAAATAATAACCAAGTCATACTTTTACCTAGAACCATACAAGTATCTTTTATTCAACCACAAGAATATTAAATCTCTTCAAAAGGGCATAAAGTTTCTCTAACCAACTCAGGCAACGTTCATTTCTAGCTGAATCATGCTGACTCTTTGGTAGTCTGTAATGTAACTTCTGAAACATGAAGTTGACACTTCTCATATTAGATTACAGAGGAATGGGGAAGGGAAAGGTGGTAATTGGTTAATATATTTACAAGTAGATTCATACCAGAATAGGAAAAAAAGTATTTATAAACTATTACAGTTCTCAGTGATGCAACTGCTCGTGCTCATAACTGCTGTTTATTAACTATTGATATTTTCATAGACTATTCATTCCACATAACTATTCATCTCAGCAAGCACTTTGCTGTTCACAATTTCGTGCTGGGTAGGGTGATCTAAACTATCCTGGCTGAATGGTCGTGTCCTTTGGCAATCCGGCCTGAATGGAGTTGTAGTTTCCCATTGCCCTTTATCACTTGTCATAGAAGTACTGAGCCTTCAGGCAATCATCTCCGTTGCAGACATGCTCCTCCTTAACCACATTACTTGGTAGTAACTCAATTTCTCCAGGATAGTTAAGAATTATTCACCACAGCTAGTACAATGGTCTCCTTCTTTGTCCATTGATTCACTAGAATGAGGAACCCAAAGTGGCTAAATGGCAAATTCATTTAATGGAATCATTGATGCAACCCTGGCAGAGGCATTCCTTCCTTGTGAACTAAGATGCCTAGATCAAAAGAGCCCAGATTCACAACTATTAGAAGTGTTTATAGCAGATTTCTGAGGCATAAAAGAGAGAGACCGCTCCTATTCTTTCCCTGATTCCCAGATCTGTAAATACTGGCTAGGAAAGAATGACACCACACTTTGATATAATTTGTATATATATATATATATGTGCGTGTGTGTGTATATATATACATATATCTCCCAGGAAAATTACCCAAACTCTCAAGATACTACTAAACAAGTGGTATTATACCTGAACCTTCAAAATGTCATTCCACTATTCTATCAGGTTAAGTGGTTCAGTGGGATAGGAAATATGGTAAAACTAGTCAATTCAATGCACAATATCCAGTTGTAGTACTTTATTTGCTATAAAATGAGTTATTTGGTCAAAAGTAGGGCTGCATGGAATATCATGATGACTAAGGCATTCTGTAAGTACCTGGATAAAGTTCTGCAAAAAAAAAAAAAAAAAAAACACTGTAGAGAGAAAAGGAAAATTCATATTAAAGGTAATTGCTTATCCAGTGTGTATTGCTGATCCTGTTCACACTGTTGGCACTGTTTGCTGAGCCCAGGGTAGGAAAGACATGAGCTAAAAAGCTGGAAGGAGACTCAAGGAGCCAAAGGAACTGCAGACAATTATTCTCTCCTGACTGGCATGGCAGACATAATGCAGCCTCTCTCCTGGCTGATGCAGCAGCCATAGCAGCAGCCATAACTTAACCATAATGTAGCAACAATGTAGCCACAACATAACCTCGTATAACACAATCATGATGTCACTCCAGTGTAGCCCCGGTGCAACAGTAGCCAGGGCTTTCATGGTGAAACTCATACAGATGTATAGCACAAAGTAACCTGTGACCAGGTGAATACCTCATGATGCACATTTGCAGTGCCATAAGTGATCTCAGCTCTTATGTTACTGTGCAGAATCAGCGTTTACAGAACATGGGGCAAGAAGGCATAAGAGTGTGGGGCAAGAGAGCCTGACTGGTGCCATCTTGTTAATTTCCCCACACAGTTATTATACAACATTCTCTCTTCTGTGATGGGCATGTTTCAGTGTAATCAACCTACCATAAGGTGATAGATTGATTCTCAAGGAGTGATACTATTTCAGAGTAGATTGGCCACTCATCAGTGGCTATTGTCAGATATTGGGAGTATAAGTTCATTTTGCTGATCCTATGAATCTTGTGAACATGACCTCTTAGCTTGTGAGGACAGAAGCTGTCTAAACGGTTATCTTATTTCACAAAATTATAAGAATACCCCTAGTTGAGTGTTACTTTTTGGTAAGCATTCCCGAGGAGTACAAAGATGTTTCTATTCTCTACCTATTTAGAAATGTCTGTCCATCTATCTTTACTCCAGAGCCTATTGCACCAGTTTCCCAGAAATGAAAGTCTCTGATCATTCAGCATTACCATTACTCACTAACTAAAAATCAGAATAGATTCATAATTCTGAATATCTATCATTCTGGACCCATCCCCCCAAAAAAAGCAGGATGCATTATTTAATGTTCTGCCCACTAAGAGAATTTTCTTTACCACTATCCTTGAAGGACAGCATGGAGTGGGGCTGTAATTTTGTACTCATTTATTTTCAGGTAGTTCTGGCATTATCATATAGAACCACCTGCCAACCAGAAGCATTTTTTCTTAATTTTTTTTTTTTTTTAATAACTCCCTATGAGGAGAAGGTTACATACTGAGAAGGAAATATAACAGAAATAGGAGACATAGATATCTAAGTCAAATATCCTTGCAAGGTTCTTATGCTTTCAGTACGTATGTGAACTTGATATTTTATAAACATTGATGATAGGACACTGCTGTGTATACTGTTGAATTTTGTATGTTTTTATAGGTCAAATAACCCTCACAGTTTGTTATGATTTTGGAGTCTAGTTCAATGGCAGCAATTCTATCTTCACTGATGGCCTATAAAGGATATCCATCCCAGGGCTTTTTATAAAACCAGGGCTGCCTCCTAAATACATTTCTTACCTCCTCAGTGAGGGAGTATGCCCTGGATCATCTTGTGAATAGAGTTTGGGGTTTCCCAACCAGGTCTTACATGAGAAATCCACTGTATAAATCTAATCTCTACTGAAAATTTGGACACCGTCTTTAATAGTATATCAATGGTAACCCATTCCAGTGTTCTTGCCTGGAGAATCCCAGGGATGGGGGAGCCTGGTGGGCTTCTGTATATGGGGTCGCACAGAGTCGGATACAACTGAAGTGACTTAGCAGCAGCAGCAGCCGTCAACTTGAGAAATTTAAACTTCATTTAGGAAGGTCCACCTTTGGGTCCAGAATTTTCAGTTGTGCTGAAAGAGCAGTATTAGGATTATAAGCAGAAAGCAAAGTTAAAGGGTTTTGAAGCAAAGCAAAGACAAAGTTCAAGAGGACAAATTGAGCTAATAGTCAGATGATCCCAGCAATTATGTGCATGTTTGAAAGGCTTGAGGTTAGGATTTATAAGACCATAGTTAAAATTTTTGAAAGAGTAAACAAATCTTTAGCATCCACACAAGACCTCAGAAATATCAGGAAAGCTTAAATTTGTTTTAATGTATGAATGCTTACTAAGTACCTTAACTTTAGTTTTGCATCCTGATTACCTGCCACTTCAATTCAGTTGAAGGTATAGAGCCTCAAAAAGTCTTTGAGGACATACTAGACTAATTTTTCAACAATTTATTTAAGTATGGAAGACTAAAATTAATATCATCGGAACCTCCTTTCCATCTCCGGAAAATGATGTAATACATACATCAGTATGATTCACCAGTGGAGGCAAGAAAACCTGGTGTGATTCCACCCTGAGGCTGAAATGAGGGGGTTCCCCCTTTCTCTGATGCTTTAGATATAACTAGCCTATAGAGGAGAACCCTAATGTTCTCTGTTGGTGTGGGAATGCTCGCCACTACTCCCAGCTCTTGTCTTTCTCTTCTGATTCTGAGCTTCATGTTCTGGTTTTCCATAGCTACATTTCAGTTTGGCATATCGCTACCTTTTCAGCTTCACTTTTCCATCCAAGTAAGAGAAAGTTGACACTCTTTATCAAACCCCTTTTTCAGATATGATTGACTCACTGATCTTACAAATCTATAATTATAAAGGATACCAATTGGATTTGTGGTATGAATGATACAAGAAAACTGTCTTGTAAGTTAGAAGTAGGATATCATTCTTATTTCTAATGAGATAGTCATGAGAAATCCTTGATACTTAAGTACAATAAACAAGGTAAGGGAAAATTTTTATAGACAATTATTTGTTGCTATATAGCAATACAATAAGGTGATATAGTTCTTTACATTGTATATAATACCAGTCACACATTTGATTAAGATTACTGTTTCTATAAAAGAGTAACCTGCTTTACTCAACTACTAATATTTTCGTTAATTATACTAAGAAGTTGTACATATGTGTGTGTGTATGTATATGTACCATATTATTTTCTCTAGCTACACCATTGCTACATACTAAGTATGTAGATGGCCCTTCTTCATACTGTTTGCATATGTCATTATGTATTCACATTTATTTCCAGAAGCACCCACTTGAGAAATGAGAAGGTGATGGAAGGGATGTCTGGGGGGTGCCCATATTTTATGCAGCCTGTGTTCAAAACTGGGTTTGATTTTCTTGTTCTGGATTTAACCTCTGTATAGCTAGAGGAAGCAATGTCAAAATCTGGTAGCATGTATATATATATATATATATATATTTTTTTTTTTTTTTTCTCCATAAGGTATTGTCAGATTCTGAACTAGGAGTATTTCCAGAAGGTAATGGGGATCTTTTTTTTTTTTTTTTTAATAGAAGTCTGTGAAACTCTGGGGACAAGCGTGAGCAAATATGAGGGCTCTTATTCCAGCCCAGCACGATATCCTGCACAGTTCTTGCTCAGGGAAGATCTATGACTTTGGGAACAGTAGAAGATGACACCTCTGACAAAACTTGTTGGGGATCATTGTTAACAGTGGTAAATACAATGTTCCAGTAATCAGTCAGTTGCAATAGGATATTGACAAGACAAGTCAGAGCAGGAGAGGAAGAAAATGGGGTTTCCAATTAGGTACAGCAAATGGCAGACTCTTTATTATAGATTTATGGAAGTTGTTCTCTTGGAAATGCCTCTGAAATGCTCGTTCTTTGTTAGGTTTTACAAAGTCTCCACATGTATAAGCAGATAGGAATGGCACAATTGCAATGTCAACACAATAGCAAAGTTGGCTTCATTCATCTGCATAGTCATTAATATTTGGAGTCATTAAAATAAACAAACAAAACTTTCAAAATAGAGATAAGTTTATTTGAGGAGGAATAAAAAATAAAAAGTGATATCTATCATTCTCTTCATTTCCACTTTAGAATAAAATTTTGCTGCACTTTTAATTTTTGCTTAAAATATATATATTGGAGAACTTGAGTTCATGGGAAATTTCTTTATTAAGTCTCCACTGTAAGTAGCGTCAGTAAAACTAGGAATGTGGATTATTTGAAAAATGTATTTTTTAAAAAAACTTGATGCTTTTATTATAATCAATTCCAATCAATTTTGTGTGTTGAATCTATTTTTCATTAGATTGATGTGATTGATTTCTATGAACCGATTTTCAGCTGAGAGGTTATACGTGGTATTTGGCACTGAGGTTTAAAAAGTAATCATAAGTTATATGTTATTTCTAAGAAATTTATGATATCATACTGTTATTTATTTCAGACTTCTTCAAGGATTTTCCTTAGTTTTGCTATCTTCCAGTTAAAACACATGTTAGAGAAAAAAAAGTTATCTTAAAGTAAGTATACTAATATCTATTACATACATTGGTTTTATATATATTGAAATTACTTTGGAAAAGAAGCTTGTTTAAAGTCAACTGTAGTATATCAAGTGTTAAAGGCAGTAAACTCCTGCTTTTAAGTATTTTTTTAGCTTGGCTGACTAGGAGGTCAAACTCAGTTGTACATCTGCATTGGTATCTGATGGTGCCAGCTCTTTTAAAATCCAGAATGTAGCCTTGAATTGGAACAAAACTTTTCACAGAAAAGATGTCCTTCAAAATAAATGGTCTCTTGCTATAACTATATTTTCACTAAAGAATAAAATGTTGTTCATTTTAGAGAGGAATATATAATTTTTAGAAGTGTTTTGCTGATCAAAACATATACCCCTCATAAAAATTTATGAGCTTACATAGAAAACTAGCTCCAAGATGTTGCTGTATTTTTGCACATGAGCACACTGCTGGCAGCTAACCTCCTTGATTATGCAAAGATGGAATTATAGCAAGAATTACTGACAGGCTGGTAGATTTGGAATCCCCAATTCAAAAGTAGTGAATTGTTTCCTTTATGTTCTGTGACAAATGATCTACCTAACTGCTTGGCCATGCAGAGAAGCTTGGAACAAGAAGAGAAGCTGACAGGACTGCTGATATTGGTGAAAGTTAACTGCAAAAAGTAAATTTCTAATAAAAACAGATATTTTTCAGTATAATCAGATGCATATTCTTTCAGTTAAGAATATTCCATGAGAAGATTCTTGAAATTACTATCAAGTGTAGTGGTCAGTTCAAAGAACATTGAAACCTTGTATGTACTGTTGATTTAGAAATATATAGTATGATTAGCATACACATATATACACATATATGGATATGTGTCTGTATGTATGTATACGATGACTAGTAACAGATAACTGGAATGAAAATGTCAACTGTGAAATTTTCTTTCCTTTATGATCTTTGATTTAGGATTAAATATAATAGTAGTATATAATCAGGAAACTTCAATTACTTTCCCAAATTTTACACTATCCTGTTAACTATATATGTAGTGAGTTATTTATGTAAGGATTGATATTTCTGTTAGATTTCTTGATATCAAAGCTGTGATTTCTCCTAGAAAGCATTTCTAGATAAGTGTTTATATTTATTGGGCATTCTACAAAATAAAATGAGTTGGTAAATATCTTGATAAGGCAAGATGTTCAGGAGATAGAGTTTAGGATAGACTTGATAATGTCTTGAGCATAATCACCTTATCAATAGGTGTAACAAAGCCAAATAAATATGAAGCAGTGTTCACAGCTAAATGTGCAGAAAATAAAAACCTGAGCAGTTCCATGTGTTCAGAGAAAGTAGAACTTCTATGAGCATGAGGGGAAAAAAAAACTTATTTCAAGGATTGATTTATTTATTACGGCTGAAGCCCAGCTTGCTGTTTTTCAGTCACTCAGTCGTGTCCGACTCTTTGTGGCCCCATGGACCACACCACGCCAGTCTTCCTTGTCCTTCACCATCTTCCAGAGAATGCTCAAACTCATGTCCATTGAATCGGTGATGGCATTCAACCATCTCATCCTCTGTCATCCCCTTCTCCTCCTGCCCTCAACCTTTCCCAGCATCAAGGTTGTTTCTAATAAGTCAGCTCTTTGCATCAAGTAGCCAAAGTATTGGAGTTTCAACTTCAGCATCAGTCCCTCCAATGAGTATTCAGGGCTGATTTCCTTTAAGATTGACTGGTTTGATCTCCTTGCTGTCAAGGGACTCTCAAAGAGTCTTCTCCAACACCACAGTTTAAAAGCATCAGTTTTTCAGCACTCAGCCTTCTTTACAGTCCAAGTCTCACACCCATACATGACTACTGGAAAAGCCATAGCTTTTACTATATGGAACTTTGTTGGCAAAGTATATTTATTAAGCCCAGATTAATAAATATAAATCTAGTTTCAAGAACCATCTAACTATATAGAACAGCCATGTGAGAATATGGTTGTTCTTTCTGATCATGAATTTCAGATTATTTCTGTATACAGTTAAAACAGTTGGAAGAAATCTTGCTCAAATTGATTCAATTGCTATTCTTATACAAGTCAGAGCTCTTTTAGTTTCTACATACGAGCAGATGAGGCAAATTGATTAGTTCAACTGGTAATTCTTGGAAAGCCTTAGCGACCACTCAGAGTGATGTTTATCAACCATTCATTTCTAATCCATGATCCTAGTACCTGTCCTTTAGGGAAGATAGGATAAATATCATTTTCTCTAATATACAAATGATAAAACACAAGTCCAAAATGGTGAAATGGTTAAGGTCATGGTTAGCTTGAAATAGGATGTGAATTTAGCCTTTCTGGGGCTTCCCTCATAGCTCAGTTGGCAAATAAGAGAATCTATACTATTTTTCTAGATTCCACATATGGGTAAATATACCGTATTTGTTGTACTCCTTCTGAGTTCCTTCACTCATATGGCAGTCTCTGCGTATGACACAATGCCCTCCCTTTTACAGCCGAGTGATATTCCGCTGTATGTATGTGCAGCATCTTCTCTATCTATGCCTCTGTTGATGGACATAATGGCTGCTTCCATGTCATGACATGTAAATAATGTTGCAATGAGCATTGGGCTGCATGGATCTTTCTGAATTATGGTTTTCTGTCCGTACCCAGGAGTGGGGTTTTTCTGGGTCCATTATTGTTGTGGTTCATTCTCTATGTTGTGTCTGCCTCTTTGCAACCCCATGGACTGTAGCACTCCAGGCTTCCCTGTCCTTCATTATCTCCCAAAGTTTGCTCAAACTCATGTCCACTGAGTCAGTGATGCTGTCTAAACATCTCATCCTCTACTGCAGCCTTCTCCTTTTGCTTTCAATCTTTCCCAGCATCAGTCATTTCCAATGAGTCAGCTCTTTGTAGTAAGTGGCCCAAGAATTGGAGGTTCCACTTCAGCATCAGTCCTTCCAATAAATAATCAGGGTTGATTTCCTTTGGGATTGACTGGTTTGATCTCCTTGCAGCCCAAGGGACTCTCAGGAATCTTCTCCAGCACCACAGTTCAAAAGCATCAATTCTTTGGTCCTCAGCCTTCTTTATGGTCCAAATCTCACATCCATACATAACTACTGGAAAAATCATAGCTTTGACTATATGGACCTGTGTCGGCAAAGTGATGTCTCTACTTTTTAATATGCTGTCTAAGTGTGTCAAACTTTCCTAAGGCCCACTTGGCTTCACACTCCAGGTTGTCTGGCTGTAGGTGAGTCACCACATCATCATGGTTATCCAGATCATAAAGATCTTTCATGCACAGTTCTTTAGTGTATTCTTGCCACCTCTTCTTAATTTCTTCTCCTTCTGTTAGGTCTTTACCACTTCTGCCCATTACCGTGCTCATCCTTGGATAAAATTTTCCCTTGATATCTCCAATCTTCTTGAAGAGATCTCTAGTCTTTCCAATTCTTTGTTTTCTTCTATTTCTTTGCACTGTTCATTTAAGAATGCCTTCTTACCTATCCTTGCTATTGTTTGGTACTCTGCATTCAGATGTGTATATCTTTCATTTTCTTTCTGTTTCACTTCTCTTCTTTTTGCAGCTATTTGTAAAACCTCCTCAGACAACACATTGCTTCTTGCATTTCATTTTCTTTGAGATGGGGTTTGTCACTGACTCTTGTATGATGTTATGGACCTCTGTCCATAGTTTTTCAAGTACTCTATCATATCTAATCCCTTGAAACTGTTCATCTCATCCACTATATAATCATAAGTGAGTTAACTTGTGTCGTACCTGAGTGGCCTAGTTGTTTTCCTTACTGTCTTCAATTTAAGGCTGAATTTTGCAATAAGGGATTCATGATCTGAGCCACAGCCAGCTCCAAGTCTTATTTTTGCTGGCTGTATAGAGTTTCTCCATTTTCAGCTGCAAAGAATATAATCAAACTGATTTCTGTATTGACCAATTGGTGATATTCATGTGTAGAATCATCTCTTGGGTTGTGGGAAAAGGATGTTTTCTATTACCAGAGTGTTCTATTGACAAAACTATTAACCTTTGCCCTCCTTCATTTTGTACTCCGAGGCCAAACTTACCTGTTACTCCAGGTATTTCTTGACTTCTTATTTTTGCATTCCTATCCTCTATGTGAAAAGGAATTCTTTTTTTGTTTTGTTTTGTTTTTTATGTTAATTCTAGGTCTTGAAGGTCTTCATTAAACCAACCAACTTCAGCTTCTTCATCATTAGTAATTAGGGTACAGGCTTGGATTACTGTGATGTTGAATGGTTTGTCTTGGAAACAAATCAAGATCATTCTGTCATTTCCAAGACTGTACTGCAGACTATACTGCAATTTCAAATACTTCATTTCAGACTCTTGTTGATTATGAGGGCTACTCCATTTCTTCTATGGGATTCTTGCCCATAGTAGTAGATATAATGGTCTTCATAATTAAATTTGCCCACTCCAATCCATTTTAGTTCACTGATACTTAAGATGTTGTTCACTCTTGCCATCTCCTGCTTGACCACATCCAATTTCCGTTGATCCATGGATCTAACATTGCAGGTTTCTATGCAGTATAGTTTTTTACAGCATCAGACTTTACTTTCACCATCAGACATATCCACAACTGAGAGTCGTTTTTACTTTGGCCCTGAGGCTTCGTTCTTTCTGGGGTTAGTGTTAACTGTCCTCTTCTCTTCCACAGCAGCATAAGGTACTCTGTAATCTGGTAGTTCTATTTTTAGATTTTAAGGCACCTTTCTACTGTTCTCCATTGTGGCTGTATCAGTTTACATTCTCATCAACAGTGTAAGTGGATTCCTTTTTATCCACATCTTCTCCAGATTTTTTGTTGATGGACTTTCTGTCTGGTGTGAGGTGTTACTTCAATGTACTTTTGATTTGCATTTCTCTAATAATTAGTGATACTGAGCATCTTTTCATGGGTTTGTTGGTCATCTGTGTGTCTTTTTTGGAGAAATGTCTATTTTGCTCCTTCACTCATTTTTTGATTGGGTGGTTTGATTTTTGAATATGAGCTGCATGAGTTGTTTACGTATTTTGGAGAGAGATTAATACCTTGTCACTTGCTTCGTTTGCAAATATTTTTCTCTCATTCTCAGGGTGGTCTTTTTGTCTTGCTTATGGTTTCCTTTACTGTTCCAAAGCTTTTAAGTTTAATTAAGTTGATTTTTTTTTTTTCACTCTAGGATGTGAGTCAAAAAAATGATATGATGATTTATGTCAAAGAGAGTTCTGCCTATGATTTCCCTCACAGACTGTCTGGCCTCACACTAAGTCTTTAATCCATTTTGAATTTACTCTTGTGTATGATACTAGGGTGTTTTCTATTTCATTCTTTTACATATAGCAGTCCAGTTTCCCCACCAGTACTTATTGAAAAGACTGTCTTTTCTCTTTTGTATTTGCCTGCCTCCTTCGTTATAGATTCAGTGACCTTAGGTAAGTAGGCTTATTTGGGGGATTTTTTCCCCCTGTTCCATTGATCTATATTTCTATTTTTGTGGCAGTACAATATTGTCTTGATTACTGTAGCTTTGCAGTTAGTCTGAAGTCAGGGAGCTTCATTCCCCAACTCTGTTTTTCTTTCTTAAGATTTATTTGGCTATTTAGGATTTTTTCTGTTTCCATACAAACTATAAAATTTCTTGTCCTAATTCTATGAAAATTGTTGATATTGCTTGAATAGGGATTGCCCTGAATCTAGTAGATTACTATGGGTAGTATATTCATTTCACAATATTGACTCTTCCAACCCAAGAATGTGTATATCTCTCTGTTTGTGCCATCATTGATTTCTTTCATCACTATTTTATAGTTTTTTGTGAACAGATCTTTTGCCTCCTTAGGTGGATATTTTATTATCTTAGATATTTTATTCTTTTTGTTACAATGGTAAAGGTGATTTTTCCTAAATTGCTCTTTCTAATCTGTCATTGTTAGTGTATAGGAATGCAAGAAAATTCTGTGTATTTATTTTGTATCCTGTAAGTTTATTAATTCATTGTTGACTCTAGGTTTCTTGTGGTATTTTGAGGAATTTCTATGTGTAATATCAAGTCATCTTGCAAACAGTGATAATTTTATTTCTTCTAGTCCTATCTGAATTAGGTTTTTTTTTTTTTTTTCTTTTTCTTTTTTTTACTTAATCTGACTGCAATTGTTAGGACTTTCAAAACTATGCTGAATAATAGTGGCAAGAATGGACACCCCTGTCTGTTCCTGAACTTAGTTAAAATGCTTTCATTTATTTACCATTGAGAATAATGTTTGCTGTGAGTTTGTCATATATGGCTTTTATGTTGAAGTAAGTTTCCTCTATGCCCAATTTCTGAAGAGATTTTTTGATAAATGAGTGATGAATTTTGTCAAAAATTTTTGTGCATCTTTTGAGATGATCATAGGTTTTTATTCTTCAATTTGGTAATATGGAGCATCACATTGACAGGTTTGTGTACTTGAAGAATTATTGCATCCCTGGGATAAATCCCACTTGATCATAGTGTATAATCCTTTGTATGGGTTGTGGTGGTGTCATAGAACAAATTTAGAAGTGTTCCTCCCTCTGCAATTTTTGGAATAGTTTATGAAGGATAAATGTTGGCTTTTCCCTAAGTGCTTGACTGAACTCATTTGTGAAGCCATGTAGTCCTTGTCTTTTCTTTGTTGGAAGATTTTTAATCACAGTTTCAATTTCATTTCTTGTGTTTGGTCTGTCCATGTTTTGTATTTCTTTCTGATTCAGTCTTTGAAGGTTGTACTCTTCTAAGAATTTGTCCATTTCTTTCAGGTTGTTCATTTTATTGGAGTATAATTGCTTGTTGTAGTCTCTTGTGATTCTTTGTGTTTCTGTGGTATCATAGTGATTTCTTTTTCATTTCTAATTTTATTGCTTTGAGTCCATTCCTTTTTTTTCTTGATGAATGTGGCTAAAAGTTTATCAAATTTGCATATCTTCTTAACAAACCAGGTTTTAGTTTCCTTGATCTTTGCTACTGTTTTTTTCATCTCCATTTTACATATTTCTCCTCTGATCTTGATGATTTCCTCTACTAATTTTGGTGGTTTTGTTCTACTTTCTCTGGTTTCTATAGGTTAATTGAGATGTTTCTTGTTTTTAGGGGTAAGACTCTCTTCCTATAAACTCCCCTCTTGTTTTTGATGCATCCCATGTGTTTTGAGTCATCACATTTTGTTGTCATTTATCTCTAGGTATTTTCTGATTTTCTCTTGGATTTACTTAATGATCTCTTGGTTATTTCATAGCGTACTGTTTGGCCTCCATGTGTTTGTGATTTTGTACATTTTTTTCCTTGGATTGATACATAATTTCATAGCCTTGTGGTTGGAAAAGACGCTTGATGCAATTTCAATTTTTTAAAACTTTATCAAGGCTTGATTTGTGACCCAAGATGTGATCTATCCTGGAGAATGTTCTGTGTGCACTTGAGAAAAAAATGTATTCAGAGCTTTTAGATGGAATGTTATATAAATATCAATCAACTCTATCTGATATAATGTGTCATTTAGGATTGTATTTCCTTATTAACTTTCTGTCTGGATGATTTATCCATTGGTGTAAGTGGGGTGTTAAATTCCCCCACTATCACTGTGTTAGTGTCACTTTCCCATTTTATGGATTTTAGTAATTACATTATATATTTATCTGCTCCTATGTTTGGTGCATAAATTTTTATAATTATTATATCTTCTTGGATTAATCCCTTGATCATTATGTAGTAATCATTTTCTCTCCCTTTTAATAGTATTTATTTTAAAGTCTATTTTTTCTGATATGAGTATTGCTACTCCAGTTTTCTTTTGATTTCCATTTACATGAAGTATCTTTTTCATCCCCTCACTTTCAGTCCTAGTGTCCCTAGGTCTTAAGTGGGTCTTCGTAGATAGTGTGTGTGTGTGCGTGTGTATATATATATATGTCATATTTTTGTATCCATTCTGTAAGTTTTTTCTTTTGGTTGGAATATTTAATCCATTTACATTCAATTTAATTATAGATATGTATGTTCCTACTACCATTTTCATAATTGTTTGGGGTTTGTTTTTGTCAGTCCTTTTCTTCTCTTTTGTTTCCTGCCTAGAGAAGTTCATTTAGCAGTTTTTCTGTAAAGATGGTTTGACAATGCTGGATTTTCTTAGCTTTTGCTTTTCTGTAAAGTTATTGATTTCTCTATCAAATCTGAATGAGATCCTTGCTGGGTAGAGTAATCTTGGTTGTAGGCTTTTCCCTTTTATCACTTCAGATATATTCTGCCACTCCCTCCAGCCTGCAGAGTTTCTGCTGAAAAAACAGGTAATACCTTATAGGGATTCTCTTGCGTGTTACTTGTTACTTCTCCCTTGCTTCTCTTGATACTTTTTCCTTGCATTTAATTTTTGTTAATTAATGCACATTTTGGCATGTTTCTCCTTGGCTTTATTCTGTATGGAACTCTGTGCTTCCTGGACTTGGTTAAGCATTTCCTTTTCCACATTAGGGAAGTTTTCAACTATACTATCTTCAAATATTTTCTCAGACCCTTTCTGTTTCTCTTGTTTTTCTGAGACTCCTCTAATTTAAATGTTGGTGTGTTAAATGCTATCTCTGAGGTCTCTGAGGCTGTCCTCATTTCTTTTCATCTTTTTTTTTTTTCTTTATTCTGTTCTATAGTAATTATTTCTATCATTTTATGTTATAGCTCACTTATTCATTTTTCTGCCTCAGTTCTTCTATTGACTTCCTATAGTGTATATCTTTTCAGTAATTGTGTTGTTCCTCACTGGTTTTTCTTTAGTTCTCCTAAGTCCTTTTTAAACATTTCTTTTAGCTTCTCTATCCTTGCTTCCATTCTATTTCCAAGATCATGGATCATGTTTGCTATCATTACTCTGATTCTTTTTAGGGTAGATTGCCCATATGTTCTTCATTTATTTGGTCTTGTGGGTTTTCACCTTACTTCTTTATCTGCAACATAATTATCATCTCATTTTACCTAACTTATTGTGTTTATGATCTCCTTTCTGCAGGCTGCAGGACTCTAGTTCTCTTGCTTCTGTTTACTTTTCTCTGGTTGGTGAGGTTGGTTCAGGGGCTTGTTTAGGCTTCCTGCTGGGAGGGATTGGTGCCTGCACCCTGGAGGGTGGAGCTGAGTTTTCCCTCTGATGGATAGGGTCACATCAGGTGATATATTTTGGCATCTCTGTGAGTTCAGTAAGATTTTAGGCAGCCCATCTGCTGATAAGCATGATGGTTTTCCTGTCATGCTGGTTTGTTTGGCCTAAGTTGGCCCACTGGAGCCTGTTGGCAGTTGAGTGGAAGCAGATCTTGGTGTCAGGATGAATACCTCTGGGAGAGTGCACACCAAGTGATATTCCTTGGGTCTAGGTAATCTCTGGCAGTCCAGTATCCTCAACTTGGTGCTCTCACACCAGACGCCCAGGCCAGGGAACTAAGAGCTTACAAGCCACGCAGCTTGTAGTAGAAGAAAGGAGGCGGAAAGGAAAAAAAAAAAAAAAGAGAAACAAAACCCAAGACAGATAGCAGAAACAAAAACAAACAGCAATGACAACAATAGCACACACAAAAAAAGAAAGCAGTAAAACTAAACCCAAGACAAATGATGAAAACAAAATGAAATGAAACAAACAGAAGTAAAGAAATGGACAAAAAAGGAAAGAAAAATAAACAAGCTAACAAAAAAAAAACATAAAAATGAAAAATCAATAAAGACATAATTAAAAAATAAAAAGTAAAGCAAAAACAGAAAATAAACTAAAAAAAGCAAAGAAAAGATAAAACAAACACACAAAAACAATAAAAATGAACAAAAAGAAGGAAAGGACAGCAGGAATTACAGTTAAAAAATTAAAAAAGAAAAAAAGGTAAAAAATAAAAACAATAATGAAGAAAACCAAACAAAAAAAAAGAATAAAAAAAATAAATAAATAAATAAATAAATAATTAAAAAAAAAAAAAAAGAATAATAATAGTATTTTCCCGGGTTTGTTACTGTCAGCATCCACACTAACACAGTGAGCCACAGCCAAGCCCTGCCTCCCCAATAGGCCCTTCGACACCCCTAGGTACGTCTCTGGACCCGTCTTGGGCACTGTGGGGGCAACCCAGAGTCTGGCCTGGCCCAACTCACTCATGTGTTTGTTCCCAAAGTCCACAGCTGCTGTAACTCGATTGGTCTGAGGTGTGGGAACACTTGTTGTCTATGAAGTTATTCCACAGACTCAGGATTTACCAAACTGATTGAGGGGATTTCATCTGCTGCTGGTGCAACCGCATGGAGAGATTTCCGTTTCTCTTTCTTAGACACACAGTACCTGAAGCTCAGACTTGGTTTTGGCTCCACCCCTGCATGTGTGCCACTTTCATGTGTCTGTTCACCACCCAGGTGAAAGGGAACAAAACAGCAACTGACTGGGGAACGCACTCACTCAGCTGGAGAGGGGTATGACAGCCACACCTGGGATGTGTGCAAAGTGCCTGTGGCGATTGCAATAGACTGGGGCACACTTGGTCTGGTGGGAATCCTTCCCAGTGTCTGTGGAGGCGGGGGCTGGTGTGTGGGGGTGGTAGTGGCCCCCACCCCTTGTGAACTTCTCAACAAAATGTCCTGTTTCCTAGGCAGACCACAGTCCCTCTAGGGGCATTCCTGCCCATGGTACACCTCACTCTTGTCCCCTCTGTTGTATCCTTGCAGCCAACAACATTCCTCTCCCCTGACCCACTCTCCTAACCTCATGCTTTAGCATTTAGTGTTTGCCAGCATTGCTAGATTCCCATTTCAAACAGGGGTGCCCAGACTGATTCCCAAGGAGGCTTTGGCATGGGCAGCTTTCAGGACCTGGAGTCTATGCAATGGAGGTGGTTTTGGCTTGAGGGGTGCGTGAGCTTTCTCAAATGGGGTGGGGAATGGGAATTGCAATGCCAGTCCTACTCCTTGCACACCACTCAACAATGATGCCTTGCTTCTGCCGTATCCTGGGATTTTTCTCTGCAAAATTTCTCAGTTGTGGAGTTACTTATTCCCGTCCCTTCAGGCTGTCTTTTGCAACCAAAAGCTGTCCCCTACCTGGATCCATGCTCAAAACCCCATTTTTCCAACACCCCCTCTTCAATAGAAGACACACAATTCAGGCCAGGTTGTTTCAGGGCTGCCACATAGACTACGTGTACAGTTCTTGATTTGTACTGCCTTCCATAGACTGTCCACTGCATTCCCCTTCGATCTCCTAAAGGTCCCTTTTTGTCTCAGCTGATTTCCTCACCAAGAGGGTGTTTTTCTGAATGTGGGACCCTCTTGTCACCTTCAGTTTCCCACAAGGGTTCCAGTCTTCTTCTTCTTCTTTTTTAATTCCTCTTTCCTTTTTTTTTTTTTTTTTTTTTGTCTTACCTGATTATGAGGGAATTTTTCTTGTCCTTTTAGATGTCCAAAGTCTTCTGTTAATGTTCAGCAGGTGCTCTGTGAGAACTGTTCCATTTGTAAACATATTCTTTTTTTATTTACTGGAGTATAATTACTTTAGAATGTTGCATTCGTTTCTTCTGTACAACAACATGAACCAGCCATATATATGTATATGTCCCTTCTCTTTTGAGTCTCCCTCCCTGCCCCCCCCTCTGACTTAGGTAATCACAGAGCATTGAACTCAGCTCCCTTGTGGACATAGGGGAAAGGGAGGTTGAGCTGGATTGAGAAAGTAGCATTGACGTATATACACAACTAAGTATAACATAGATGACTACTGGGAAGCTGCTGTATAGTGCTTATAACGTATCCTTGATGTACTTGTGAAGAGAGATGAATTTTGCACCCTCCTATTCTGCCATCTTCAATCTTCCTTCAATGCTCATTAATTGATTCAGGGTTGTATCTCTGATTATCTCTCTTACTAATCAAAGTTTTTACATAGCTCTACTACCAGAAGATCTGCCAACTTAGCAGGATTTTATTCCCTGCTGATTTACATAACCAGTCCAGACAGGGCTGTAGTGCTGCTCCTGACTGTGCCATCAAATCCTACTTAAACATCTGAAAACAAGACTTGATTATTTTCCCTTTTTGTCAGCTTCATATTGATTTATCAAGCTACACAATGAGATGCTGAAAAAAATAAGAGCCCCCAAAGTAGTTCCTGAAATAAGGGGAAAGTGTGTTTCTCTCAAATGTTGGAGCAGAGCTAGTAAAGTTATTCTAACACCTTCAATGTGTGGCTTTCATCTCCAGCTCCAAGGTGCTTGCTCTAATTTTAATTATTTCCCACAAATGGAAAAGGAGAATATATAAAAAGAGGAATATATCAATCTCTTAAGGACAAGAAGCATATTCATTATTTGCTACTTCAGAGGTATTCATTATCTTTCTATTTCAGAGGTAAGAATTTAGTTGCATCATAGATTTTACACAGTTGCAAAGAGTCTATGAAATGACAGCCCTGTGAGTAGAAGGTAGAATATATAACAGAAGACTACTCACAATATTATATATATATACATATATATATATATATCATAACTAGAGATTCTACTTCAAATATAAATCTTATATATTACAAATAGAAATTCCACTTCAGAATATTTATCTTCTTGTATATATGATCCAGAAAACATCATCATGATCATCAATACTTAATAGCATTTAAAATATTAAATAATTTATATATTATCTCATTTAATCCTTATAGTGGCCTAAAGAATTAAGTACTATTTTGTTTCCATTATACAGCTGGAGAAATAAGAAATAGAGAGTATAAGTCTGTGCTATTGAATAGAGGGAAGAAAAATGGGTGGTATTTGCAGGAGACTTCAAGGCTAATAGTTATATTCTACTATTTCTTAATCTGCATCTATTCTCTGTGCCTTGCACATATTTTACAAACTTTATAATATATCAATTAAATATTTAAAAATAATTCTAAGAAAGTGATAATAAATCAAACTCACCAAAATTAAAAGTAGTCCCATAGATTTAAAAATAACAATATAGAGCCATTTTCATTTTGGAGGTAATACCATATTATTTATCTTTTAAAACATAAATAATTTATAGTATTTTGTAATGAAAGAACTTTAGAAATTAAGCAAATGACATCTGTGACACTGGATTGCATGTGAAACTGAAGAATGAGAATCAATGATAACAGACAATTTAAACAACAGGTGAGAAATAAGGGGAACAAGAATAATTTAAATAGATAACTGAATGTCAATGCATTATTTATTATTAAGTTCAATGTAGTCAATGTTTATCCATGCAGAAATCAGAAGAAAGTGTTGAACACATTGTATCACATCTCTGAATGCTAGCAAGTCTAGATATTAAAAAGACACTGAAGAAAGCTTTATAGCTAAGCTATTGCAGATGAAGTATGACTTCTTACACCAATAGAGAAGTTTCAAATAACTAAGAGGAGGATCATTTCATTTCTCTATAATTTCTTACTGGATAACATACAATTGTAGCACTTCAATGTGTCAGGGAAAAAAAAAAATCCCCACCCCGCCCCTTGGGTCTTAGCCTATTTCCATTTGCAAGACTATATCTCTTGTCACTATGTATATTCTGACCCTGGAGTAAACCATGTATAAGTGCCTTGGGGTGTATAATCACCAGCAGCAGGAAATATGAAACACCAAGATGCATAAATCATTGTCAAGTGGAAAATTGTCTAATATTTTTAGTAAAGAGAACACAAAAGAAGAAGATTTGATCAATTTAAGGAACCTCAAGGCACTCATCTAAATGATGTAAACATCATTCCTTTCAGAGAAAAACTTCAGTACCTCAGAGATAAGTACAATCATACACCAGCATATACACCATACGCCAATCATACACCACACACCAGGACTTTGGATTAACAAAGAAAGAAAACTGAGGTGCCAGCGAGCCTGTCTGTCACTTCCTTCTGCCTTAGACACATGCCTGCCTAGAGGTACTGTGTATATGATATCCCAAGACCTTTAAAGAATATATTCATATTATTTCATAGTAAGAATTTATGAATACAATAGCTTAAATGTATTGAATAATAGCTAAATGCCAAATATTTAAAACAGAGTGTCTAAAAATCTTTTCAACAGTTTTGCAAAATAGGTATAATTAACATCACTCTAAGAACAGTAAAACTGCAGATGAACAAAATTAAACTTTTTTTTTCCTGTGATCACACATCTAATAAATGTGAAAATTGAGCTTAAATATTCCTGACTACAGAGTCCACATATTTTCTGCTACATCAGACTTCTTCATGAAGTTGTACGAAGCTGTGAAAATTATTTTACCTTTTTTTAACATTAAGGATGTACATGGCATGCAAATACCTTCCAAAGAAAAGTCTTCAGCAGAAGTTATAAAATTGAGTCTAACAAAAGATGTATCGTTGAGCCACATGTAATATTTATAGCATAATTTGTCAGAAATATGCCAGAGATAATGTTTACCTTAAAATAAAGCGAAAAGACCAAGCATTGCCCTGTTCACAAATTAATTTTTTAATTAAGGAGATACAAGAGGATTAATGAATTAAGAGTAGGAAAATAATAACTAAGTTATAGCTAAAATCAAATTTTAATAACCCCTCAAGTTACATGTACTAATGTCAGTGTTTTGTTGAATAAGGTATTAAACATATATATATATACACATATGTATAAATGTATATTAGCCTTATGTAGTAAAGGCATATCTTCCAAGGAATGCCTTCTGTAGGTCAAGGAAGACTGCCTATTGAAGAAAGACATTTTAAAGGCAGAAATAAAATTGTATTCAAGCTAAGTCTGAGGTGTATAATGATGTATAGATGTATAGAATTAAAGATATATAGAATTTTTGAGCTGTTAGAGCCTGGAGACCTCTCCTTTGTATCTAATATGCATAATTAAATAGATGAGTAGATATGATAGAAATATTTGGGATATTACATTATACTAAATATTTCCATGAATAATAAGCATGTTCACACTACTCATTAAGAGGAGTTAATTTCCCAATGCACTGAACAGTTTAATAAAGAATACAGATTTGCTTTCTACAATAAAGGAAATTTCCTCTTTGATCAAAGCAAAACAAGCAAACACAAGAATTTACTGAGTGCTGTCACTTTTCTTATCTGACCTGTATCATAGAAGCTGCTTTCAAGGTTAATGGTTAAAAATGTGGATTTCTCTTTAAATATGCAATAGCAAGTTTAATAAATGTCAATAATTTGTAATATGGTAAATATACTCCAATGTTTCTATGCTGAATAAGATTTTTAGTCCCCAAAGCCTGAAAACAACCATGATTCCAGGCCACTATGATCATTCCAATTAACTGTACAGTCTTACTTTGCTCATTAAATTATATTTTTAATAAGAGAAAGCATAGTAAGCTTGTTACAAGCATAGTCTTTCTGACTAGAAAGAACTTTAACGCAATGTTTGGTTCATCAATTACCTGATCTCTCAAGGGTTAAGCCATAATAAGCTAGGGTGTTTTTTAACTATCAAATAAAGACAAAATTCAGAAACAAGGCCAAAATTCTGAAAACTAAGATCATGGCATCTGGTCCTATCACTTCATGGCAAATAGATGGGGAAACAATGGAAACAGTGAGAGACTATTTATTTGGGCTCCAAAATCACTGCAGATGGTAACTGCAGCCATGAAATTAAAAGATGCTTCCTCCTTGGAAGAAAAGTTATGACCAACCTAGACAGCATATTAAAAAGCACAAACATTACTTTATCAACAAAGGTCCATCTAGTCAAAGCTGTGGTTTTTCCAGTAGTCATGCATGGATGTGAGAGTTGGACTATAAAGAAAGCTGAGCGCCAAAGAATGGCTGCTTTTAAACTGTGGTATTGGATAAGACTCTTGAGAGTCCCTTGGACTGCAAGGAGATCCAACCAGTCCATCCTAAAAGAAATAAACCCGGAATATTCATTGGAAGGACTGATGCTGAAGCTGAATTTCCAATACTTTGGCCGCATGATGCAAAGAACCTACTCATTGGAAAATACCCTGATGCTGGGCAACACTGAAGGCAGGAGGAGAAGGGGACGACAGAGGATGAGATGATTGGATGGCATCACCAGTTCAATGGACATGAGTTTGAGTAGGCTCTGGGAGTTGCTGATGGACAGGGAAGCCTGTTCTGCAGTCCATGGGGTTGCAAAGAGTCGGAGACCACTGCGTGACTGAACTGAACTAAAGACCAAAATTAAAACTTATTTTTGGTGGTGTAAGAAGAGCCCAGTAAATAACATGCACTCTCTCACCTGAATTCTCAATCAGTAGAGAAAGAAAGGAAATTAACATATGAAGACAAAAATACCTCCTTTATTTTTGATAAAACTTATCTTCACAATTTTGATTTGGATCCATGAGCAAGTGGTTGGACCTACTCACATGAAACCCAAATCTGTCAGGATTAGATAGACTATCATACATGCTTGACATTATAAAGCATACAGCAAGAAACACAGCAGATCATATTCTGCATGGCGGTAGGACCTCATCTAAAGGAAGAATTGTCCAACCTAGACATGACAACCTTTATCAAACAGAAAAGTCACTCCATCATCCCTGGTGACAAAAGAGTAAGAGAGATCAAGAAGGAAATATTAAGTGTGGGAAGAACCCTTTATCCCAACATTTTAAAGGAGTGGAATTTCAATCAGAAATAAATGAAAAGCACATCAAACATAGTAAATTTTCAATAAATATTAAGTGCTATTATTTTGTATATAATAATTCCCTTTATTTCATTTTGCTTCTTAAAATAAAAAACTTCTCCAACAATTCCTAAAATGATGAATGCTGTGAAATTATTCTTTAAGTGTGAAAATTATAACACCTTGTGTGTTTTCTCTGTTTACGAATTTGGGGAAATATTTTCCTCATTACCATTTTTTGAACCTTTCCTTCTTAAAGAAGCCTTTGCTACTACACATAATATAAGATTTACATAGCAAATTATAAAATGCTGATAAGCAAATGATGAAACAGATATTACTACATCTGTCACACACACAAACACTGTTAGTAGGAGTTGCAATTATTTCTGAAATGCAAATTTATAATGCATATAAAGAGCTTCAAAAATGATTTCAGGTATTTTGACTTGATAATTGTACTTATAGGAAAATATCTGATGAACTAATAAAATATTAAAAAATCTTATAAACTGTAATTTTCATCTCAGGAATATTTTGAATACTAAAACTGAAAAAGAATATAATTTTGACAATACGTGAATGAATTAAATGAAGGGGGTTCCAGGATGGGGTACACATGTACACCCATGGCAGATTCAAATCAATGTATGGCAAAACCAATACAATGTTGTAAAGTAAGATAAATAAATAATTTTAAAAAATAAAATAAAAGCAATGGGAATAGACAAAATTAAATAAATAAATCATTCTGGCATACTTTTTAATGTAGCAGTTAAAATCAACTCTAATTAAGAATGTTTCACTAGTAGAAATAATTATAAAGTAAAAATGAAGTTCATAAATTTATCTATTTAATCAGTGAACAAAATATATTCTATTGCTAAGTACAAGGGATGGGCTTAATTTCTGGGATTATAGTGCATTAAATATATAGGTTGGTAACTTCATTGCATAGGGCTTGGGCAAAGCTAGTAACAACTGAAACAAGAAGTAGACATCATAATTGAAGATCATGATGCTATAAAGATAAATAAGAAGGATTTCCATTTCCGGCAAGATGACATATTAAATTCCCCTACCTAAAATCAGCTACAATTGAAATAATCATTTGCTAGATAAGACAGTTAATCTTGCATGAATGTAAGAATTTTGTAGGTCCCCCAAAACAAATGGAAAGCAGATATAGGGAGGTAAGTGAGGACAAAGTTGGATTTTGCTTTAAAGTTTCTCTAGACTCTGGAGTCCTTGAGCTTCCTATTTATGGCCACGAGAGATGAAAAGGTTCTGGAGGTAGAATCTGAGACCTCACCAAGTAGAGAATTTCCAGAAACAAGAAACTAATCCAGAGAACTAGAAAGTATAGCTTCCAATAAGTAAAACTTCCTATAAAGAAAAATTACAAGAGAAAATTTAACAGTTTTTACTTTGGTGCTTAAGGAAAAGTTTTTTTTTTTTTTTTTTTTTTTTTTTTAAATATAGCAAATGAAGAAACAGACAAAAGATTAATCTCAAAAATATACAAGCAACTCTTGAAGCTCAATTCCAGAAAAATAAATGACCCAATCAAAAAATGGGCCAAAGAACTAAACAGACATTTCTCCAAAGAAGACATACAGATGGCTAACAAACACATGAAAAGATGCTCAACATCACTCATTATCAGAGAAATGCAAATCAAAACCACAATGAGGTACCATTACACGCCAGTCAGGATGGCTGCTATCCAAAAGTCTACAAGCAATAAATGCTGGAGAGGGTGTGGAGAAAAGGGAACCCTCTTACACTGTTGGTGGGAATGCAAACTAGTACAGCCGCTATGGAAAACAGTGTGGAGATTCCTTAAAAAACTGGAAATAGAACTGCCATATGACCCAGCAATCCCACTGCTGGGCATACACACTGAGGAAACCAGATCTGAAAGAGACACGTGCACCCCAATGTTCATCGCAGCACTGTTTATAATAGCCAGGACATGGAAGCAACCTAGATGCCCATCAGCAGATGAATGGATAAGGAAGCTGTGGTACATATACACCATGGAATATTACTCAGCCATTAAAAAGAATTCATTTGAATCAGTTCTAATGAGATGGATGAAACTGGAGCCCATTATACAGAGTGAAGTAAGCCAGAAAGATAAAGAACATTACAGCATACTAACACATGTATATGGAATTTAGAAAGATGGTAACGACAACCCTTTATGCAAAACAGAAAAAGAGACACAGAAGTACAGAACAGACTTTTGAACTCTGTGGGAGAAGGTGAGGGTGGGATGTTTCAAAAGAATAGCATGTATATTATCTATGGTGAAACAGGTCACCAGCCCAGGTGGGATGCATGAGACAAGTGCTCGGGCCTGGTGCACTGGGAAGACCCAGAGGAATCGGGTGGAGAGGGAGGTGGGAGGGGGGATCGGGATGGGGAATACGTGTAAATCTATTGCTGATTCATGTCAATGTATGACAAAACCCACTGAAAAAAAATTAATTAATTAATTAATTAATTTTTTAAAAATAAATAAAAAAATTAAAAAAGAAAATAAATAAATATATCTTCTGCAAGAGAAATTAAAATCACAAGTTCTGCTCTTCATATGAAGCTTGCTTCATATTTCTTGATGAAAAATAAAAGACATAGAGGAAATTTTCTTGATTTCATCAACATAAACTATACAAGCTAATTGCATGGTTCTGAAAAATCTTCATCAGAAAATTTTACTTAATGTTGCACCAGGTTGGAAATGAGAATGTCGGAAACACACACACACACACACACACACGTCCTCTCTAGTGCATGTAGTGCACGGATTGCAAAATTTTCTTTATAGTTTCTTATTTCCTGATTGCATTTTAAGTTTAGATGAATTACTTAAAAATGTATAATTTATTTATTTTGCATTAAAACTTCCAGTATTTGATGTTTTTGGTAATGTATTTCTCTATTTATTTTTCTTCTGTTTCTCACTAATAGTTCCAATCTTCAGTTCAGTTCAATTTAATCACTCGGTTGTGTTTGACTCTTTGCGACCCCATACTGCGGCACACCAGGCTTCCCTGTCCTCACCATCTCCTGGAGCTTGCTCAGACTCAAACCATTAAGTTGGTAATACCATCCAAACATCTCATCTCTCTTTCTCCTCCTACTTTCAGTCTTTTCAAGCATCAGGGTCTTTTCCAATGAGTCAATTCTTTGCATCAGATGGCAAAATATTGGAGTTTCAGCTTCAGCATCAGTCCTACCAATGAATATTCAGGATTGATTTCCTTTTGGATTGACTGACTTAATCTCTTTGCAGTCCAAGAGATTCTCAAGTCTTCTCCAGCACCACAGTTCGAAGCCATCAATTCTTTGGCGCTCAGCTTTTTTTTTTTTTATTTTTATTTTTATTGTCCAACTCTCACATCCATACAAGACTACTGGAAAAACCATAGCTTTGACTATACAGATCTTTGTAGGCAAAGTAATGTCTCTGCTTTTTAATATGCTTTCTGGTCTTCTCAGTGCTTTTCTTCCAAGGAGCAGGTGTCTTTTAATTTCATGGCTGTAGTAGACACCATCCACAGTGATCTTGGAACCTAAGAAAATAATGTCTGTCCCTGTTTTCATTGTTTCCCCATCTATTCGACATGAAGTGATAGGTGCAGATGTCATGACATTCATTTTTTGAATGTTGAGTTTTAAGCCAGCTTTTTCACTCTCATCTTTCACCTTCATCA
Organism: Cervus canadensis; assembly: GCF_019320065.1. Taxonomy (NCBI): domain Eukaryota; kingdom Metazoa; phylum Chordata; class Mammalia; order Artiodactyla; family Cervidae; genus Cervus; species Cervus canadensis. The sequence continues at coordinate 50,074,600 of NC_057394.1, forward strand.
AGAGGCTCTTTAATTTCTCTTCACTTTCTGTCATAAGGGTGGTGTCATCTGCATATCTGATGTTATTGATATTTCTCCCAGCAATCTTGATTCCAGCTTGCACTTCATCCAGTGCAGCATTTCACATGATGTACTCTGCTTAGAAGTTAAACAAGCAGGGTGACAATTTACAGCCTTGATGTACTCATTTTCCAATATGGAAACTATCTGTTGTTTTATGGGCTTCCCTGGTAGATCAGTTGGGAAAGAATCTGCCTGCAATGCAGGAGACCCCTGGTTAAATTCCTGGGTTGGGAAGATCCCCTGGAGAAGGGAAAGGCTGCCCACTTCAGTATTCTGGCCTGGAGAATTCCACAGAGAAATGTCCATGGGTCACAAAGAGTTGGACACAACTGAGCAACTTTCATTAACTTCAGTGTTGTTCTACGTCTGGTTCCACCTGTTGCTTCTTGACCTGCAACAGATTTTTCAGGAGGCAGGAGGGTGGTCTGGTATTCCCAAATATTTAAGAATTTTCCACAGTTTGTTGTGATCTATGCAGTCAAAGTCTTTAGTGTAGTCAATAAAGCAAAAGTAGTTTGTTTGTTTTTTGTTTGTTTGTTTGTTTTTTAATTCTCTACCTCTTTCTATGATCCAACCGATGTTGGCAGTTTGATCTCTGGTTCCTCTGCCTTTTCTGAATCAAGCTTATATATCTGGAAGTTCTTGGTTCACATGCTGTTGAAGCCTAGCTGGAAGGATTTTGAGCATTAATTTGCTAGCACATGAAATGAGTGCAATTGTGCCCCTTGAGAAATCTGTATGCAGGTAAGGAAGCAACAGTTAAAACTGGACATGGAACAAACGACTAGTTCCAAATAGGGAAAGGAGTATGTCAAGGCTGTATATTGTCACCTTGTTTATTTAACTTATATGCCAAGTACATCATGAGAAAAACTGGGCTGGATGAAACACAAACTGGAATCAAGATTGCCGGGAGAAATATCAATAACCTCAGATATACAGATGACACCACCCTTATGGAAGAAAGCAAAGAAGAACTAAAGAGCCTCTTGAGGAGAGTGAAAAAGTTGGCTTAAAACTCAACATTCAGAAAACTAAGATCATGGCATCTGGTCCCATCACTTCATGGCAAATAGATGGGGAATCAATGAGAGACTTTTTTTGTTTTTGGAGGGGCGGGGCTCCAAAATCACTGCAGATGGTGACTGCAGCCATGAAATTAAAAGCTTTATTCTTCTTAGAAGAAAAGTTATGACCAACCTAAACAGCATATTAAAAAGCAGAAACATTACTTTGCCAACAAAGGTCCGTCTAATCAAGGCTATGGTTTTTCCAATAGTCCTATATGGGTATAAGAGTTGGACTATAATGAAAGCTGAGCACCGAAGAACTGATGCTTTTCAACTGTGGGGTTGGAGAAGACTCTTGAAAGTCCCTTGACTGCAAGGAGACCCAACCAGTCCACCCTAAAGGAAATCAGTCCTGAATATTCATTGGTAGGACTGATGTTGAAGCTGAAACTCCAATACTTTGGCCACCTGATGTGAAGAATTGACTCATTTGAAAAGACCCTGATGCTGAGAAAGATTGAAGGTGGGACGAGAAGGAGACAACAGAGGATGAGATTGTTGGATGGCATCACCGACTGAATGGACATGAGTTTGAGTAAACTCCAGGAGTTGGTGATGGACTGGAAGCCTGGAGTGCTGACATCCATGGGGTCGCAAAGAGTCAGTCATGACTGTGGGACTGAATTGAACTGAACTGCCCTGTAGTTTGAAGAATCTTTGGTATTACTCTTCTTTGGAATTGGAATTAAAATTGACCTTTTCTAGTCCTGTGGCCACTGCTGAGTTTTTCAAATTTGCTGCATATTGAATGCAGCATTTTGGCAGCAGCATCATTTAGGATTTGACCTTCCTTAGGTGGAATTCCTTGACTTCTACTAGGTTTGTCCATAGTGATGCTTCTAGGGACCACTTTACTTCACACTCCAGGATGTCTGGCTCTAGGTGAGTGATCACACTATTGTGGTTATCTGGGTCATTAACCCATCATGATTATCCAGGTCATGATCTTATTATCATTTTCTTAATGGCTTTCTGTTTATTTTATGAAGGTCTTTTCCTTCTCTTATGTTTCCTACCTAGGGAATTTCGACTAGCATTTGCTGTAAAGTTGATTTAGTGGTGCTGAATTCTCTTAAATTTGCTTGTCTGGAAAGCTTTTGATTTCTCCATCAAATCTGAAGGAGAGTCTTGCTGGGTAGAGTATTCTTTGTTATAGGTTCTTCTTTTTCATCACTTTAAATATACTGTGTCATTCCCATCTGGCTTGTAGAGTTTCTGTTGAGAAGTCAATTGACAACCTGATGGGAGTTCCCTTGTATGCTGTCATTTTTTTCCCCTGTTGCTTTTAAAATTTTATCTCTCTTTAATTTTTTCAGTTTGAGTAGTATGCGTCTCAGTGTGCTCCTCCTTGGGTTTATCCTGCCTGGGACTCTCTAAACATCCTGGACTTTGTTAACTATTTCCTTTCCCATGTTAGGTAAGTTTTCAGCTATTATCTCTTCAAATATTTTCTCAGTTCCTTTCTCTTTCTTTTCTCTTTTTGGGATCCCTATAAAGCAATTTTTTTTTTTTTTTTAAATATTGGCCCAGAAGTCTCTTAGGCTGTCTTCATTTCTTTTCATTCTTTTTTCGATATTCTGTTCTGTGGCAATGATTTCCACCATTTTGTACTCCAGGTCATTTATCCATTCCTCTGCCTCAGTAATTCTGCTATCAATTCCTTCTAGTGTATTTTTCATCTTTGTTTGTTCTTTAGTTCATCTAGGTCCTTGGTAAATAATTTTTGTATCTTCTCCATTGTTTTCCTGAGTTCCTAGATCATCTTCACTATTATTATCCTGAATTCTTTTTCTGGAAGATTGTCGATATCCACTTCATTTAGTTGTTTTTTCTGGGGTTTTATCTTGTCCATATTCTGGGACATAAGTTTCTGCTTTTCATCCTAATTAACTTTCTATAATACGGTTTTGTTTTAGCTGCTTTGGGACTGCTGTTCTTCTTGCTTCTTCTGTCTGCCCTCTGATGGAGGAAGCTAAGAGGCCTGTGTAAGCTTCCTGATGGGAGAGACTGGCAGTGGGAAAACTGGGTTTTGCTCTGGTAGATAGGGTCTTGCTCAGTAAATCTTTAATTATATGATGATGGGTGGGATTGCATTCCTTCCTTGTAGTTGTTTGACCTGAGGCAATCCAACCATGGAGTCTAGGGCTCTCTGGTGGGGTTATTGGCAACTTCCAAGAGGGCTTATGCCAAAGGGGACCTTCCTGGACTGCTGCTGCCATGCCTCCATCCCTGCTGACCCACACCTCCACAGGAGACTCTCCAACACTTGAAAGTAGCTTTGGTTCAGTCTCTTTTGGGTTACTGCTCCTTTCCTCTGGGTCTTAGTGTGCACAAGATTTTGTTTGTACCCTCCAAAACTGGAATCTATTTTCCCCAGTCCTATGGAAGTCCTATTATCAAATCCTACTGGCCTTCAAGATCAGATTCCCTGGGGATTCCCAGTCCCTTTGTGGGATCCCCAGAACCTTCACAATAGTGGGAGAACTTCTTTGGTATCATTTTCTCCAGTTTGTGGGTCACCCACTGGGTGGTATGCAATTTGGTTTTACCATGATTGCACCCTTCCTACCATCTCACTGTGGCTTCTTCTTTGTCTTTGGATGTGGGTGACAGCCAGCATCCTCACACTGATGGTTGTTCAACAGTTAGTTGCAATTTTTGGTCAGTTTGGTTGTTTCTTATAAAATTAAACATACTTTTTACCATATGGTCCAGCAATCATACTTCTTGCTATGTATCTAAAGGAGTTGAAAATGTATGTACCCACAAAAACCTGTACATGGATGTTTATACCTGTTTCATTCATGATTACCAAGACTTGGATGCAATCAAGATGTCCTATAGTAAAGGAAAAAGATAAATTATTGTACATATAGATAATAGAATATTTTTCATTACTAAATAGAAATGAACTGTCAAGCCATGAAAAGACATGGAGGGAATGTATTACTAGGCCATTACTTATTGTATCACTAGGTCAATCTGAGATGACCACATACTACATGACTCCAGTCATGTGATATTCTATAAAATGGAAAAGTATGAAGACAGCAAAAAATCCAGTGATTGCCAGGGATTGGGGGAAGACAGGGAATAATTAGAGCACAGAGGATTTTTAAGGCAGTGAAACTATTCTTCACAATGCAATATTTTTTGATACATGCCATATACATTTATCAAAATCCACAGACTATATAGGACACCAAGAGTGAATGTTAATATGAACTATGGACTTTGAGTGATAATGTTATGCCAGTGTAGGTTCATCAATTGTAATAAGGGTACCACAACAGGTACAGGATGACAGTAGGGAGGCTGGGCACTTCTAGGGGCAGAAAGTATATAGGCACTCTTTGGACATCCCACTGTTTTTCTGTGAATTCAAACTGCCCTAAAAAGCAAAAACTATTTAGAAAATGAAATACGAAATTTAGTTTCATGCAATATTTCTATAATATGTCAACTGCTTTGCTTTTTTGAACATATAATAAACCATATATACTATAATTTCAATAGTTTTACTTTTAAATTTTAAATTTATTTCCACTGATCTTGACCTCCAAGCAGAAAAAAAAAAATAATCTTAGACTGCATGCCAAATTAATTATTCAGTTTTTATCAATATTTAGTGCCAATTAGTCTTTGATGTTTCCAACTAGCAAAAAGAAAAAAAAATCTTCTGTTTTAAACAAAGTTTCACCCTTCCTGCCATTTTCTCTTTCTATTCTCTCCTTAAATGGAAAAGTAATTCATAAAAACTGAACTGTAGTAGCTTCAATTTTAACTTACACAAAAATCACTAATATGATAGACAAAATATTATTATTTATTTTCCCTGATATTTTGGATTGATATTTCTCTCTACTTTTCTCTGTTTTCTACTAAAACATTACAAAAATTAAACAGAAGTTATTCTTTTCTATCCTCTTTTGTTGTACAGTTCTCCCATGACATTTTAATAGATGGATTACAGCTGTAACTTATTTCCTGGTCTATTTAATGAGATTGTTGTTTTTGCTATTTCAAGAAGATTAAAAAAAAAAAAAATCCATATAACTGTGTAGTCCATTAAAAACTTGCTATTGGCTTCCTAACTCAGGACAGGGAGATGTGTGCTTAAACACTCACAAACTAGAAAGGAAAAATGGATCATTTTGAATTACACACCATATGCCAAAGCCTTTATTTAGTATGCTCAAAAAAGTGTTCATTAAAGATAAATACTCCACAGAGTTAGAAAGGATTTCAGCAGATAAAGTCCTGATTGCACAGTATAGAACAGGTGATAAGGAATGTGTGACATTGATGTTTCTCTTATTTGTTTTCTGTTATTCTGAAAATATTTTCTATTCTGTTTTTCAAAAAAGTGCAATCTGTGTCATCAAAAGAATTTGCATGCTAATTAAACAGTTCTATATATCATAATATCTTCTACTATTTTGAATCATGAAAAAATGCTCTCTTGAAAAAAATAATAAGATTAAGTAATAGAGAGAAAAATGATTTCTGTTTCTTGATTGTAGCCATATGTTTCTTGGCAGGATTACTGTTGTTTAGCTGCTAAGTCATGTCTGATTCCTTTATGACCCCATGGACAACTGCAGCCCACCAGGCTCTTCTGCCCATGGAATTTTACAGGCAAGAATACTGAAGTGAGCTGCCACTTCCTTCTTCAGGGGCTCTCCTCCACCCAGGAATTGAATCCATGGCTCTGGCTGCATCTCCTGCAAAGCAGTTTATTTATTTACAGTTGAGACACTGGGGAAGCCCTCTTGGTAGGACTAGGGGCAGAAAAATTAAATTATTCATTCAATGAATGTTTAACAACTAGGAATTTATATTGTATGTTCTAGAGAATATAAATAATATGAAAATATGGCACATGATCTTGAAGCATTCACAATATAATTGTATAGTAAATATCTAAAACAGATGAACGTGGATCACAAGGTTTGTGCATATAATTCTTGAAGGTTGAAAGAATTGTACATTAAAAGGAGATGGACATTTAAGACTGTGAGGTCATAGAAAAACACCAGTCAAATGTTCTGTGAAGGAAATATAAAACAAGTTCACAGAACTGAAAGTGGTGTATCATGAAAAGAAAAGCTGAGAAATAAAGTGAGTGATGTATGCAAGGTACAGATAGTCAGTGGTTTTATGTGCCAGATTAAGAACTCTGCTTTAGGCAATTCTTGGGTTTTGGATGATTTTAAGCAAAAAAGAATTTCTGCATTTGAAATTATGTATCTATTTTCAGGAAACAATGCTGTATCACACTTAAGGAATGCTTTGATGATGCTCTGAATCTTTTTAGGATAATTATTGGATCATCCAAATTAAGTGGAGTAAAATAATGGGAGGCCAAAAGCTCATCATCAACCCATATCCATGTTTCTCTCTAAGAGATTGGTGAACAAGTCTTAAAAGGATTCATAATTAAGATGTTGTCTGTCCAAGTATTGTTAGATAAAATACAGAATATCGGTTAAATTTGAATTTCAGATAAACATTGCATTTTTATTATGTTTATGTTCCAAATAGTTTATGGACATATTATACTATAAGACAATCTTTATTGTTTATATGAAATTTGAATTTAACTAAGCCAGCTGCAACGGACCGCGCAGAAGTGCGCCGGCTGCGATAGACCACGCAGAAGCGTGGCCGCGAGGAGCTACCACTCTCCCAAGGTCAGGGGCGGTGGCCAAGAGGAACTACCCCACCCTGAAGGTCTGGGGCCCCGCCCGAGAGGAGCTACCCCACGGCCAAGGTCAGGGGCGGCAGCCTAGAGGAGCAACCCCACCTCCAAGGAGCGGCTGCTGCGCAGGCGCAGGAGGGCTGAGAGGAGCTACTCCACGTTCAAGGTCACGAGGGGCGGCCATGAGAAGATAAGCCTCGTCCAAGGTAAGGAGCAGCGGCTGCGCTTTGCTGCAGCAGCCGTGAAGAGCTACCTCACGTCCAAGGGAAGAGAAACCCAAGTAAGACGGTAGATGATGCAAGAGGGCATCAGAGGTCAGATACACTAAAACCATAATCACAGAAAACTAGCCAATCTAATCACCGGACCACAGTTCAGTTTAGTTCAGTCGCTCAGTCGTGTCCAACTCTTTGCGACCCCATGAATCGCAGCACACCAGGACTCCCTGTCCATCACCAACTCCCGGAGTTTACTCAAACTCATGTGCATCGAGTTGGTGATGCCATCCAGCCATCTCATCCTCTGTCGGCCCCTTCTCCTCCTGCCCCCAATCCCTCCTAGCATCAGGGTCTTTTTCAATCAGTCAGCTCTTCACATCAGGTGGCCAAAGTATTGGAGTTTCTGCTTCAGCACCAGTCCTTCCAATGAACACCCAGGACTGATCTCCTTCAGGATGGACTGGTTGGATCTCCTTGCAGTCCAAGGGAGTCTCAAGAGTCTTCTCCAACACCACAGTTCAAAAGCATCAATTTTTCAGTGCTCAGCTTTCTTCACAGCCCAACTCTTACATCCATACATGACCACTGGAAAAATGATAGCCTTAACCAGACGGACCTTTGTTGGCAAAATAATGTCTCTGCTTTTTAATATACTATCTAGGTTGGATATAACTTTCCTTCCAAGGAGTAAGCATCTTTTAATTTCATGGCTGCAGTCACCATCCGTAGTGATTTTGGAGTAAAAAAAAAAAACCCAACATCAACAACAACTCTGACACTGTTTCTACTGTCTCCCCATCTATTTCCCATGAGGTGATGGGACCAGATGCCATGATCTTAATTTTCTGAATGCTAACCTTTAAGCCAAATTTCTCGACTCTCCTCCTTCACTTTTATCAAGAGGCTTTTCAGTTTCTCTTCACTCTCTGCCATAAGGGTGGTGTCATCTGCGTATCTGAGGTTATTGATATTTCTCCCGGCAATCTTGATTCCAGTTTGTGCTACTTTCAGCCCAGCGTTTCTCATGATGTACTCAGCATAAAAGTTAAATAAACAGGGTAACAATATACAGTCTTGACGTACTCTTTATCCTATTTGGAACGGTCTGTTGTTTCATGTCCAGTTCTAACTGTTGCTTCCTGACCTGCATACAGGTTTCTCAAGAGGCAGGTCAGGTGGCCTGGTATTCACATCTCTTTCAGAATTTTCCACAGTTTATTGTGATCCACACTGTCAAAGGCTTTGGCATAGTCAATAAAGCAGAAATAGATGTTTTTCTGGGACTCTCTTGTTTTTTCAATGATCCAACAGATATTGGCAATTTGATCTCTGGTTCCTCTGCCTTTTTGAAAACCAGCTTGAACATCTGGAAGTTCTCAGTTCATGTATTGCTGAAGCCTGGCTTGGAGAATTTTGAGCATTACTTTAGTAGCGTGTGAGATGAGTGCAATTGTGCGGTAGTTTGAGCATTCTTTGGGGTTGCCTTTCTTAGGGATTGGAATGAAAACTGACCTTTTCCAGTCCTGTGGCCACTGCTGAGTTGTCCAGATTCGCTGGCATATTGAGTGCAGCACTTTCACAGCATCATCTTTTAGGATTTGAAATAGCTCAACTGGAATTCCATCACATCCACTAACTTTGTTCATAGTGATGCCTTCTAAACCCACTTAACTTCACATTCCAGGATGTCTGGCTCTAGGTGAGTGATCACACCATTGTGATTATCTGGCTCATGAAGATCTTTTTTGTACAGTTCTTCTGTGTATTCTTGCCACCTCTTCTTAATATCTTCTGCTTCTGCTAGGTCCATACCATTTCTGACCTTTATCGAACACATCTTTGCTTGAAATGTTCCCTTGGCATCTCTAATTTTCTTGAAGAGATCTCCAGTCTTTACAATTCTGTTGCTTTCCTCTATTTCTTTGCATTGATCACTGAGGAAGGCCTCCTTGTCTCTCCTGGCTATTCTTTGGAACTCTGCATTCAAATGGGAATATCTTTCCTTTTCTCCTTTGCTTTTTGTTTCTCTTCTTTTCACAGCTATTTGTAAGGCCTCCTCAGACAACCAATTTGCCTTTTTGCATTTCTTTTCCATGGAGATGGTCTTGATCCCTGTTTCCTGTACAATGTCACAAACCTCTGTCCACAGTTCATCAGCCTGTCTATCAGATCTAGTCCCTTAAATCTATTTCTCAGTTCCACCCTATAGTCATAAGGGATTTGATTTAGGTCATACCTGAATGGCCTAGTGGTTTTCCCTACTTTCTTCAGTTTAAGTCTGAATTTGGCAATAAGGAGTTCATGATCTGAGCCACAGCCAGCTCCCAGTCTTGTTTTTGCTGACTGTATAGAGCTTCTCTATCTTTGGCTGCAAAGAATATAATCAATCTGATTTCAGTGTTGACCATCTGGTGATGTCCATGTGTAGAGTCTTCTCTTGTGTTGTGGAAGAGGCTGTTTGCTGTGACCAGTGTGTTCTCTTTGCAAAACTCTATTAGCAATATTTATATTGTCACTTATATTACATTATATTTATATATAATATATTTTCATATTTTCTGTATTATCTTGTTACATTTATTAAATATTATGATATTATATTCATGTAATTTAATTCTATTATTATAATTATGTGATTATGATATAATTATTCATTATCTAATATAATATATAAATATAATTATATGACTATAAACATATAATATTATGTAAAGTATTATATTTTATCTTATTCATTTATACATAGAGCAGTATATATAATTATAATATATAATTATATTACTAGAAATATGCATTTCATTGTTTATCATATAAATATATATTATTTATGTATATCAATATAAATATTGTAAATAATTTATTCACATATTTGAATAGTATAAATTCATATACAATTCATTTTATAAATAATTATATTATTTATATTCATATATATGAATACTACTTATGATAATATACACATTTAAATACTGAATCATGAATATGAATTATACGTCATATGGTATAAATATGTCAGTCATATTCATTGTATTCATTAATCTTTTGAAAAACCATAAACAAATTATTTATTTTATAAGAGCTAGTATTTCAAATTTCAGAAATTCTGACTTTGGGTTATATCACACTGGCTCAGATGGTGCTTCAAATTATTATTTAAAAAGTTGTGATTACATAAAGAGATTTGAAAGGACTGAGAAATCTGCTGCCAGTACAAAAGCATGGAATATGTAAAAATTTTGGCATCATTTTTCTCTTTTACTCATTAAAAGAAGTTCATTTAATCCCTTATATGCAATTTCCAAATGAAAATTCCATCTAGTCAAAGCTATGGCTTTTCCAATAGTCATGTATGGATGTGAGAGTTGGACTATAAAGAAAGCTGAGTGTCGAAGAATTAATGCTTTTGAACTGTACTGTTGGAGAATACTCTTGAGAGTCCCTTGGACTGCAAGGAGATCAAGCGGGTCAATCCTAAAGGAAATCAGTCCTGAATATTCATTGGAAGCACTGATGCTGAAGCTGAAGCTCCAGTAGTTTGGCCACCTGATGTGAACTGACTCATTTGAAAAGACCCTAATGCTGGGAAAGATTGAAGGCAAGAGGAGAAGGGGATGACAGAGGACAAGATGGCTGGATGGCATCACCAACTCGATGGACGTGAGTTTTAGTAAACTCTAGGAGTTGGTGATGGACAGGGAAGCCTGGTGTGCTGCAGTCCGTGGGGTTGCAAAGAGTTGAACATGACTGAGCAACTCATCTGAACTGAACTGATACTTTTATTAAAATAGTGTAAACCAAGGGGTTAAAACCCACAAATTGAGAAAGAATCTCTTCATGAAGTTAAAGAATATTTGCTATTCTTTCCTTCCCTTATACTAGTGAGTGAAGTGAGTGAAGTCGCTCAGTCGTATCTGACTCTTTGTGACCTCATGGGGACTGTAGCCTACCAGGCTCCTCCCTCCATGGGATTCTCCAGGCAAGAATACTGGAGTGGGTTGTCATTTCCTTCTCCAGGGGGTCTTCCTGACTCAGGGATCGAACCAGGGTCTCCTGCACTAAAGGCAGATGCTTTAACCTCTGAGCCACCAGGGAAGTCCCTTATACTAACCTCACCTTAATGATAAGTTTATATTTGTAGATGTTATATAATAAAAAATCCAAGTTTTCCATTTTAAAATTCCCTACATCTTATATTTTTCTTTGATTCCCAAGTCCTCCACATAGTTATAGACATCCTTGGACATTTTTTATCTCTGCTATAAAGGCCTTGAAGAGCATCAGCCTCACTCATTTATTCAGTTTCAACATTAAAACTACGATGTTTAATTGTATCTCTGAATGTTGCTGCTTATCCTAGTATTTCCAGAAAGAATCACCTTAGATAGGATGGATATCTTTTGTCAGACTCATCTCTTGAGGTTTTCTTCTTCCAAATAAGAATATAAAAAAAAAGAGGAAAAGGAATAGAAGTTTCCTACAGTCTTCAGAAGTGTGATCCAATACGTTCAGTTTTTTCCTTAAGGAAGAATTTTTAAGATGACTAGAGAAAAAAGTGAATCCTTTGTTTGTTTGTTTTCTCAATGAAGGAATAGTAAGCTGAGTAAGTAGACTACTTCTACTGTATCTTCACTCCAGTGCAAAATGGGTTTCTTTGTATTACATTATAGTTCTTATGAAAGCTGGTGTTACTCTCAAATTGTATACCTTTATTATTGTCTGAATAACCTCAAATAACTTTTCCAGCTTTATTAGGATGTAATTGACAAAATTAGAATATGCTTAAAGTGTACAATGTGATTATTTCAAGTACATTTACATTGCAAAAGCATTTCAATAATGAAATTGATTAACATATCCATCATCTGATATATTTACCTTTTTCTTTGTGAGACCACTGAAGTTCTATGTTTTAGCAAATTTCAATTTTATGTACTATATAATTATACAGTATTAACAAGTCTAGTCACCATGCTGTACTTTAGATTTGCAGATCTTATTCATCCATATAGGCAACAATATGGTTTTTCCAGTAGTCATGTACAAATGTGAGAGTTGGACCATACAGAAGACTGAGCACTGAAGAACTGATGTTTTTGAACTGCAGTGCTGGAGAAGACTCTTAACAGTCCCTTGGACAACAAGGAGATCAAACCAGTTAATCCTAAAAGAAATCAACCTTGACTCTTCATTGGAAGGACTGATGCTCAAGCTGAAGCTCCAATACTTTCACCACCTGATGCGAAGAACTGACTCATTGGGAAAGACCTGATGTTGGGAAAGATTGCAGACGAAAGAGGAATGGGGTGGCAGAGGATGAGATGGTTGGATAGCATCACTGACTTAATGGACATAAATTTGAGCAAACTTTGGGAGACAGTGAAGGACAAGGAAAACTGGCATAACAGGCAGTAAGCAGTGCATGGGATTTCGAAGAGCTGGACACTATTTAGCAACTAAGCAACAATAATTCATCTTATAACTGACAGTTTGCACCCTTGATCAACCTCTCCTCATTTCTCCCACTTTCCAGCACCTCCAGAAATCACTTTTCTACTTTCTGTTTCTATGAATTTAATCTTTTATTATTCTAGCTATATTTGTTTTTGTCTGGCTTATTTCACTTACCACATTGCCTTTCAGGTCATCCATGCTATCACAAATGGAAAAGCTTTTTTTTTTTTTTCCTTTTCTCTTTGAAGGCTGCATGATATTTCATTGTAAGTAAGGCCAAGATGGTGAAGTAAAAAGACCCTGAGCTCAACGTGTCCCACAGGCAAACCAAAATTACAACTATTCATAGAGCAAGTGTTGATGAGAATAAGCTGAAAAATAGAAGAAAATATTCTTTACAACTAAAGATGTAATGAAGGAATTATATCAAGATAGATTGGGTGGAAAAAGGTGCAGTGGGATCAAAACCCACAATTCTGGATAGGCAGCCCACAAATGAGAGGGCAACAGCAACTGCAGAGGTTCTGCGTAAGAAGCAAGGGTCTGAGCCCCACCTCAGTCTCCCCAGCCTGAGGGCTCTCTGTCAGGAAGACAAGGATTTGAAGGTCCCAGAGGGTCCTTTGTCTTTCAGGTGACAAAGAGGGCTGTAGGAGACAGAGACTTTGTACTTCAAAGACACACACAAAATCTCACATGCTTTGAGACCCAGGGCAGAAGCAGCAATTTGAAAAAAGCTTGGGTTACATCCACTTGCTAATCTTTGAGAGACTCTTAGAGAGGCGATAAGTAATCAGGACTTACCCTGGCAGTATGGATTCTGGAAGCAAACGTTTTTGGGAACTCACTTTACCATGCGGACACTGGTACAGGCAGGCACCACTTTGGAATCCTCTCTCTAGCTGATTAGCACCAGAACCTGGTCCCACCCACTGGAAGGTCAGCAGCAGCCACAGGCATCCCTGCACTACTAGACATGCCAGGACCTATCCCCAACCACCAACAGGCTGACACCAACCTTGGGACTCCTTGGGCAACCTCCCAGTAATAGACTGGCAAGATCCTGGGGCACCCAAGTCCTGCAACCAACCATATCAAGAACCAACCCCACCAACCAAGAAGCTGACATCAGTCTCAAGCATGCTGAGGCACAGTCACACCCATCATCTGGCCAGTACCAAGACTGGGTTACCCTGGACTGTGCAGCCAGCTGCACTAAGACATAGCCCTACCTACCATCAACTAGCAGCCTCTGCCCTAGGAAAAGCCTGACAACTGGATAGGCATCATCCGTGTCTATCGGCATACCCATTTATAGTCAACCCTGCCACAACAGAAATGCTCACATGGATCATGTAGGGGGTGCTCTAGACCATAGAGCTTTGGTGAACAGATGTGAGCTCTGTAGGATGTCTCTTGTGTAAGTACATTTCTCCAACAGCAGGAAATGTACCCAGTCTTTATAATACATAGAAGTAAGCACAGAATATTAGGTAAAATGAGGATACAGATACATATTTTTGAAACAACATAACAAGATAAAACCCAGAAGGAAAAATAGGAGAAATAAGCAAAGTGTAGATAAGCAAGTTACCCAATAAAGAATTCAAGGTTATGATGGTAAAGATAGAAGACAGAATAGTAGAAATGTCTCAAGCTGAACAAAAATATCTCAAGCTGGAAATATTTCAAGCTAAACAGAAATGTTTCAAGCTGGAAGGCAGAATAATGGAAATGTCTCAAGTTGAACAACAACAGAATGACAACAACAACCAAAAAAATGAAGAAAAATGATTTCAAACTATGAAACAGTTTAAGAAAGGACATCACACAGATGTAAGAGGAAAAGAAAAAAAAAAAAGGAACAGAGAAAATATTTCAAGGTACAACAGCTGGAAATGTCCCTAATCAGGGAAATAAAACATGCCTCCTGCTTCAGGAAGCACGGAGTACCAAACAAGACCAAGCAAAAGAGGTCCACAACAAGACATTTTAATTAAAATTATGGTGACAAAAACTGAAGGCAAATTGACAATATATAAAGTAGAAAGGTAAAGCAACGAGTTACATAAAAGGAAATTCATAAGGCTGTCAGTTGATTTTCTAGCAGAAACACTGGAGCCCAGTGAGAATGGCAGAGGAAGTGGCAAAGTGAGTGTCAGGACATTTTTAAAATATGAAAAGAAAAAACAAAAACCACAACCAAAAAATATTCTACCCGGCATGGTATCATGCATATTTGAAGAGAATTTTGTTGTTGTTCAGTCGCTAAGTTGTGTCTGATTCTTTTCAACCCCACAGCATGTCAGGATTCTGTGTCCTCCACTATCTCCTAGAGTTTGCTCAAATTTAAGTTCATTTAGTCAGTGATGCTACCTAACTATCTCATTCTCTGTTGTTCCTTTCTCCTCCTGCCTTCAATGTTTCCTACCATCAGGGTTTTTCCAATGAGTTGGCTCTTCATATCAAGTGGCCAAAGTAAGACAAGCAAAAGCTAAAAGAGTTTGTTTTATAAAAAACTTATTAAAGAACTTCTCTAAACAAAAAATAAATAGTGAAAAATAGAAATATAAAATTCACAAAAGGAAAAATCTCATTGCTAAAGGCAAATGTACAGTAAAGGTAGTAAATAAACCTCTAAAAAGCTGGTAGGAAATTTAAAAAAACAAAATTAGTAAAGTAATTTATATCCATAATAAGTGCTTAAGGATTATGCAACAAAAAGATTTAAAACATGATGCCAAAATATAACTTTGAAGGGGGAATATAAACCAAACACATGCAAGAGACACACACACACGAAAGAAGGAAAAACAAACATAATACTAAAGATAATCAAATCACAATGGAAGAGTATAAACAAAGAAAAAGAAACAAACAGAAACAAAAGAACCACAAATAATTAGAAAACAATTAACAAAATGGCAATAAGTATATAGCTGGCCATAATTATTTTAAATGTAAATGAATCAAATACTTTGATTAAACTACACTGACTAGCTGAATGGATACAAAAACAAGTCATATATAGCCTACTAGTGACTCACTTTAGATCTAAAGACATACACAGGTTGAGAAGATGGAAAATGTATTCCATGCACATGAAAAGAAAAAAAAAAAGCCAAAGTAGCAATGCTTATATCAGACAAAAATAACTTTAAAGCAAAGACTATAATGAGACAAAGAAAAACATCACACAATAATAATCAATGCAACAAGCAGATATAGAAATTATAAATGTATCTGCACTCAATCTGGGAGCACCAAATAAAGCAAATATTAACAGGCGAAAAGGTAGAAATTGACACTAACACAATAATAGTAGAAGAATTTGACATCCCCTCTGCATCAACAGACAGATTGCTTAACCAAAATATTAATATGAAAATACTAGTCTTAAATGATTTATTAAACCCAGTAGATGATATATACATATTAAATATTTTTTCCATAATCAGCAGAATACACATTACATTATTTTCAAGTGCATATGTAACATTCTCCAGGATAAATCAAATGCTAGACACAAAACAAGTCTCAATAAATTTAGAATATAGAAATTATATTAAGCATCTTTCAAGCCACAATTGTTTTGGGCTAGAAATCACAAACAAGAAAACTACAAACAAACAAACAAACATGGAGGCCATGCAATATATAGTATAAATATAGTATTAACTTTATATATAATATAAATATAGATATAAATGCTATATTTAAATAGTATAAATACAGTATTAAACAATAAGTCGTTCACTGAAGAAATTTAAAAAAAAAAAAAGAAAGAAATAAAAAAAACCTGGAAATGGATGAAAAGGAAAACACAATGATCCAAGCTTACCTCAAGAAGTAAAAAAAAAAAAAAAAAAATCAAATAAATAATAGTAACCAAAAGGAACTACAAACATAAAAGCTGACAAAACTCAAAGTTAGTAAAAGGAAGAAATCATAAAATTCAAGGCAGGCAGAAACAAATGAAATAGAAACAAAAAAAGAATAGAAAGATGACAGTTCTTCAGAAAGATTAACAAAATTGATAAAACTTTAGCTAGATTTGTGAAGAAAAAAAAGAGAGAGAGGGCTCAAATAGATAAAATCAGAAGAAAAAAAAAGATGTTGCAACTGATACCCCAGAAGTACAAAAGATTATAAGTAATTACTGTAAGCAATTATATGCTAAAAAATGAACAACACAGAAGAAATGGATATGTTCCAGAAAGTTGCAATCTCCCAAAACTGAGTCAGGAAGAAACAGAAATTATGAAAACACTATGTGTGTTAGTCTGTCAGTTGTGTCCCACTCTTTGTGACCCCATGGGCCCTCTGCCAGGCTCCTCTGTCCATGGGATTCTCCAGGCAAGATTCTCCTGGTGAGAATACTGGAGTGGGTTGCCAGTTCCTTTTCCCAGGTAACTGTGAAAGCACAAATTGACAGTAATAAAAATTATTATTAATTTAAAAATCTCCCTCCAAACAAAAGTCTAGGATCAGATGGCTTCACAGATGTATTCTACCAAACATTCAAATAAGAGTTAGCACTCGTCATTCTCAAACTATTAGAAAAAATTGCATAAGAATAAACACTTCCAAACTCATTCTAGAGGCCAGCTTTGCCCTGATGATACATTGAGGCAATGATATTATTTAAAAAAAAAAAAAGACACCAATAACACTGATGAAAGTAGATGCAAAAAATCCTTAACATAATAATAATGGAAAAATTCAAACATAAATTTGAAGGACCATACACTTTGCATGGTCAAAGTATAATTGACCATGGATGAAAGGCTAGTTCAATATCCACAAATTAACCGTGATAAACCACAGGAAAATGAAAAAGAAATACCATACGATCAATTCAATATATGCAGAATTTTGAAAAAATTCTACATTCTCTTGTGATAAAAATTGTCAAGAAATTAGGTATAGACGGAACATATTTCAACATAATTAAGGCCATATATGACAAACTCCAGTTAACACCATACTCAGTGATGAAAAGCTGAAAACATTTCCTTTAAAGTTAGGAATAAATCAAAGATGCTCATTCTGCCACTTTAATTCAACAGAGTCTTGGAAGTCTTACCCACAGCAATAAGACAAGAAAAAAAAAAAAGGAACAAAAATTGAAAAGAAAGAAGCAAAATTTTCACCGTTTGCACATGACATGATACTATTCACGGAAAGTCCTTAACACAACTCCAAAAAACTACTAGAAGTCATCAATGAATTAAGTAAAAGTATAGGATATAAGATTAATATATACAATCTGTTGCATTTCTATACACTAATAATGATTTATAAGAAAGAGAAATTAAGGGAAAAATACTATTTGCAAATGCATGGGGGAGAATAACATACATATTTATTTATTTATTGGAATAAATCTTACCAAGAAGGAAAAAAGAGCTGTATTCTGAAACTTATAAGAAAACGATAAAAGAAATTTAAGACTACACAAACAAATGTAAATATATAGCATGCTTATGAACTGGGAGAATTAATATTCTCAAAATGACCATACTGCCCAAGGCAAACTACAGATTCAATGCAATTACTATCAAAACAATGATGACATTTTTCATAGTACAGGAACAAATAACTATAAAAATTGTGTGAAAATACAACAGATCCAAAATAGTCAAAATGATCTTAAGAAAGAAAAAAGTTGCAAGTTTTCACATTCCTTCATTTCAAATTATACTTCAAAGCCACAGTATTAACTGTTTGGTACTGGCCCCAAAACAGGCAGAATAGAGAAGCTGTAAATAAACATAACACACTTACATGGTCAATTAGTCTACCACAAAAGAGGCAAGAATATAGATTGGAGGGAAAATAGTCTCTTCAATGAATCTGTAGGGAAAAATATACAGCTACAAGCAAAAGAATGAAATGGGAATACTTTCTCATATCATGTAAAAACCAAACTTAAAATAAATTAAAGACTTAAATGTAAGATTTGAAGTCATTAAACTACTGACAGAAAACAGACAGTCTTAATATCGTTTTCTTGATCTGTCTCAGGCAAGGGAAACAAAAGAAAAATAAATAAATGATTCTACATCAAACTAAAATACTTTTTCATAGCAAAGGAAACTATCAACAACAACAAAAAATGATTGTCTACTGAATGGGTGAAGATATTTATGATAATATAAAAATATAATTAATTTGTACAATTCAACATCAAAAAACCAACAACCCAATTAAAAATGGGTAGAAGACATTGTTGCCCTAAAGGTCCAGGAGTGAGCAATGAGAATGAAAATAAAACATGAAATCTGGTGCAATGGGTCAGGGGACCGACAGCCTGTATTGGACTGAGGTGCAGAGTCCACTCTGAGTCCAGCTTTTATTCCTGATTGCAGACTAGAAAACTTTTTTTGATCTTTCTTTCCCAAGACACTACATTGACATACTCCATATCTTGTTTTTACTCCAGGCCGTTTCTTTCTGGGAAAGTCTCTGGAACAATCAGTAAGTGAGTGTAGGTGGTGTTCACACCTGACGTTGACCCGGTGTTCCAAAGTCCATGCTTTCATGATCCTAGTCATACTCCCTTCTGGGTCTGGCCTTGGGGTTTGTAACAAGGCTATTATTCTAAGAAAAACATGAATAATCATAATGCACTTTCTTAACATATGCTGTTTTTCCAAGTGCTATTTATGTGAAATTTCTCAAGGCTGTGAAAGCACATTGTTAGGAATTCCCACTACAAGACATGAATAAATATTTTCCCAAGGAAAAAATACAGAAACATGAAGAGATGCTCAATATCGCTACTGATCAGGGAATGCAAATCAAAACAGGTATCACCTCATACTCTCAGAATGACTATTATCAAAAAGACAACAAATAAGTCTGATGAGGATGTGGCTATACAAACACTTGTGCACTGTTGATTGGAATGTAAACTGGTGAAGCCACATTGGAAAACAGTAAAAATAAAACTACAACATGACCCAGAACTTCCACTCCTGAATAATTTTCTTCCAATAATATTAAAACATTAAGTAAAGCAGATGTGTGTACCCTAATATTCATTGCAGCATTATTTACAATAGCCAAGATAGCAAAGAAACCTAAATAACCCCTCAATAGATGAATAAATGAAGACAGGTCATATGTATGTATGAAAGTGAAAGTAAATGTTTCTTTGTCATGTCTGACTCTTTGCCACTCTACAGACTGTAGCCTACCAGGCTCCTCTGTCCATGCAATTTTCCAGGCAAGAACACTGGAGAGGGTAGCTGTTCCCTTACCAGAGGATCTCCCCAACCCAGGGATCGAACCCAGGTTTCCCACATTATAGGCAAATTCTTTACCATCTAGTGGAGTATGACTCAGCCATAAAAAAAAAAAAAAAAGAAAAAGAAAAAGAAATCTTGTCAATATTTACGAACCGAGAAGGTACTGTGCTAGGTGAAAAGAATCAGACAAAGGCAAATATTCCATGATTTCACTTATATGTAGAATTAAAGAAAACAAATGAAATGAACAAACATAGCAAAATGGAAAGAGTCATAGACTCAAAGGATAAGCATGTGGTTGCCACAGGGGTGGAGATGGAGGAATGAGATAAATAAGAGAGGGAGATAAAGAAATATAAACTTCCAGTTAAAAAATAGTTGGCTTATGGGTATGAACTATGTGATGTAGAAAATATAGAAAATAATGTAATATTTTTGTATGGTGATGGAAAATACTGAAACATTGAAGGGATCTTTGGTAAAGTATAAAAATATAGAACCACTATGCTGTGCATACAGTAACTAATATAGTGTTGCAAATCAGTTATATCTCAAAAACAATCATAGAGAAACAAATCTAATTTACATTTACCAGAAGTATAAGTTGGTAGAATAGGGAATTAAGTGAAAATGGTCAAAAGATACAAGTTATAGAAGAAATGGAGTAGCTATCATAGTCAACAAGAGTCCAAAATGCAATTGTTAGATGCAATCTCAAAAACAACAGTATGATCTCTGTTCATTACAATGGCAAACCATTCAATATCACAGTAATCCAAGTCTATGCCCCAACCAGTAAAGCTGAAGAAGCTGAAGTTGAATGGTTCTATGAAGACCTTCTAGAACACCCAAAAAAAGATGTCCTTTTAATCACAGCAGACTGGAATGCAAAAGTAGGAAGTCAACAAATAGCTGGAGTAACAGGCATTTTTGACCTTGGCGTACAGAATGAAGCTGGGCAAAGGCTAACAGAGTTTTGCCAAAAGAACACACTAATCATAGCAAAGATACACTTCCAACAACACAAGAGATGACTCTAAACATGGATATTGGGATGTTGGCAATTTGATCTTCATTCTTTTTCTAAAGGGCTTCCCTCATAGCTCAGGAGGTAAAGAATCTACCTGCAATGCAGGAGACCAAGGTTCGATTCCTGGGTCAGGAAGATCCCACGGAGAAGGAAATGGTAACCCACTCCAGTATTCTTGCCTGGAGAATCCTGTGGACAGAGGAGCCTGGCAGGCTACAGTCCCTGGGGTTGCAAGAGTTGGACACTTAGCGACTAAACCACCACCACCTTTTCTAATTTCAGCTTGAATAGCTGGAAGTTCTTGATTACTGGATACTAAATTTCCTGGAGATATCAACTCCATATTTTTTGGTGATATGAATAAAATATTAAGTACACTGTCCAATCTATATTGGCCTTCCTTCATAGCTCAGTTGGTAAAGAATCCGCCTGAAATGCAGGAGACCTCGGTTCAATTTCTGGGTCAGGGAGATCCCTGGAAAAGGGATAGGCTACCCATTCCAGTATTCTTGAGCTTCCCTTGTGCCTCAGCTGGTAAAGAATCTGCCTGCAGTGTGGGAGACCTGAGTTCGATCCCTGGGTTGGGAAGACCTCCTGGAGAAGGGAAAGGCTACCCACTCCAGTATTCTGGCCTGGAGAATCCCATGGACTTTATTTTCCATGGGGACGCAAAAGGTCGGACACAACTGCGCGACTTTCACTTTCCAAGCTATATCAGGTTTCAACTATCTATATGTATAATCAATTAGTTCAGTACAGTTGCTCGGTCATCCGAATGTTTGTGACCCCATGGACTGCAGCACACCAGGCTTCCCTGCTCCATCACCAACTCCTGGAGCTTGCTCAAACTCAAGTCCACTGAGTTGGTTAAGCCATCCAACCATCTCATCCTGTCGTTCCCTTCTCCTACAGCCTTCAATCTTTCCCAGCATCAGGGTCTTTTCCAATGAGTCAGTTTTTTGCATCAGGTAGCCAAAGTATTGGAGCTTCAGCTTTAGCATCAGTCCTTTTAATGAATATTCAGTATTGATTTCCTTTAGGATTGACTGGTTTGATCTCCCTTCTGTCCAAGGGACTTTCAAGAGTTTTCTCCAACACCACATATCAGAAGTATCAATTCTTCGAGGCACAGCTTTCTTTATAATCAAACTGTCACATCTGTACTTGACTATAGGAAAAACCATAGCTTTGACCAGATAGATCTTTGTTGGCAAAGTAATGTCTCTGCTTTTTAATACGCTGTCTAGGTTGATCATAGCTTTTCTTCTAGGGAACAAGTGTCTTTTATTTATTTATTTATTTATTTTTTAAGTGTCTTTTAATTGCATGGCTGCAGTCATGATCTGCAGCGATTTTGGAGCCCAAACAGATAAAGTCAGTCACTGTTTCCATTGTTTCTCCATCTATTTGCCATGAAGTGATGGGACTGGTTGACATGATCTTCACTTTTTGAATGTTGAGTTTTAAGTCAACTTTTTTAACTCTCCTCTTTCACTTTCATCAAGAGGCTCTTTAGTTCTTCTTCACTTTCCACCATAAGGGTGATGTCATCTGCATATCTGAGGTTATTTATATTTCTCCCAGGAACCTTGATTCAAGTTTGTCCTTCATCCAGCCTGGCATTTCACATGATGTACTCTGCATATAAGTTAAATAAGCAGGTGACAATATACAGCCTTGATGTACTTCTTTACCTATTTGGAATCAGTCTGCTGTTCCATGTGTGGTTCTAACTGTTCCTTCTTGTCCTGCATATGGATTTCACAGGAGACAGATAAGGTGGTCTGGTATTCCCATCTCTTTGAGAATTTTCCACAGCTTCTTATGATCCATACAGCCAAAAGCTTTATTGTAGTTAATAAAGCAGAAGTAGGTGTTTTCCTTGAACTCTTTTTTTTTTTTTTTTCTATGATCCAATGGATGTTGGCAATTTTATCTCTGCTCCTTTTCTAAATCCAGCTTGCACATGTGCAAGTTCATGGTTCATGTACTGTTGAAGCCTGGCTTGGAGAATATTGAGCCTTACTTTACTAGTATGTGAGATGAGTGCAGTTGTGTGGTGGTTTGAGCAATCTTTGGTATTAATTTTCTCTGGGATTGGAATGAAAACTGACCTTTTCCAGTCCTATGGCCACTGCTGAATTTTCCAAATTTGCTGGCATATTGAGTGCAGCACTTTCATAGCATCATCTTTTAGGATTTGAAATAGCTCAGCTGGAATTCCATCACCTCCGTTAGCTTTGTTCACAGTGATGCCCACTTGACTTTGCAGTCCAGGATATCTGGCTTTTAGGTGAGTGATCACACCACCATGGTTACCTGGGTCATGAAAATCTTTTTTATATAGTCTTCTGTGTATTCTTGCCACCTTTTCTTAATATCACACAGGGCCCGACGTGACTGAGCTACTTTCACACACATTATTTAATCTATAAATGAGTATTTTAAGACATAAATCCATCAAAATGTAGTAAGAAAATAATATGCTCTGGTACAAATTTTATATTCAGTGTAGGTTGCTAGAAAACCAAAAGACTGTTATTTACTCCCAGGTTTCCAGGAAAATTCAACATGCAATCATTATCTCCCCAACAATCCTCAACAATACTTTAATTTTCCTTCATTAAAATATTTAAACATTAAAGCAATTATTTATCTTTAGGTATCATATTTATAAAATATGTAATAATATGATATTTATATTTAAAATGTTAATTTATATATCAAATGTTTCTATAAAATATAATTTTAAATATTCAATGTATAGTTATCAACATTTTATTTTTGTAAAATTTTCAGAAATTTACATTTGTGATCTATGGTAAGAATGGGGTTATAGCAAAGATAATGCTTATTTTGACCTGTGGTATGTGATAAGGAAAAAAATTAAGGCTACTATATTTTTTTAGTACTAACAAAGCCCAATTTCCCAACTTTTATTAACACATATTTGAGGACTAACTTGAGAGATTAACAAAGTTTTTCAAGTCTTCAGAACTTAGTAAGAGAAGATGACTGGATTTAGATTCAAGTAGACTTGGCCTAAAGATGTGCAAGATAATGCGTCCAAAGGATAAAAAAAAAAAAAAAAAAAGAATGGAAGAAAAGAAGGAGTGAAATAAAGTAAAGTAAAGAAATACAGTAAATAAAGGAGTGAAATATAATGATGAGACAAAAATTTAAAGGTCTAAATATTGTTTTCTGTATTTAATCTGTTTGTTCTTTTAAAAATTTTTGCCAGTGCAGATTAGCAACTTAATTGCATTACATTCTCCCTTCTGATAAATAACAAAATAAGAGGGAAAAAAATAAGAAAAAAAAATGATAAGTGACAAAATGAAACATGGTAAATCTATTTTAATGATTAATATCTCACTACAAACATAATTAAAGATAATTTTTTTTGCATTCAAATGTCTAGCTGTATGTTATAGCTGTATTTATTGCTTCATAACTTACAATATGAAGTTAGATAGGAGTCACATCCATGGAGATACTTCATTAATGGTAATGCAGTATGTTACAACACTTACAAAATACAGCCCAGGGACTTGGTAACACAGAAATTAAAAAAAAAAAAAAGTAGTCAAATCAGAATTATCCACTTTTGTTTATCATTATTACTAATTAACTTCCAACCCATAAAAACATTATTTCCTTGTCAGTATATTAATAAATACTGACATGATACCTAATTAAGATAAAAAGTAAGAAACATTTTGGCACCATACTGGCATTGGTAAAATACTGACAAACGTAAAGTGAAATTCCTAGAAATATGTTTAAATATCATTTTCCAGTGAATATAATTAAACAATCTCTGACCCGACATTATCTAATTTTTTGGAATAGCAGAATGTTAACTAAACACAGCCACATTCCTTCTCCAAACAAATCAACAGTTCATTAAAAATAATAATAATACTTTAAGTGCAATTGAAAAAAAAATTATTCAAGCATTTTGGTCAAACTCTCAAATTGGAAACTTAATTAATCTCATAAAACTCTTAAAAGATGCACATTGCTGAGGCTTATATTTTCTGAGCTTAAGTAGTATGAGAAAAACACTTGGACTATTATGTAATTTCAATTTAATATGATAGCATTTGGGCTCATATTTTATAACATAGTCCTCTCCACTTTTCTTTCAACTGTAGGCTTTAATAATGGGATTTTCTTGTGCTGTTTAAAAATATGTCTTATTTCCAATAGTACATATGACAAACATGAGCTAATTAACTATAATTAACCTGAAACCCATTATAGGGAAACAGAAAAGTCTAGATAAACTTGTGAAAGTTGTGTGCTCATCTTGTAATTAAAATAACATGTCAAAATGCTATAATTTCACTAAGCTGGAAATATATGCAGTACATTAGAGAAAGACAACATTTTTATGCACAGTCAGTTTGAACGTATGTGACTATACTCTATAATCAAAACCAATGCAGTTAAAAAATCTTCCAATCAGTCTTAGCAGTACAAAAACTACAAAAATATATTGACACAATTTTAAACAAAATGGAATATTTGTAGAGAGTTCATACCCATAGATTTGCATGTACTTTACATGCAACAAGAATGATGACCAGAGATGTTCTAAACAAAAGAGAGATACAAACACACTAGGTGAATCACTGACAGAAGCAGAAAAATAATGATCAGTTTAACAAATAACTATGTCTTTTGTTATTTGCAAGGGTACCAAATAGCTTCTTTCAGTAATAGCCAGCTTTATAATATTGGACCTTATTATGCTATGTTCAAAATGACCTATGGCCAGTTGCAACTAATCTTTGGTTGTTGTATGTAAGTGTGCTTAACATATACATAGATCAACTTCAACTGAATCACATATTTTATCAATATGAAGCAAAGCTTGTATTTAACTTTATAATTCCCTATCATCATATCGTTGTTATCTAAAGCTGAAGGTGTCATCCTTTTTCCAGTTTTTTTTTTTAATATCTAATAACTGCGTTTGATATTTCAACTACATCATTTCACTTACAATAACAGTTTTCTCCCACACTCTTTAATAAGTCTTTTATTTGTTTTTTGGATATTTACTTCATTGTCTTAATATAAAGAAGTGTAAAATCAACTTAATGTCTATAGTAGTTGCATACTTCTTTTTTAAAGGCTATATTTCATGATTTAGTCTGTAGAATTTTTATATAGAATCATATCATTTTTCTTTTAATTTCCTTTACTCCAGGGAAGATATTTTACCTAAATAGATGAAGTACTGCTTAAACCCTTCTCCAAATATACTATTTGACTATAAAATTACCATCTCTTTTAAAGTTATATATAATATGCTCTATATTCTATAATAAAAATAATCAAATTTCATGCACTGACAAACTGCATATTTCCTTGAAGTTTTACACATTTACTTTTTATAATTTGAGATATTTTAATTTCTTAGTGGTTAATAACATTTTTAAAGGAACAAGCTCATCTCCATTGCTTTTAAACCACAAAAATTAAGGTGTATGGGAATTTCATTCTTATTAAATAAATTATAGGAATATTTAGCCAGTTCAAGCTATCACAAAAAAATTCTATAGAATTTTGGGTAGTTTAAGCAACAGAGATTAATTTCCTCACAGTTCTAGTGTCTGAAAGTGTGTAAGATCCAGCATGATCAAGTTCTGTTGGAAGCTCTCTTTCTGGCTTGTAGATAGTGTCATCTCACTGTGTCCTCGCAAGGAAGAGACACAGCTCAGGTGTGTCTTTCTCTTATTATAAGGGCACTATTACCATCTTGAGGCCCCCACCATCACTGCTTCATGTAAACCTGATTACCCTCTAAAGGCCCCACCTCCAAACACCATCACATTGAGAGTTAGAGCTTTTAACATATGAAATTCGAGGGGAGGACACAAGGGGACGCTATACAGTTCATAGCATCAAGTTTTATATCCAAAACTCTCAAATCTGAAACAGATATAAGAAATATATGCAAATGACCAAAAGTTTGAAAATTTGCCTTCAAACAGCTATCATTTAATCCATAAGCACTTATACAGAGAAAGTAGTTTGGGGTGGGGAGAGTTGTTTATATCAAAATCTACAGACATTCTGAATAAATTTAAAACACTTTAATGCCTACATTTGCATAATATTTTATAGAAAATGAAGTAATTTCAAAGATACTATCTTTTTTACATATCTAAAGTGATAAACCTGCTTTAGACCTTTTCATTTTTTTTCCTGTTGATACTCATATTTCAAAAAGTTTTTTCTTGGGATCATAATGCTATTTGTGGTTGCCTAAAATCCAAAGAAAGAAGTAGACAAGTCCCCTGCTCTGAATCTTTGCTGTATCAAAACTGATGTTAATATAGCCTGTCGTATTAAAGGACACTTTGAGTTGAGGGGAAAACAGCCAAGCAATTCTCTTACTAAAGATCTCCCAGCATAATCCTCTTTCATGCAGGTGACAAACTGGAATTCCAATTCTGAGCGGAGGTCAGTTCTTTGTGATATATAGGTCAATATGATAATTTTTACCTAAAAATTCACTCTTTACAAAAAAGATTAGTCTCTGTCTCTTTCATGGATATTTTATTTGATGTATTTCTGCAGAGGCTGAATATCCCTTGAAAGAATACATGACCATTTTGATTTCCTTATACCTGAATAATTTAAATATTTATAGGCAGAATGAAAGTGGACAAAGACAGATAATCAGCCCTACACAATATTGCATTTAAATAAGTAGCACATGTGGGTTTTCTTTAGCTGCTCCTTACAGATTCTACAAATATATCAGTATCAACAAACACTTTATTCATGTAAATTATTTTACATCAGTGAATCTCTCTGTGAGTTGCTCTACAATTTGAATCATTAATGCTCCTTCTGAAAATAAAAAATAAAAAAAACACATCATTTTAGTTATATTTTACCAAATTGTAATTCTGATTGAACTAGGAAATAATGAAATTCAATTAAAGAAATAAAATGACGAGCATATATTTAAAAGGCTCTGTATAGAAGTGTTAATATAAAGAAAAGAGCCAGTATATTTCTTCCATTTATTTTCTAAGAAGGATTAAGGATATAAAGTAGCTGGTTCATTTGAAAATCACTCAGATTCTTTTAAAAAATGCATGAATCACACAATTTAATTTCCAAAGTCTGAAATGTTGTCATTCTAATACTTTATAGTGGATAATATATTGGATAATAATATAGTGGATAATACAGTGAATATTTCTAGATACATAAAACCACTTAGAGTACATTTTGATATCAAGGAATCAAAATCTAGCAATTACATTATTTTTCTAATCAAATTATTTTTAGTCATTGTTTTTAGAAGGTCATTACATGAATAAACGGGGAAGGAATGGGAGGTAATAATTATTAAGTTAATTGAAATGAATGAAAGTATGTGTCAAAAACAACAGATTCATACTTTCTTGCACCCTTAGCACATTCATGAAAAAAAAAATTTCATAAGTTATCAAATTTTTCTTTTATTTTAGAAGATGATATTATTCAAAATGATATATTACTCCAATGTATATTGCATACTTAGAGAATTTAGAGTCAGAATTCAAGTATCATGATTAAAACAATTGCATCATTAATACAGAGACTTAAATTGTCTTATTTTTCTACTCCAGTTCACCAGATGCCCTTTTATTTTGTATCCCTCTGTCCTACAAGTTCCTTATTTATTATTATGAATATTCTCTTAGAGTTCCATCCAGAGTTTGAAAGTTACATAAGAAAGCACTTTTACTAAAGAATGCAATCAAGGCTATGGGATTTTCCTGGCAATTCCTGGTCTGAAATACCCCAAGTGTGACACAGGTTTGGATGGAAATAAGAGGAGCCAAAGCACTGCCAAATCTAATGTAAATTATCTTACTTGGTTTTCAATTTATATTTAACAAATATAATTTACTGTATTTTGATTCTTAGAATTCTGACTGTAGGGTGTGCCTGCCATGTGACCCTGACCAGTTCATCGTGCCTCTCAAACTGCTTTCTGGCCTGTTATATGGGGCTAGGGGGCTTCCCCCTGGCTCAGTGGTAAATAATCCACGTGCAATGTAGAAGATACAAGAGACATGGATCTGACCCCTGGGTAAGGAAGATCCCCTGGAGGAGGAAATGGCAACCCACTTCAATATTCTTGCCTGAAAAATTCCATGGACAGAGGTACCTGGTGGGATATAGTCCACAGGCTCACACAAAGTCAGTCATGACTAAATGACTAAGCATGCATGTGTATGCAGAATTGGAACACCTGACATTAGAGTGCTATGAAGATTGAGTGGTACAAACTGCATCTGTTTATTCTACCCTATCTAAGAACATAGATGTGTAATAAAAGGATATAAGCTTTACATACTGTGAATTCACTACTGTGAGACAGTAAAACTATGATGAGACATATATCATTTCTTATGGCAGAGTAGTATCTTAGATGTGAAATTACTATATCTTGTTATTTTGCTATATATTTCTTTATATAAATGACCCCAAATTAATTTCTATGACAGAATTGTGGCACAAGAGACTTTGTGCAATAAATTGTAAATCTCTAATTGCTTTTCAGAAGTATGTTTGGATGCAGTTGAATATAACTAATGCATGAAGCTTTCTGCTTCTCTATGAAATATTAGTCTAAATTCACCAACATCACATGATACTAGCAAGAAAACAAACAAGGAATAAATTTATGCTTGGAGGAATAGTGAAGAAACTAATATTGGCTTTTGGAAAGCAATCACCAAATACCCTACATTTATATCATGCCTTTGGTGTCTCATCACACATCATGAAACTTATTAGGAAGAAAACACACATACATCTGGAAATAAGCAAAAACAAGAAAGCTTCACTGTACTTGAAAGCTAACTATTCTCATTTGTAATATATTTAAAATACTGATCTTCTGAATCCCAATTTTTTTTTTAATTTTTTATTGATGGATAATTGCTTTACAGAATTTTGTGGTTTTCTGTCATACAAGAATCAGCCATGCAAGAATATACAACAGAGAAAAGACAATCTCTTTAACAAGTGGTGCTGGGAAAACTGGTCAACCACTTGTAAAAGAATGAAACTAGAACACTTTCTAATACCAGACACAAAAATAAACTCAAAATGGATTAAAGATCTAAATGTAAGACCAGAAACTATAAAACTCCTAGAGGAGAACATAGGCAAAACACTCTCTGATATAAATCATAGCAGGATCCTCTATGACCCACCTCCCAGAGTAATTGAAATAAAAGCAAAAATAAACAAATGGCACCTAATTAAACTTAAAAGCTTTTGCACAACAAAGGAAACTATAAGCAAGGTGAAAAGACAGCCTTCAGAATGGGAGAAAATAATAGCAAACGAAGCAACTGACAAATAATTAATCTCAAAAATACACAAGCAACTTCTGCAGCTCAATTCCAGGAAAATAAGTGACCCAATCAAAAAATGGTCCAAAGAACTAAACAGACATTTCTCCAAAGAATACATACAGATGGCTAACAAACACATGAAAAGATGCTCAACATCACTCATTATCAGAGAAATGCAAATCAAAACCACAATGAGGTACCATCTCATGCCAGTCAGAATGGCTGCTATCAAAAAGTCTACAAACAATAAATGCTGGAGAGGGTGCAGAGAAAAGGGAACCCTCTTACACTGTTGGTGGGAATGCAAACTAATACAGCCACTATGGAGAACAGTGTGGATATTCCTTAAAAAACTGGAAATAGAACTGCCATATGACCCAGCAATCCCACTGCTGGGCATACACACCGAGGAAACCAGATCTGAAAGAGACACGTGCACCCCAATGTTCATCGCAGCACTGTTTATAATAGCCAGGACATGGAAGCAACCTAGATGCCCATCAGCAGACAAATGGATAAGAAAGCTGTGGTACATATACACAATGGAATATTACTCAGCTATTAAAAGGAATACATTTGAATCAGTTCTAATGAGGTGGATGAAACTGGAGCCTATTATACAGAGCGAAGTAAGTCAGAAAGAAAAACACCAATACAGTATATTAACGCATACATATGGAATTTAGAAAGATGGTAACGATGACCCTATATGCGAGACAGCAAAAGAGACACAGATGTACAGAACAGAAATTTGGACTCTGTGGGAGAAGGTGAGGGTGGGATAATGTGAGAGAACAGCGTTGAAACATGTATATTATCATATGTGAAATAGATCACCAGTCCAGATTCAATGAATGAGACAGGATGCTCAGGGCTGGTGCACTGGGATGACCCAGAGGGATGGGATGGGGAGGGATGTGGGAGGCGGATTCAGGATGGGGAACACAAGTACACACATGGCTGATTCATATGAATGTATGGCAAAAACCACCACAATATTGTAAAGTAATTAGCTTCCAATTAAAATAAATTTAAAAATGAAAAAAAAAAGAAAGAAAGACACTACCGTAGGTACCCCCATGTTCCCTCCTTCCCACTTCCCTCGCCATCCCACCCTTCAGCCTGTCACAGAGCCCCTGTTTGAGTTCCCTGAGTCATATAGCAAATTCCCATTGGCTATCTATTTTACATATGGTATTGTAAATATAGCATCCCTCTGCTATACGCCAGATACTAAGAAAGGCTTTTACTTGCATTGCATCACTGAATTTTCAAATATGCGGAAACTGAGACTTCAGATGCACTAAGACACCTGGGACAAAACTGAGAAAAGGAGAGTCAAGTTCCCTACGACAATGCCCAACAAAGAACACGTGCCATCTTTCACTGTGGTGTATGGACTTTGATTAGGCAGTCTTGTTTTCAGCTATTAGTGATCACAAAACTTGCATCTCAATATTCTTACACTGAAAAGGTACAAATACCATAGACAGTATATACATGCTCTACTGAGTAATAAAGTTTACTACTTCAGTGGTGTATCAAATATTCAATTATTATGCCATTTAGTAAGTGGTGAGCTATAAAATAAAACATTTTGGAAGTCGTTACATGGTAAGAAAAAGTGGAAAAGAAAATCAGACAGAAAAACCTGTTATTTTAACAGTACCAAATTCAGAGTGTAAATCTTAGACTAGTCGACTAGATAGAATGCAAAGAAGTCAATTTTCTATTCTACAAAGCAACCACCTTTTGAGTCATCATTTATTACTAATATGTACTTGAGTTAATAATATAAAACTGGCAGGATTAAAAATGAATTATTAGTCCCCTGTGCATCTCTTTTAACAGTCATTAATTAAGGCATTGATTTACAAATGTGTTTTCCCCATGAAGTTATTGGAATTTTATAGGAAATTTTACCTTTCAACTCTTGATCTTATGAAGGCTGAATAGAATTTACATTATCAACTCTGGAAATCTAAAACCTTGAAATTTTTGTTTAATATAAAAAATAATCATAGGAAAAGTCTAGATTTCCCAGCAAAGAAAGGGAAAGGGAGATGAAAATTGTTGTGGCTTAAGTCAGGTACTAAAAGGGTCAAAGGTCATGAAACTCAGAATAAAGCAGCAGTGGTGCCAGGAAGCTATCACCAATTTTGGGTGTATTTTACATTTTGTGTTTTACAGAAAATCCTGTTTGGTTTATGAAATGACTGGATCCTACTGGCTTACAACTTCATGTATTTCTTGGACTCATTCATGTTGCATGGAGGAAGCAAAGCATCCTTAGATTATGAGTTCCAGAATTCCTGGTGCTCTAAAATCACAGGCTCTAATCAATTGACATATGGCTTGCTGAGCTGTTACTTCATCCTACTGAATGTTCCCTTTCTATAAGAATTCCTAAATGATATCCATAAGGTCAACTTATATTTTTTATTCCATGTTGGCCTTGTTCATGTCCTTTTGAGTATATAACTGTTTCCTGGACACTGCTTCCTCTTATATCTCTTCTTACCTCTTCCCATATAATCAGTATTTCAGAGTTTTATTTCATACCATTGTTATTACATCCAGTCTTCTCTTATTTAGGGGAAGTGAGTTATTGCAGTCCTCATTTGTGAGCTGCATCAACATTTTGCTTGAACAAAGTTACCTCCCATCTCTTCAGGGAGTATACATACTTTTCCTTCAAGTGTCTTATTATCTCTTTAGCATTGTATATAATCACCACCATTATTTCTTCTGCAGATATTAACTGTGGTATCATAATATTTAAAAATAATTTCCTTATTTCTAAGCACAGTCCAACCCTACCTCATCTTCCAAAACAGAAGTTAGAACTTCGGAGTTCCTTCTTTTAAGGAGAGAGGAGCATGACAGCAGAAAATTGAAACTATTTGTTGATCTCTGCATGTATACTTCCAAAAGTTTATACCTTTAGACATATTATGTGAGTTATTTAAGGCCAAAGAACATTGGGGCAGAGAAATTGTATCTGAGGAAAAATCATGATGAATAAGAAGAGCAGTAATGAGAACAGAGAATTAGATGGATTTGTGGGGTGTAATGCAATGCTTCCCTGGTTGTATGCTTGGAGACAAATTAGAGATGTGGAATCTGTGGACAAAGGTGTCTGTACTCTATATGCAGGGTTAGAGATGCAGGGAGGCAATATTGTGGAAGGGACACTTGAGTGAATGATTGGCTCTGTAGTGTGTATGCATTTACAGCTTACATGTATCAATAAATACGTAAGGGGGCAGATTTTCCCTGCCCAAACACACTCATAGCCTTGAATCTACTTGTATTGCTAGGATTTTGTCACAATTCCAAGGAAAACAGGGAAAACAGCATAAAAATAATCAAGATCATGCTCTTCTTTCCTGATAAAATAGATTCAAAACATAAGTTGAGTTATGCTGTAGTAATACTTGTATATGTAATGTTTCTCTCTCTCTCTCAGACACACACACACACACACATACACACAAATATGAACCTGTTGAAGACACAAGTTGCATCTTAATCATTTTGTGTTTACTTTTCTGATTTCATCAATAAATGAATCAGAAGTGATAAATTGACTTATCGGTTGAGAACAGTCTTCCATTATGTGATGTTATATATTATTTGGAAACACCTTAGTAGGTTTCACTTGTCCCTTACCTCTAGTCTATGAGCCGTAAAGCAATTCTTTTGAATGTATAGTTAACAACTTCAGCACTTTATTTCCAAAGTGCAATAAAATAAAATACTGTCAATATTCTGAGTCACCTTCCTGGCAATGCTTTAGTGACATCACTGATAAAATTTAGAAAAGACTAAAAATATTTGCATCTATAAGGGAGATTGAGAAATATATATAACTATTATAAATTAAATATATTTTTAGAAATGTAGTTTTGCTACTAAGCATTGATAAAAATTATATTTTAATTTTTTATAAGCTTAACTATGATTTTCTATAACCTCAATGAGATGAAAAGTTTAGTAATAGTTGATGGCTCATAGAAGTTCAGAGGATAATTATTAAAACATGCTTTGAACTTAAAATAGCTATTGAACTTTACTTTTTAAGTGGTGTTATAAATTATAAGCTGATCTGATTTTTTTTTTTTTTGGCTCTACACTAAATCCTTAACCTATGAGTGATGGAGGCTTTGACTAGAACAATCTTAAATAGCATTGAAGCTGTCTTATAGGATGTCTAATTCCCACAGGAGCTCAATGCAATTTAGCACTACAATGTGAAGTGCCACTGTCCCTTGTTAAAAAAAAAAGTAGGACACTACTGTGACCCTCTGTGGTACTTTATTTTAACTTGACCTTTTGTCAGAAGTATTCTACGCTTCTGTTTCTCTTTAATAGCCTTAGGTTATGTCTAGGATAAGTTGACCTAATTAAAGCAAATAGAACAAGAACAATAGCAGTTCTATTTTACTGAAGCTCCCACCTTTTCCACAATTTAAGGAATAATTTTTCTTTTTCTACTGTCCTACTAGACCACACTTACTTATGTTGATAATTATTATTTATAAAAATTCAAAAGATGTTTATAATAAAATTTAAAAGTTCTTAAATATTTTCTTCTGGAGTTGTTTACCTTACAAAAAAGGTAAGCTGGTATGATGTGTAACTGGAATTAAATGAGGTGAATTACATTTTTTTAAAAAACCATGGTTTATAGCAAAGAGATTTTACTTATGATAATCACAATCAAAGTGATAGCCACAATCAGATGCTAGGAAAAAGAGTGGATCATTTTTCATTAGAGTGAAAATGTATTAATATCTGCTAGTTACTCATGATTCTACAGAGCTCTATGAGAATGATGAAAAAAATATTTTAAAACAGTTTACTTTATAGTGACAACATGGGTATGAAATGTCAGTGAAGAATATAATATATAAAAAATCAACCACTGAATTATCTGATATAGAGAGTATAAATATTGACTAAAATGTTTAAACCAATTCGGTGTAAGTGTGGATCAGATGAGATTTGAAGCAAGCATTGAAACATGGATAGGATCAGAATAGACAAATGGAAAGAAAAGAACATTTTAAGTGAGGAAAATGAAAAATCAAAAGCAGTAATTCAGATAGGAGCAAGATTGACTTAAGGTACAATGATATGTGAGGTGAAATTATGAAAGACTTTCAAAACCATGAGAAAAAATATTGACTTAAAAAGCTAATGACATAAAACAAGATGGCAGAGGAATAGTTGGATGTGGAGTACATCTCTCTCCACAGATACATCAGGAATACATCTTTGTACACAAAAGTGTTTGCAAAACACCAGCTGAGAATGGACAGGAGTAGCTGACCATCAGAAAACAATATGTAGAAACATGCAAAACTTGGCAGGATGAAGGAAATAGAGGGAAAAAACAAAACACACACACACACACACACAAAACACAGGAGTGTTAATAAGACTGGACCAGCCCTTAATGGTGTGGGGGAACTGAAGCAGGAGTCTGATCCCCACACTGGGGCAATTGTCTGGGGCAGAGGAGAAACATTGAAGACTGAAAGTGAAGCAGCTGATCTGTGACAGACTAAATGGAATAAGAATCAGACAGTCCTTGCTGCAGCCATATGTAAGCTGGACATGGAGGCAGGTCCCCAGTGGCTGGGAGCTAGAGTGTAGAGATTGTAGAACAATCCCAGAATGAGAGCTGCTGCTGACTGCAGAGAGATGAACTGAGGGGACGTGAGGGGGGAGATTTTGGTGGGAAATGCCTACGGAGGAAAGGCAGGAAGTCATGGAAGCAAGGCGAAACTGCTAAGTCATGCATAGGAGGTGAAGCCATAACTGTAGCCTCTCTCTCCCCACACACCAGCATCAGCAGCTGAACTGAAAGACTGGCCCATCAAGCGCCTGACTCACCAAACTACAGAGTAGGACCCACCCAGGGTGCCTCTTTAAGTGCCTGATGGGCCAGTCTACAGAGCAGGACCCGGCCGGGGGCCCCTCTTTGTGCCTGATGCGCTGAACAACAGAGAAGGGCCCCAGGCAAGGGAGCCCTCTGGGTGCCTGAATGGGCAGAGCTACAGAGAAAGACTAGCCAAAAAGGCCTTCTGATGACCGGCCACCAGAGGCTTGAAAAAAGACTCTGATAGGGCCATATCTCCTGGGGTGGAGGCAGTCTGTGTCCCTGCACACTTGACACTGTCAGGGTACCTGCAACCCAAGCAGCTGAACCGGTTTCATGCCCAACCCTCACTGGGGAAGAACTGCCACAGGCAAAAAGCCTGTGTCTATGCCTGTGGGGAAGCGTCAGTCATGCCCAATACTTTGCAACCCTGTGCACTGTGGCCTGCCAGGCTTCTCTGTCAGTGGGATTCTCCAGGCAAGAATACTGGAGTGTATTGGCCGATAGTGGTTGCCTTACTCTTTGAGAACACTTTGTTTCCTGCTGCTCTAGTTGCCAACTTCCCTGAGTTCCTGGTGCTGCCAGAACCCCTGCAAGCCAAATAGCTACCACCCCCACACCTGGCCCTCACTGGGGCAGACCGAAGTCCTCCAGGGCAGCCACAGGAGCAAACCACAGTGGATGACCCACATGCAGAGGTGGAAATAAAACCACAATTGAAACCCAGAGACAGTGTGAGTAAAAAGAAGACCCAAAACCTTCAGACCAGTTGTACAAGCTGCAGATTAAAGCCACACGGTCATCTAGGAAGACTCTGTGTCTATGGGATACATAAAAGGACATTAAGAGCTCCCACAAAAGAAAACACAATAGTTCTGATAGCTGTGGACACTGGAAGTGAGGATATACAAGAGCAGGACCAGAGTCTGAGTTGCCCTACAGCAGGTCCAGAGACCAGTGCACTATTAGAGAGCATCCCAGGGAGGCAAGGTGGACTGTGACTCCCAGAGAGGGAAAGGACACTGATGGCAGTGACTCAAGAAAAATATTTATTATTCTTCTATTTTGACTTGTTCTGTAGTTTCTTTTGGACTTTCTTTCTTTCTTTTTTTCCTTTTTTCACCCCTCTGTAGTAGTTGTTGATTTTATTAGCACTATGGAATCTAATTAAGCCTTTGAGTTTATTTTCCTTTATTTTCTTGTCTCTCATACTTTTTAATTGCTGTTATAAACCTCTGCCACTACACTGGCCTTTGGCAGCTCTGTGGAGTTTTCCTTTTCTTTTTTTGACTTCTCCTTTTTCCCCTTTTTTAAATTTTAATTTTTAAGTTTTTTAAACTTATTGCTATGTTTTTGTACATTTATTCCTTTGCTTTTCCTAGTGTTCTTTTCCTCTTGCAGTTATTCTTTAATATATACAATTCTTCTTTGTCTATCTCTATTTAACTTTGAATACCTAATCTTTCTTTTTTTTTTTTTTTAATTTTTTTATTAGTTGGAGGCTAATTACTTCACAACATTTCAGTGGGTTTTGTCATACATTGATATGAATCAGCCATAGATTTACACGTATTCCCCATCCCGAACCCCCCTCCCACCTCCCTCTCCACCCGATTCCTCTGGGTCTTCCCAGTGCACCAGGCCCGAGCACTTGTCTCATGCATCCCATCTCTAATCTTTCTTTCTTTAATTTCTTTTTCTCACCTTATTTGATGGTTTTGTTTTCATTGTTCTACACAGTTGACACCTTGCTTTAGTTTTTTGTTTGTTTGTTTGTTTTTGTTGTTGTTTTTCCAATTGTCCTTTAGTTAATTTTGTTCTTAACTGGTGGATATCATTTTTTGGTTTCTTTTGTTTGCTGGGTCAATCTATTCTACTTTATTTTTGTTGGACTGATTTGATTTTGCTTATGGGTGTATACGTAAATGCATATATTCCATTATTTTAATTTTGATTTGACTGATTTTGTAACTGCCATTTGTATGCAGTTCATCTTTGATTTCTCATTTTTGGGTATTTGTTTTAATCTCACTTAGTGCCATAACAAACCATCTGTGGAATCTGTTCCTGGCCAGAGGTCAAGAAGCCCTGAGCCTTCGGAGAGGCAACACTGACTCCAAGACCCTACAGTACCAGAGAACGTCTAACCCTGCTGCTGCTGCTGCTAAGTCGCTTCAGCCGTGTCCAACTCTGTGAGACCCCATAGATGGCAGCCCACCAGGCTCCCCCATCCCTGGGATTCTCCAGGCAAGAACACTGGAGTGGGTTGCCATTTCCTTCTCCAATGCATGAAAGTGTAAAGTGAAAGTGAAGTCGCTTAGTCGTGTCTGACTCATAGCGACCCCAGGGTCTGCAGCCTACCAGGCTCCTCCGTCCATGGGATTTTCCAGGCAGGAGTACTGGAGTGGGGTACGTCTAACCCTAGGGAGTACCAAACAGTGAGAACTCCCACAAAGGAAACTGCTTGAAGACTCAACATCACCCAACTACCAGTAGCAACCTGTGCAGGGCACCTCATCCAAACAACAAATAAGACAAAAATATAAAGCAAATAATTAGCAGACAAGATTACCACATCACTCAACCCTGCCCATCAGAGAAAAAAAAATAATAATAATAATAACTCAACACAAATCTTATGC
This sequence comes from Cervus canadensis, assembly GCF_019320065.1. Lineage (NCBI taxonomy): Eukaryota > Metazoa > Chordata > Mammalia > Artiodactyla > Cervidae > Cervus > Cervus canadensis. The sequence goes on from NC_057394.1 coordinate 50,113,295, forward strand.
TATATGGAGTTTACACTAATCACTGGACCAAACCTGGGAGGGCAGAAATCAAAAGAAAGAAAGAATTCAACCCTGAAGCTTGGGTAAAGGAGACCTAAAACACAACAAGTTAAAAAAAAAAAAAAAAAAAGAAAGAAAAGAAAAGGCAGAGAAATACTCCAAATGAAGGGACAAACTTGAAAAACAGAAGTCCAAATAAATGAAGAGGACATAGGCAAACTACCTGAAAATGAATTCAGAATAATGATATTAAAGATGATCAAAAACCTTGAAAACAGAATGAAGAAAAATGCAAGAATCAATTAACAAAGACCCAGAAGAATTAAAAAGCAAACATACAGAGACAAACAACATAATTACTGAAATTAAAAATACTCTAGAAGGAATCAATACCAGAATATCTGAAGCAAAGAATAGGCCAGTGAGCTGGAAGATAAACTTGTGGAAATAAATGCTGAAGAGTAAAAATTAAAAGAACAGAGGATAGTCTCAGAGACATCTTGTAAAATATTAAATTCACCAACATTCTAATTACAGGGGTCCCAGAAGAAGAGGAAAAGAAAGAGTATGAAACAATTTTTGAAGAGGTTATCATTGAAAATTTCCCCAACATGGAAAAGGAAATAGTCAATCAAGTCCAAGAAGCACAAAGAGTCCCATTCAGGATAAGCCCAAAGAGAAACAAACCACGACACAAACTAATCAAAATAACAAAGATTAACCACAAAGAAAGAATATTAAAAGCAGCAAGGGAAAAGCAACAAGTAACATACAAGGGAAACTCCTTATGTTTAACAGCTGGTCTTTCAGCAGAAACTCCGTAGGCCAGAAGGGAATGTCAGGATATATTTAAAGTACCAAAAGGGAATAAATCTACAGCCAAGAATACTGTATCCGGCAAGGATCTCATTCAAAACTGATGGAGAAATCAAAAGCATTTCAGACAAGCAATAGTTAATAGAACTCAGCACCACCAAACCAGCTTCACAACAAATGTGAAAGGAACTTGTACAGTCAGGAAGTACAAGGGAAGAAAAAGATCTACAGAAACAAATCCCCAAAATTAAGAAAATGGCAATAGGAACGTATATATATATATACTTTATATATACTTTAACTGTAAATGGAAGTAAATGCTCCAATCAAAAGACAGGCTGAATAGATACGAAAGCAAGACTAATTTATATGCTGTCCACAAGAAACCCACTTCAGACCTAAAGACACATATAGACTGAAAGTGAGAGGATGGAAAATATATTCCATGTAAATGGAAAGCAAAAGAAAGCTTTAGTACCAATCCTCATGTCAGACAAATTAGACCTTAAAATAAATAATATTATAAGAGATAAGGAAGGACACTACATAATGATCAAGGGATCAGTCCAAGAGGAAAGTGAAAGTGAAAGTGAAGTCATGTCTGACTATTTGTGACCCCGTGGACCCACCAGGCTCCTCCATCCATGGGATTCTCCAGGCAAGAATACTGGAGTGGATTGCCATTTCCTTCTCCAGGGGATATTCCTGACCCAGGGATTGAACCCAGGTCTCCCACATTGCAGGCAGACACTTTAATCTCTGAGCCACCAGGGAAGCCCAGTCCAAGAGGAAGACATAACAATGCATAAGAAAAACACTAACAGACATAAAAGGAGAAATTGACAGTAACACAACAATAATTGGAGACTTTAACACCCCACTTGCAACAATGGACAGGTCATCAAAACTGAAAATTAATAAGGGAACACAAGTCTTAAATGATACATTAGACAAGATAGATCTCATTGATATCTTCAGGATATTCCATCCAAATGCAATAGAATACACCTTCTCAAGTGCACATGGAGCATTCTCCAGGATACATCACATCTTGGGTCACAAATAAAATCTCAGTAAATTTAAGAAACTTGAAATTGTGTTAAATATCTTTTCTAACCACAATGCTACAAGACTAGATATCAATTACAAAAAACAAACAAACAAACAAAAACTTTAAAATGCACAAACAAGTGGAGATTAAACAATACTTTTCTAAATAAAGAACAGGTTACTGAAGAAATCAAAAAGGAAATTAGAAAATTCATAGAAACAAATGAAAAAATATGACAGCTCAAAACCTATGGGATGCAGCAAAAGCTGTTCGTAGAGGGAAGTTTATAGCAATACAATCCTACTTCAAGAAAAACATTGAATAGACAATCTAACTTTACACTTAAAACAACTGGAGAAAGAAGTACAAAAAGACACCAAAATTAGCAGAAAGAAATAAATCAAAGATCACTGCAGAGATAAATGAAAAGGAAATAAAAGAAACAATAGTGAAGATTAATAAAACTAAAAGCTGGTTCTTTGAGAAGATAAACAAAATTGATAAACCTTAAGCCAGGCTCATCAAAAAAAAAAAAAAAAAAAAAAAAAAAAGAAAGAAAAGAGAAAAGAATCAAATCAACAAAATTAGAAATGAAAAAGGAGAGGTTCCAAAAAAAGAAAAAGGAGAGATTACAACAGACAATGCAGAAATACAAAGGAATATAGGAGTCTATTATGAACAACTATATGGCAATAAAAAGACTCTTGAGAGTCCCTTGGACTGAAAGGATATCCAACCAGTCCATCCTAGAGGAGATCAGTCCTGGGTGTTCATTGGAAGGACTGCTGCTGAAGCTGAAACTCCAATAATTTGGCTACCTCATGCAAAGAGTTGACTCATTGGAAAATACCCTGATGCTGGGAGGGATTGGGGGCAGGAGGAGAAGGGGATGACAGAGGATGAGATGGTTGGATGGCATCACCGACTCGATGGACATGAGTTTGAGTAAACTCCGGGAGTTGGTGATGGACAGGGAGGCCTGGCGTGCTGCCATTCATGGGATTTCAAAGAGTCAGACACGGCTGAGCAACTGAACTGAACTGAACTGGTATGACAGTAAAATGGATAGCCTGGAAGAAATGGGCAGATTCTTAGAAAAGTTCAATATTTCAAGACTGAACCAGAAAGAAATAAAAATTATGAACGACCCAATTGCAAGCACTGAAATTGAAACTGTGACCAAAAATCTCCCAAAACACAAAAGCCAAGGACCAGATGACTTCACAGGTGAATTTTATTAAATATTTAGAGAAGAGCTAATGTTTATCCTCTAAAGCTGTTTCAAAAAATTTCAGAGGAAGGAACACTTCCAAACTCATTCTGTGTGGCCACCATCACCCTGATACTAAGACCAGACAAAGACAACAACAACAAAAAGAAAATTACAGGCCAATATCATTGATAAACATAGATGCAAAAATCAAAATTTTAGAAAATAGAATTCAGCAACACATTAAAAAGCTTATGTTATCACTAGGTCCTGTCTGACTCTTTTTTAACTCCATGGGCTGTATTCTGCCAGGCTGCTCTGTCCATGGGATTTCCCAGGCAAGAATACTGGAGTGAGTTGGCATTTCCTCCTCCAGGGGATCTTCCCAACCCAGGGATTGAACAGGCTTCTCTCGCATTGGCAGAGGGATTCTTATCCACTGAGCCACCTGGAAAGCCATAAAAAGCTTATACACCATGGTAAAGCTGGATTTATTCCAGGGATGTAACTATTCTTCAATACATACAAATCAATCAATAAGATACACAATATTAAAACTAAAGGATAAAAACTATATGATAATCTCAATAGATGCAGAAAAACCCTTTAACAAAATTCAGCACCCATTTATGTTTAAAATTATTCAGAAAATGGGCATAGAAAAAACCTACCTCAACATAGTAAAGGCCATGTATGATAATCCCACGGTAAACGTTATTATCAATGGTGAAAAAACTGAAAACTTTCCCACTAAGGTGAGGAAGAAGACAAGGATGCTCACTTTCACAACTATTTTCAAAATAGTTTTGGAAGACTGCTTAACTACAGCAGTAAGAGAATAAAAATAAAATAATGCAGACTGGAAAAGAAATAAAGCTCCCACTGTACATAGATGACATGATATTATTCATAGAAAACCCTAAAGATACTATCAAAAAATTACTAGACTTAGTCAGTGAATTTAGCAAAGTACAGGATACAAAGTCAATGCACAGAAATCACTTGCATTCATATATACTAACAATGAAAAATCAGAAAGAGAAATTAAGGAATAAATCCCATTCACCATTGCAACAAAAAGAATAAAATATCTTGGAATAAACCTACCTAGGGAGACAAAAGAACAGTACACATAAAATTATGTGACACTGATGAAAGAAATCAAAGACAACATAAGTATATGGAAAAATATTTCATGTTCTTGGATAGGAAGAATCAATATTGTGAAAATGACTATACTACCAAATGCAATCTACAGATTCAATGTGATCCCTATCAAATTACCATGGGCATTTTTCACAGAACTAGAACAAAAATTTTAACAATTCATATGGAAACAGAAAAGACTCCATGTAGCCAAAGCAGTTTTGAAAAAGAATGGAGCTGGAGGAATCAGTCTTCCTGACTTCAGATTATACTACAAAGCTACAGTCATCAGGAAACTATGGTACTGGCACAAAAACAGAAATGTAGACCAATGGAACAAGATAGAAAGCCCAGAAATAAACTCATGCACCTTTGGGTACCTTATTTTTGACAAAGGAGGCAAGAATATACAAAGGGGCAAAGACAGCCTCTTCAGTAAGTGGTGCTGGAAAAACTGGACATCTACATGTAAAATAATGGAACTAAAACACTGCCTAATACTACATACAAAGATAAACACAAAATGGATTAAAGACCTAAATATAAGACAGAGGCTATAAAACTCTTAGAAGAAAACATAGACAGAACACCAAATGACATAAATCAATGCAAGATCCTCTATGACCCATCTCCTAGAATAATGGAAATAAAGGCAAAATTAAAAGTGGTCCTGATTAAACTTAAAAGCTTTTGCATAGCAAAAGAAAACTAAGCAAGGTGAAAAGACAACCTCCAGGATGGGAGGGAAAAATACCAGCAAGTGAAACAACTGACAAAGGATTGATTTCCAGAAAATACAAGCAGTTCATATAACTCATACCAAAAAAACAAACAAACCAATCAAAAAGTGGGGAAACGACTTAAACAAACATTTCTCCAAAGAGGACATACAGATGGCTAACAAACACATGAAGAGATGCTCAATATCGCTTATTATTAGAGAAATGCAAATCAAAACTACAATGAGATATCACATTACACCAGTCAGAATCAGTTCAGTTCAGTTCAGTTCAGTCACTCAGTCGTGTCTGCCTCTTTGCAAACCCATGGACTGCAGCACACCAGGTTTCCCTGTCCAACATCAACTCCAGGAGCCTGTTCAAACTCATGCCCATCTGACTATCTCATCCTCTATCATCACCTTCTCCTGTCTTCAATCTTTCCCAACATCAGGGTCTTTTCCAATGAGTCAGTTCTTTGCACCAGGTGGCTAAATTATTGGAGTTTCAGCCTCAACATCAGTCCTTCCAATGAATATTCAGGCCTGATTTTCTTTAGGATTGACTGGATCAAACTCCTTGCAGTCCAAGGGACTCTCAAGAGTCTTCTCCAACACCACAGTTCAAAAGCATCAACTCTTCAGTGCTTGGTTTTCCTTATAGTCCAACTCTCATATCCATATATGATATGAGATATGGCATGTAATGGTACATCATTGTGGTTTTGATTTGCATTTCTCTGATAATGAGTGATGTTGAGCATCTTTTCATGTCTTTGTTAGCCATCTGTATGTCTTCTTTGGAGAAATGTATGTTTATTTCTTTGGGCCATTTTTTTATTGGGTCTTTTATTTTTCTGGAATTGAGCTGCGGGAGTTGCTTGTATATTTTTGAGATTAATCCTTTGTCTGTTGCTTCATTTGCTATTATTTTCTCTCCTTCTGAAGGCTGTCTTTTCACCTTACTTATAGTTTCCTTTGTTGTGCAAAAGCTTTTAAGTTTAATTAGGTCCAATTTGTTTATTTTCACTTTTATTTCCAATATTCTGGGAGGTGGCGTCATAGAGGATCCTGCTGTGATTTATGTTGGAGAGTGTTTTGCCTATGTTCTCCTCTAGAAGTTTTATAGCTTCTGGTCTTACATTTAGATCTTTAATCTATTTTGAGTTTATTTTTGTGTATGGTTTTAGAAAGTGTTCTAATTTCATTTATTTAAAAGTGGTTGACCAGTTTTCCCAGCACCACTTGTTAAAGAGGTTTTCTTTTTTCCATTGTATATCCTTGCCTCCTTTGTCGAAGATAAGGTGTCCATAGGTTCGTGGATTTATCTCTGGGCTTTCAATTCTGTTCCATTGATCTGTATTTCTGTCTTTGTGCCAGTACCACACTGTCTTAATAACTGTGGCTTTGTAGTAGAGCCTGAAGTCAGGCAGATGGATTCCTCCAGGTTCCTTCTTCTTTCTCAAGATTGCTTTGGCTACTAGAGGTTTTTTTGTATTTTCATACAAATTATGAAATTATTTGTTCTAGTTCTCTGAAGAATACCGTTGGTAGCTTGATAGGGATTGCATTGAATCTATAGATTGCTTTGGGTAGTATACTCATTTTCACAATATTGATTCTTCCAATCCATGAACACGGTATATTTCTCCATCTATTTGTATCCTCTTTGATTTCTTCCATCAGTGTTATATAGTTTTCTATGTATAGGTCTTTTGTTTCTTTAGGCAGATATACTCCTAAGTATTTTATTCTTTTTGTTGCAATGGTGAATGGTATTGTTTCCTTCATTTCTCTTTCTGTTTTTTCATTGTTAGTGTATAGGAATGCAAGGGATTTCTGTGTGTTAATTTTATATCCTGCAACATTACTATATTCATTGATTAGCTCTAGTAATTATCTGGTAGAGTCTTTAGGGTTTTCTATGTAGAGGATCATGTCATCTGCAAACGGTGAGTTTCACTTCTTCTTTTCCTATCTGGATTCCTTTTATTTCTTTTTCTGCTCTGATTGCTGTGGCCAAAACTTCCAAAACTATGTTGAATAGTAGTGGTGAGAGTGGGCGCCCTTGTCTTGTTCCTGATTTCAGGGGAAATGCTTTCAATTTTTCAACATTAAAGGTGATGCTTGCTGTGGGTTTGTCATATATAGCTTTTATTATGTTGAGGTATGTTCCTTCTATTCCTGCTTTCTGGAGAGTTTTAATCATAAATGGATGTTGAATTTTGTCAAAGGCTTTTTCTGCATCTATTGAGATAATCATATGGTTTTTATTTTTCAATTTGTCAATGTGGTGTATTACATTGATTGATTTGTGGATATTAAAGAATCTTTGCATTCCTGGGATAAAGCCCACTTGGTCATGATGTATGATCTTTTTAATATGTTGTTGGATTCTGTTTGCTAGAATGTTGTTAAGGATTTTTACCTCTATGTTCATCAGTGATATTGGCCTGTGGTTTTCTTTTTTTGTGGCATCTTTGTCTGGTTTTGGAATTAGGGTGATGGTGGCCTCATAGAATGAGTTTGGAAGTTTGCCTTCTTCTGCAATTTTCTGGAAGAGTTTGAGTAAGATAAGTGTTAGCTCTTCTCTAAATTTTTGGTAGAATTCAGCTGTAAAGCCATCTGGTCCTGGGCCTTTGTTTGCTGGAAGATTTCTGATTACAGTTTCAATTTCCTTGCTTGTGATGGGTCTCTTAAGATCTTCTATTTCTTCCTGGTTCAGTTTTGGAAAGTTATACTTTTCTAAGAATTTGTCCATTTCTTCCAAGTTGTCAATTTTATTGGCATAGAGCTGCTGATAGTAATCTGTTATGATCCTTTGTATTTCAGAGTTGTCTGTTGTGATCTCTCCATTTTCATTTCTATTTTTGTTGATTTGGTTCTCCTTTGTTTCTTGATGAGTCTGGCTAATGGTTTGTCAATTTTGTTTATCTCTTCAAAAAACCAGCTTTTAGCTTTGTTGATTTTGGCTATGGTCTCTTTTGTTTCTTTTCCATTTATTTCTGCCCTATTTTTTTTTAGTATTTCTTTCCTTCTATTAACCCTGGGGTTCTTCATTTCTTCCTTCTCTAGTTGCTTTAAGTGTAGAGTTAGGTTATTTTTTTTAATTTTTTTTCTTGTTTCTTGAAGTAAGCCCGTAATGCTATGAACCTTCCCCTTAGCACTGCTTTTACAGTATCTGATACGTTTTGGATTGTTGTGTTTTCATTTTCATTCATTTCTATGCATATATTGATTTCCTTTTTTATTTCTTCCATGATTTGCTGGTTATTCAGAAGCGTGTTATTTAGCCTCCATATGTTTGAATTTTTAATGTTTTTTTTTTTTTTTCCCCTGTAATTGATATCTAAGCTTACTGCATTGTGGTCAGAAAAGATGACTGGAATTATTTCATTTTTTTGTTTTTAATTTACCAAGGCTAGATTTATGGCCCAGGATATGATCTATTCTAGAGAAGGTTCTGTGTGCACTTGAGAAAAAGGTGAAATTGATTGTTTTGGGGTGAAATGTCCTACAGATATTAGTTAGGTCTAGCTGGTCCACAGTGTCATTTAAAGTTTGTGTTTCCTTGTTAATTTTCTGTTTAGTTGATCTATCCATAGGTATGAGTGGGGTATTAAAGTCTCCCACTATTATTGTGTTGTTGTTAATTTCCCCTTTCATATTCATTAGCATTTCCTTTACATATTGTGGTGTTCTGATGTTTGGTGCATATATATTTATAATTGTTATATCTTCTTGGATTGATCCTTTGATCATTATGCAGTGTCTCTCTTTGTCTCTTTTCACAGCCTTTATTTTAAAGTCTATTTTATCTGATATGAGTATTGCGACTCCTGCTTTCTTTTGGTCTCCGTTTGCATGAAATATTTTTTCCAGCCCTTCACTTTCAGTCTGTATGTGTCCCTTGTTTTGAGGTGGGTCTCTTGTAGAAAGCATATATAGGGGTCTTGTTTTTGTATCCATTCAGCCAGTCTTTGTCTTTTGGTTGGGGCATTCAACCCATTTATACTTAAGGTAATTATTGATAGGTGTGATCCTGTTACCATTTACTTTGTTGTTTTGGATTTGCGTTTATACAACCTTTCTGTGTTTCCTGTCTAGAGAAGATCTTTTAGCATTTGTTGAAGAGCTGGTTTGGTGGTGCTGAATTCTCTCAGCTTTTGCTTGTCTGTAAAGCTTTTAAATTCTCCTTACTATATGAATGAGCTCCTTGCTGGGTACAGTAATCTGGGTTGTAGGTTATTCTCTTTCATTACTTTAAGTATGTCCTGCCATTCCCTTCTGGCCTGAAGAGTTTCTATTGATAGATCAACTGTTATCCTTATGGGAATCCCTTTGTGCATTATTTGTTGTTTCTCCCTTGCTGCTTTTAATATTTGTTCTTTGTGTTTGATCTTTGTTAATTTGACTAGTATGTGTCTTGGGGTTTTTCGCCTTTGGTTTATCTTGTTTGGGACTGTCTGGGTTTCTTGGACTTGTGTGACTATTTCCTTCCCCATTTTGGGGAAGTTTTCAGCTATTATCTCCTCGAGTATTTTCTCATGGCCTTTCTTTTTGTCTTCTTCTTCTGGGACTCTTATGATTCGAATGTTGGGGCATTTCACATTGTCCCAGAGGTCCCTGAGGTTATCCACATTTCTTTTGATTCTTTTTTCTTTTTTCCTCTCTGCTTCATTTATTTCCACCATTTTACCTTCTACCTCACTTACCTATCTTCTGTCTGTTATTCTACTGTTGCTTCCCTCCAGAGTGTTTTTTATCTCATTTATTGCATTATTCATTTTTAGTTGACTCATTTTTATTTCTTCTAGGTCCTTGTTAAACATTTCTTGCATCTTCTCAATCCTCGCCTCCAGGCTCTTTATCTGTAACTCCATTTTGTTTTCAAGATTTTGGATCATTTTTATTTTCATTATTCTAAATTCTTTTTCAGGTACATTCCCTATCTCCTTTTTGTTTGACTTGGTGGGCATTTTTCATGTTCCTTTACCTGTTGGGTATTTCTCTGCCTTTTCATCTTATTTAGATTACTGTGTTTGGAGTGGCCTTTCTGTATTCTGGTGGTCTGTGGTTCCTTTTTATTGTGAAGGTTTCTCCCAGTGGGTGGGGTTGGACGATTGGCTTGTCAAGGTTTCTTGGTTAGGGAAGCTTGTGTCGGTGTTCTGGTGCATGGAACTTGATTTCTTCTCTCTGGAGTGTATTGGAGTGCCCAGTAGTGAGTTTTGAGATGGGTCTATGTGTTTGGTGTGACTTTGGGCAGCTTGTATGTTGATGCTCAGGGCTATGTCCCTGCATTGCTGGAGAATTTGCATGGTATATCTTGCTCTGGAACTTGTTGGCTCTTGGGGGGTGGTTGGTTTCAGTGAAGGTATGGAGGCTTTTGGATGGTCTCTTATTACTCAATGTTCCTTGTAGTCAGGAGTTCTCTGGTGTTCTCAGGTTTTGGGCTTAAGTCTCCTGCCTCTGGATTTCAGTCTTATTCTTCCAGTAGCCTCAAGACTTCTCCAATTATACAGAACTGATAATAAAACTTCTAGGTTAATGGTGAAAAGATTCTCCATGGTGAGGGACACCCAGAGAGGTTCGCAGAGTTACATGAAGAAGAGGAGAGGGAGGAAGGAGATAGAGATAAGCAGGGGGAGAAAAAAGGGGTTCAAGAGGAGAAAGACAGATCATTGCAGTACTCTGTTCCCTTAGTGTTCTCCTTAGCCCAGAACACCCACACGGATTAACAGAATTGGATTGAGAAGAGAAGGGGGAGGGAGGAATAGAGGTGATCTGGGGGAGAAAAAGGAGAGTCAAAAGGGGGAGAGAGTAATCATCACACTCCTGAGTAAAAATGGGTACTGAATATTGGATTCTTAAATGTCCAAAATTGATATCAAATACTGAAAAACAGAGGTTAAAAACCTAGAGCAGAGATTAGACTCTTAAAAAGACAATATTAAAAAGAAAAACACAAAAATTTTATATATATGAAGTTCACTTTAAAAATAAGGTCTATTTTTTTGCAAAGTTATAGTGAAGTGAAAATGAAAATTAAGGAGTAATAGAGGACTTTAAAAGAAAATAAAAGAAAAAATTTAAAAAAAGAAAAATAATTTTTCATTAAAAAATAGTAAAAATATATGAAAATGAAAATTAAGGAGTAAGAGAGGAATAATAGAGGACTTTAAAATAAAAGAAAAAATTTAAAAAAGGAAAAAACATAAATAAAAAACAGTAAAAGTATATGAAAATGAAAATTAAGGAATAATAGAGGAGTAATAGAGGACTTTAAAAGAAAATAAAAGAAAATGAAAATTAAGAAGTAATCGAGGAGTAATAGGGAATTTTAAAAGAAAATAAAAGAAAAAAATAATAAAAAAAAAGAAAAAAGAAAAAAAAATTAAATTAAAAAATAGTAAAAACATATCTAGGTATTTCTCTGGAGCTGTTGCGGGCAGTGTGGGTTTGGTTCAGTTTCAGATAGCTCCTTGTTCCAGCTTACACTTCTCGATATCTATAGGCCCCTTCTGGGGTAGTAGGTGTTAACTACAGGTATTTTAATCTGTTTCACCGGTCACTTCTGAAGCGGTTCCCTTTGTTTATTTGGCTTCTGTTTGCTGGTCTCTTCAGTGTCTAATTTCCGCCCTGACACACGCGGGCGGAGGTGGTCTCTCATTTAGGTTCCCTTGTTCAGTCGTGCTGCGGGGAGGGAGGGGCGCTGTAGACTAATATCACTGGCCTGTGTGGGGAGCACTCGCAGTGTTCCGGCCACACTGGGTTTGCCCCCGCTCACGGCGTGGGTGCTTTCCCCGTCCACACTGCTCAGGCTCCAGGCTGCTCTACAGGGAGCGGGCCCTGAGTTGCGTTCGGTTCCAGTTTTCGGGTACTCCACAAAAGCGCAGACTCAGTTGGGCCCGAGCAGCTCAGGCAGCCAGGAGCTTGAGGAGTGCACTCTCCCCGGGTGCAGTGCGCTTTATCCCCTCCGCGGACCCAGCCTCAGTTTCCGCGTGTGCTGGTTGGGTGTGCCTTGTGTCTGTTCTAGGGAGCTGGTCTCTAGCTGGGACCCTCCCTCTGGATGTCAACTATCCAGCATCTCAGGAAGTCTTTGGTTAGAAACTGGAAGCCTGTTTGCAGTTTGGTAGGGGATGCCATCTCTGGGGCTGAGTTTGCCCCTTCCCCTCCCCCCTGCCCCCTGCCTCTGGCAGGAGATGGGCCAGTCCGTGGCCTGCTAGCTAGATTGCCCCCTGAGATTTGAAAACTTCCCCCAGACCTGCCAGTGAGAGGGTTCCCTGGTGTTTGGAAACTTCCTCTATTACGACTCCCTTCCCGGGATGGGTCTCTGTCCCTAACTCTTTTGTCTCTCTTTTTATCTTTTATATTTTGTCCTACCTCCTTTCAAAGACAATGGGCTGCTTTTCTGGGTGCCTGATGTCCTCTGCTAGCGATCAGAAGTTGTTTTGTGCAGTTTGCTCAGCATTTAAATGTTCTTTTGATGAATTTGTAGAGGAGAAAGTGGTCTCCCCGTCCTATTTCTCCACCATCTTAGCTCCCATATCTATTTATTATTTTTCTAGTTATTGTTGTTGTTCAGTCACTCTGTTGTGTCCGACTTTGTGAGATTCCATGGACTGCAGCACAACAGACTTCCCTGTCCTTCACCATCTCCCAGAGCTTGCTGAAATTCATGTTCATTGAGTCGGTGATGCCATCCAACTATCTCATTCTCTGTCCTCCCCTTCTCCTCCTGCCTTCAATCTTTCCCAGCATCAGGGTCTTTGCCAAAGAGCAAACACTTCGTATTGCATGGCCAAAGTATTGGAGCTTCAGCATCAGTCCCTCCAATGAATATTCAGGATTGGTTTCTTTTAGGATTGACTGGTTTAATCTCCTTGCAGTCCAAGGGACTCTCAAGAGTCTTCTCTAACTCCACAGTTCAAAAGCATCAATTCTTTGGCATTCAGCTTTCTTTATGGTACAGCTGTACCATACAAACATGACTACTGGAAAAGCAATAACTTTGTCTATATGAACTTTGTTTGCAAAGCAATGTCTCTCCTTTTTAATATGCTATCTAAGTTTGCCATAACTTTCTTCCAAGGGGCAGGCATTTTTTTAATTTCATGGCTGCAGTTACCATGTGCAGTGATTTTGGAGCCCAAGAAAACAAAGTCTGTCACTCTTTCCATTGTTTCCCCATCTATTTACCATGAAGTGATGAGACCTGATGCAGTGATCTTAGTTTTTTGACTCTTGAGCCAACTTTTTCACCCTCCTCTTTCACCTTCATCAAGAGGTTCTTTAGCTCCTCTTTAATTTCTGCCATAAGGGTGGTGTCATCTGCATATCTGAGGTTATTGATATTTCTCCTGGCAATGTTGATTCCAGCTTGTGCTTCATACAGCCAGACATTTCAGATGACATACTCTGCATATAAGTTAAATAAGCAGACTAGTTATAGCCTTTATTTTTCTATTTATTTGAAAGTATATTGTTAATATTTTCTTAATTCACATTAAGAAATTATGTATCTGTCCAGTTCAGTCACTCAGGTGTGTGTAACTCTGTGTGACCCCATAGTCTGCAGCACATCAGGTACCTTGTCCAGCACCAACTCCCAGAGCTTGTTCAAACTCATGTCCATCAAAGTTGGTGATGCCATCCAGCCATATCATCCTCTTTCATTTCTTTCTCCTCTTGCCTTCAATCTTTCCCAGCATCAGGGTCTTTTCAAAATGAGTCAGTTCTTCACATAATGTGGCCAAAGTATTGGAGCTTCAGCTTCAACATCAGTCCTTCCAATGAATATTCAGGACTGATGGGATTGACTGATTGCATCTCCTTGCAGTCTAAGGGACCCTCAAGAGTCTTCTCCAACATCACAGTTCAAAAACATCAATTTTGGGGGGCCAACTTTCTTTACAGTCCAACTCTCACATCCATTCATGACTACTGGAAAAACCATAGCTTTGACTATATGGACCTTTGTAGGCAAAGTAATATTTTTGCTTTTTAAAATGTTGACTGAAAGGTTGGTCATAGCTTTTCTTCCAAGGAGCCAGCATCTTTAATTTCATGGCTGCAGTCACCATCTGCAGTTATTTTAGAGCCCCCAAGAATAAAGTTTGTCACTCTTTCTATTGTTTCCATCTGTTTACCATGAATGGATGGAGTGGATGCCATGATCCTAGTTTTCTGAATGTTGAGTTTTAAGCCAACTTTTTCATTCTCCTCTTTCACTTTCATCAAGAGGTTCTTTACTTCCTCTTCACTTTCTGCCATAGGGTGGTGTCATTTGCTTATCTGAGGTTATTGATATTTTTCCCACCAATCTGATTCCAGCTTGTGCTTTATCCAGCCCAGCATTTCACATGACGTACTCTGCATGTAAGTTAAAACAGCAGAGTGACAAATATACAGCTTTGAGGTACTCCTTGCCCAATTTGGAACCAGATCATTGTTGCAAGTCTGTTTCTAACTGTTGCTTCTTGACCTGCATACAGATTTCTCAGGAGGCAGGTAAGGTGGTCTTGTTTCACCATCTTTTTTAAGAATTTTCCACAATTTGCTGTGATCCATACAGTCAAAGACTTTAAGCATAATCAATGAATGAGAATTATATGTTTTTCTGGAATTCTCTAGGTATTTCTATTATCCAGTGGATGTTGGCAATTTTATCTCTGGTTTCTCTGTCCTTTCTAAATCCAGATTGAACATCTGGAAGTATTATTGAAGCCTAGAATTTTGAACATTACTTTGCTAGTGTGTGAGATCGGTGCAATTGTGTGGTAGTTTGAACCTTCTTTGGCATTGCCTTTCTTTGGGGTTAAAATGAAAGCTGACCTTTTCCATTGTATACATATATGCATTATATATATATGTGTGTGTGTGTGTATATATATATATATATGCAGTAATAATTATAAAAAGGTATAAAAATATTGGTAAATACCAATTTTAAAATTAAAAGTACTTTTTAACAAGAGAGTTTTACATTAAAAGAGATTTACAATTCCAGAAATTAGATGGTACAAAAATAAAAAGAATCAACTAAAGCAAAAATAAAAATTATATATACCAAAAAAGTGCATACATTAGTTATCTAAACCATTCTCACAGTTTGGATAAAATTCTGAGGCTCACATAAGTTATGTGGTTTCTCTTTTATATGGCCAACTGACAGAAGATTGAGGACTTAGTCTTCTACATTTTAAGTAAAATGGTCTTTTATGACATATTGTTTTTATTTTGTTTCCCATTCAATTTTGTACGGACTTGCATGTTTCTTAAATGCTATATAGTACTATAACTAATACAATCAGTTAGTGCATTTTCCCCTGGTTAAGTAAGATACATATTATAGTTTTATGTGACATGCATATACATATAATTTTGAACTCCCAGCCACTCCACTTTCCAAGATGTCCCAGGAATACGGGAAATTCAGGGCATGTTAAGCCATTAAATAAGACTCATGCAATAAATAAAATAGTATTGGAAAATGTTAAAATGCTGTATATGAAAATAGAGCAACCATTTTCATTATTGATAAAGAAAAATATGCCAATTATTGGGTGTGAGGTTTGCCATGTAAGTCAAAGCCAACAGACTTGGATTTGAATCCTGACTCATCTTCTTAATTGTTTTACATTGGGTCATTACTTGATTTTATGTTGTTCTCTATGTTTATCTGTAAAATTGGAATATTAATGCCTCCTTGCAGGGTACCTGTAAAGAGATCAAGTGAGATAACGTATCTCACTAGTATAGAAACTTGGTAAATGCAGAACAAATTGAGTAGGTTGTTATTGTGTGGGTCTTGGAACAGTTCAGATATTTCTTTCAACCTCTCCCACAGGTCAAACATCATATCTCTTTTCTCCATTCCTTCTTGGCTCAAATTCCTTGATCATGAAAAGTTGTGATTACATTATTTCTTATATTTGAGAAAATCACTTGGCTATGATAGCTATTTAGCCTGTTTCATATACAGAGCAAAAGAGACCTACAATGGTATATGTGCTGCCAGGGGAAGAGGAGTTGGATTTAGCTGTTTCAAAACCTCTGGGTCATTCAAACCCATGTGGTCCTTCAGTATTCTAATAGTCTATGATTTGCTAAATTCAGCATATTTCAGTGCAATTATTTCCAATACTCAAAGCTATTTTTCCATTTTGTTTCTTGATACATTTTTTTCAAAATACCTTTCAAAATGTTAGGACATATTCTAAGAGCATTCCCAGATGACTATTACTTTTTCAATTTTCTTGTTGCAGTTTACAAAAGAAAGAAAGAAAGAAATCTTCTGGAATTCTGCTTTAAAATTGAGAAATATATTGTCTGAAAGAGGAGTTTGGTGTATATTTTCTAATTTTTCACTCCATGTGCTTCTGTCAATCAATATGTTTCGTGATTATATTTTTTTATGTTGAAGTTCTTGAAATATGCATGGGATTTAATAAATATAATAGATAGTTCTAATTGTAAATCCTTTAGTTACATTTTTAAATAATGTTTAGTTTAAAATATATTTAACTTCACTAATGTCTTTATTTAAAAAGATATATATATGTGTGTGTGTATATATACATATATATATATATATATAAAGTGACATGAAATATAAGTTGTAACTTTAGTGAAAATACATCCTTATCCTTGAGTTATTTTTCATATATTATGTTTATAAACTAGGACATTGCTGATCAAAAATTTAAATTGGCAGGGCAGGTATCCATCTGAGAATACCACATTTTCCCTAACCTTTGGTTTGAAAATCAATAAACATTTTTAGTCCACATTCACCACATTCTGAACCTCCATGATTATTTTGAAGGTGTGGGAGAAGTAACTTGAAGAAGTGTTATTCTAAGCAACCTAACTCCATCCTCATTTAATTTTGATAAGTTTGAAAGTATGTTTCATTTCTACTTATATAAAGCTATTGGATTTGATTTATATTTTTAAGCAGAGTTCTGGAGAGTTTTGTTTCCAAACTCAAAGAAAAGTCAAACTCACTCGATTTTGAAAATCAACAGTAGACATAATAAAATTATTCAATGCCTTCCTACAGCTGTCAAGATAAAATTCCAGCTCCTTAGCACAGCAACAAAGATCTCCCTTTATGACTCAGAAATGCTCAGTTACTTCCATCCCTGAAGAAGCCATTGTCTCAGCCACACAGGATGACTTACAGTTCCTAGATACATAAGGCTAACTCTCACTCCTACTCACAGTATATTCTTTTTCCAACTGATTTTCTCCTGCCAACACCTCCTCATTACTGAGGAAATTAATTAACATTAATAAAGTCCCTTATGACTGAATGCTGTAGCAAGAAGGAGCATAAAGATAGTCACATAAAATAAAGCTATGGAAACAAATGGATCTCCTTCTGAATATTAAAATGGAACTTCATTCCAGAAATTTGTGGGATTTCTAGGCACTTTCTTTTCTAGAATTCACACTGATCAGAGGTGCTTTTTCCTTTGACTCTTAAATCGTTATGCGGCATAGTTGGTACTTAATATGCATGAGACTGAGTACGTATAGAGAAAGTGTATATTAAGAGGGAGAAGACAATGGCAACCCACTCCAGTACTCTTGCCTGGGAAATCCCAGATGGAGGAGCCTGGGCGTCCATGGCTCAGCCGTCTAACCCACTTGGGTCACACAGAGAGTCGGACACGACTGACGCGACTTAGCAGCAGCAGCAGCAGGTATATTAAGACCAACAGGAAAGATACTCTAAATAAAGTTTTAAAAGTCTCAAATGGGAATGTGCCAAATTGTGTTAACCAAGTGAAAACAATTATGTTATTTGGATTAACCCATCTGCTCCAATGCTGATACATAGAGTGAAAGATTCTTGTTTTTTTAAAAAAGATTTTTAAAAAACTCTTTGTTGTTGTTCATTTGTTTTGTTTTGTTTAAGGGGCAAATGGAAGAAGAAGTAAAAACAATTAGACTGTAACAGTTAACATTTTCATGATGTAGTCTAGCTAAGAGAAGGCAGAGTTCAGAAAAGGATAGCCGCACCGACAATGTACAAAAATGGATGGATTTTACAATATAAAACTTGATCTCTATATTAATAAATTGATTTGAAGAAGACAAAAGTTGATAGAGGAAATAAAGATGACTTCCACATTTCTTGTTTGAGCATTGGGGTGAGTTCAGTTCAGTTCAGTAGTTCAGTCGTGTCCGACTCTTAGCGACCCCATGGACTGCATCATGCCAGGCCTCCCTGTCCGTCACCTACTCCTGGAACTTACTCAAACTCATGTCCATCGACTCGGTGATGCCATCCAGCCATATCATCCTCTGTCATCCCTTTCTACTCTTGCCTTCAATTTTTCCCAGCATCAGGGGCTTTTCTAATGAGTCAGCTCTTCACATCAGGTGGCCAAAGTATTGGAGTTTCAGCTTCTGCATCAGTCCTTCCAATGAATATTCAGAACTAATGTCCTTTAGAATGGACTGGTTGGATCTCCTTGCAGTCCAAGGGACTCTCAAGAGTCTTCTCCAACACCACAGGTCAAAAGCATTTCTTTGGTGCTCAGCTTTCTTGATAGTCCAACTCTCACATCCATATGTGACTACTAGAAAAACCAAAGCTTTTACTAGATGGACCTTTGGTGGCAAAGTAATGCATCTGCTTTTTAATATGCTGTCTAGATTGGTCATAACTTTTCTTCCAAGAAGCAAGTGTCTTTTAATTTCATAGCTACAGTCACCATCTGCAGTGATTTTGGAGCCCCCCAAAATGAAGTCTGTCACTGTTTCCATTGTTTCCCCATCTATTTCCCATGAAGTGATGGGACCAGATGCCGTGATCTTAGTTTTCTGAATGTTGAATTTTAAGTAAACTTCTTCACTCTCCTCTTTCGCTTTCATCAAGAGGCTCTACTAGTTCTTCACTTTCTGCCATAAGGGTGGTGTCATCTGTATATCTGAGGTTATTGCTATTTCTCCCAGTCATCTTGATTCCAGCTTGTGCTTCATAAAGGCTGGCATTTTGCATGATGTACTCTGCATATAAGTTATATAAGCAGGGCAAAAATATGCAGCCCTGACATACTCCTTCCCCAATCTGGAACCAGTCTATTATTCCATGTCTCATTCTAACTGTTGCATCTTGACCTGCACACAGATTCTTCAGGAGGCAGGTCAGGTGGTCTGGTATTCCCATCTCTTTAAGAATTTTCCACAGTTTGTTGTGATCCACATAGTCAAAGGTTTTGGCATAGTCAATAAAGTAGAAGTAGATGTTTTTCTGGAACTCTCTTGTGTTTTCGATGACCCAACGGATGATGGTAATTTGATCTCAGGTTCCTCTGCCTTTTCTGAATCCAGCTTGTACATCTGGAAATTCATGGTTCATGTACTGTTGAAGCCTGGCTTGGAGAATTTTGATCATTACTTTACTAGCGTGTGAGATGAGTGCAATTGTGTGGTAGTTTGCACATTCTTTGGATAGGTACTTTGAACAACATTGGGGCGAAGGCAATGCCACTTTCTGAATGGAAAAGACTGAGGTGGAAATTAGGATTTGGAGAAGAAAAAAATATTGTAAAAATTGACTTTGAATTTAATCACTGTAAACAATGGGTATTTCAAATAGCATCAGGGAAAAAATAGTTCATAAAATAAACCACCTTTCTGTTATGTTTTATGAGAATAATGCAAATATGAAAAATATTGCTGTTGTAGAAATTTATCTCAACGGAAATCAAGAATTCATTTTCCTCAAAAGAGTTACAACTACATACACCTCATTTCCATCATATTTTGTAAACTGAGTTTTAGCATAGTTTCAGAACTTCCTATTGATATGTGAATATCCATATGAACTTGGGAAAAATAGAATCATTTTGGTTCTAGTAATTATAAAATACAGCTTCAGAAAATACCTAGTAGCAAAACCCACTATGACCCTAGTTCAGTTCAATTGCTTAGTTGTGTCTGACTCTTTGTGACCTCATGGACTGCAGAATGCCAGACTTCCTTGTCCATCACCAACTCCTGGAGCTTGATAAAACCACATCCATTTGAGTCAGTGATGCCATCCAACCATCTCATCCTCTGTCGTCCCCCTCTACTCCCAGTTTCTATCTATCCAAGTATCAGGGTCTTTTCTAATGAGTCAGTTCTTCACATCAGAAGGCCAAAATATTGGAGTTTCAGCTTCAGCATCAGTCCTTCCAATGGGTATTGGAATACTATGCCCCTAAGGGTTTTTGAAAATTACTCCCAGTAGTGGTTTTACTAATGCTTTTATGTCTTTGCAGAGCAGCATGTTAGATATAGTATGGTTGTAGCCACTAGTAAAATTTGTTGAGAAGTTTTCAAAAATACAGAGCATCTTATAAAAAATAATCTTCAAATCAAAGTGACATGTGACATTTGGAATTAAAATTAACTAAGGTGGAAATTATACACCAAGAGTTTTATCCCTCTTTAGTACCCTCTATAAGTGAAAGTGAAAATTGCTCAGTTGTGTCCAACTCTTTGCGACCCTATGGGCCATACAGTCCATGAAATTATCCAGGTTAGAATACTGGAGTGGGTAGCCTTTCCCTTCTCCAGGGGATCTTCCCAACCCAAGGGTCGAACCCAGGTCTCCCACATTGCAGGTGGATTCTTTAAGAGCTCAGCCATAAGGGAAGCCCAAGAGTTTTACACATTATGTTTATTCAACAAAGGAAAATATTATTTTAAGAGTTAAAAACAAGGACATTGTAAAAACAGAATAATCAAAAGAGCATAATCTTAATGTCTTAATAGATGAAACAGAGTACTGAACAGAAATCAGTCTACAAAATGGATAATAACTATATTCTCTTCTACTTCATGAAGGACAAAAATAGCAAATTTTTCATTAATGATAAATTTTGAAAGTCATCTGAATACCCTTGGAGTAATTTCTAATAACCTGCCCAAGGAATTCATTTGCTGCTTCCTGAACAAACTCATTGTCTTTTCTTTTAGATGGGATATTATAGCCCTGCTGACTATATTTCTAAAATACTGAGAAATTTTGCATAAATAACCTGTCAGTGTTATTTTGAGTATCTTTATAAAAATGTAATATGTGATGAGTAATCCTACAGTTTCTCCTTGTCAAAAATAATTTATTCTTATAAAACCATCAATGAAGCATAAGTTTAGGGGATTTTCTTGTTTGTGTTTTCTCCAGATCAGTCAATCTGACTTATCAGAACTGGATGAATTGCACTTAACATAGACAGGGAATTCTCCACTTATTAGAAACAAGGACATCTTTTCTGGGACTCAGTTCACTCATGTAATTCAATTCATTTTTGATAAAAGAAGAGGAATTTTCTGTGCTTTTACAGAAGTAATTTGCATTCTGTAAGTGAACTGAATCCTAGAAAATTCTTCTTTGTTCTTGATAGAACCATTATAAATATTGAATATATTTTTGCTGCATGATAAAACAAGTAAAATATGGATGGAAGACAAGACTTTCTGCTTCCTCCTCCAACTACATCTATGTTCAGCACAGCATCTGATTTCCTGTTAACATAAGAGTCAAGTTATGTCACATATAACCCTGAGTAAATTACCATGTAATTACCATGATCTACAAGGGCCTAATAAGCTTGAATATTCATTTCTCATTCAACTTTACCTCTTTCTACCCTATTTTGCTCACTCTGCTCTAGCCTTCCAGGTTCCTTAATCATATCCAAATTATCATACATATCCCAGATGAGAGAGCCTTTGCACCCATTGCTGTACTCTTTACTCAGATGCCACTTAGTTATCAACTGTAAGGAATTCACTTAAATGAAAGCTTCTCAATGAAACATTCCATGACCTCCTTATTAAAAAAAAATATATCTTTCTGCATTGGCAGACAGGTTCTTTACCACTGAGTCACCTACAAACAACAAATGCTGGAGAGAGAGTGGAGAGAAGGGAACCCTCTTGAACTGTTAGTGGGAATGCAAACTGATACAGCCACCATGGAGAACGGTATGGAGATTCCTTAAAAATTAGGAATAAAAGTACCATATATCCCAACAATCCCATTACTGGGCATATACCCTGAGGAAACCATAACTGAAAAAGACTCATGTACCCCAATGTTCTTTGCAGCACTATTTGCAATAGCTAAGAAGTGGAAGCAACCTAGATGTTCATCCACAGGTAAATGGATAAAGTTGTTGTATGCATACATACTAAAATATAAACATAAAATGAAACACATTCGATTCAGTTCTAATGAAGTGGATGGATCTAGAGTTTATTATACAGAGTGAAATAAGTCAGAAAGAGAAAAAAAATATCATCTATTAATGCATATATATGTAATTTGGAAAGATGGTACTGATAAACCTATCTGAAGGGCAGCAATGGAGAGGCAAACATCAAGAACAGACATGTGGACTCCACAGGGGAAGGGAGGTGTGGGATGAATTAAGAGTAGCATTGAAACAGATGCATTACCATATGTAAAGTTAAATAGTCAGTGGAAATTTTCTGTATGATTCAGGGAGCTCAAATCTGGTGGTCTGCGGCAACCTAGAGGTGTGGGATGGGGTTGGGAGTTGGGAGAGAAGCTTAAGAGGAAGGTGACATATGCATACCTATCGGTGATTCATGTTGATATGTGACAGAAACTAACACAATATTATAAAGAAATTATCCTCCAATTACAAATAAATAAATTTAAAATAAAAAAGAAGTAATCTCTATGTCCTATTGTTATAAAGGAGAAGTCTAATAAAATGCAATACAAAAATTAAAAAAAAAAAATCCTCCATCAATCCCTCTGTGTGTTCTCTGCTTGATTTTTCTCCATACTGTTTATTACCATCTAGCACTTCATAAATTTACTTATTTCTTTCCATTTGATTTTCTGTATTTACAGATTACGATGTATGCATACTCCAAAAGGGGAATTTTTTTTTGGTCTTCTATAACCCTCAGAATAGGAGTACATAGTAGACATGCAATAAATATTTTTGTATGAATGAATGAATCAAGACAAATGTTCTGACAGATTTGAATCCTCAGGCAATTATTTTTGTAAATGAACCCAGGAGATATACAGTTACTTTAATTAAAGCAATGAATATTTTATAAAAAGCATCATTATTTAAGGAGGATTCTTTCAGGGCATATCTCATTTTCAGCCAAATAAGCAAGCAAAGTAAATCATGACTAGAAGATTTTGAGTCTCATCACAGTAGTTATCTGCATTCCTTTTCTCTGAAATGATAAAAAGAGAAATCTACATGAAACTGAAGGTGTTGTTTATTTCAACTGCCATTGATATTTTGACTGCCATTGACTTCTGCACTGAATGGCAAAATGTTGGTACAGCAAGGCACAACTAAGAGAAACAAATCAGAATATCTTGAAATAAGAGGCTCTCCCTATATTTTAATATCTCATTTGCGGCAAGCCATCTTTCCAACTAGTGCTAAGTATGGCCCACAGGTGACCAGATTATGAAATGTCTCTATATTCTTTTCAAAGCCTGTCAGTGAAATGGATTAACAAAAAGGATGAGTGACACTTATAAATTAGTTTGGCTAAGTTCCAAGCACACCAAATTAAATAAGCTTTTGCCTAGCTTGATTTATAGAGAATTGCTTGGTCTTTAATAATAACCAAAAAGAGAATCTTTCATTGAAAAATATATTTTATAAAATTTCTATAAAAGCCTTGATTTTTCTTATTTTTCAAACTTTCCAGTTTTCTTATCAGCTAAATTATTCGCTAAACTAACCTTAAACATTCATTATATGTCTATTGGACTCAGATTCAGCAAAAAATCAACCAATGTGCTAAAAGGGTTTGAGGCGTCAGTTGAGAGAAAATTAGTGGGGGTCTTTGATTCTTTACCATTATCCTATTCTAATAAAAAGGTGTTGCTTATTTAACAGCTTGATTCATTTAAGAAATATTTACTAAGCACCATTAGATAGATACTGTTTCATGTTTACTGACCTTCAGGATCTTATTCTCTGAATGTCAAAATGGCCAAAACAAAACAAGCAATTGAAAAGTCCATACAGTATCAACAGTCCATACAATAGCAACAGGAGATGCTATTATTCTCATGGCACAGAAGAGAAATAACAGCTTCCTGAAAAAATAATTGTGACAACTAATTCGTCTAAGGAATAACTGGTCTTCCTTGGTGGCTCAGAACCCACTTGCAATGCAGGAGATCCAGGTTTGATTCCTGGGTGGAGAAAATACCCTGGAGAAGGAAATGGCAACCCACTCCAGTATTCCTGCCTGGGAAATCTCATGGACAGAGGAGTCTGGCAGGCTGCTGTCCATGGTGTGTCAAAGAGTTGGACATAACTTAGCAACAGACTTTCACTTTCAAGGAATAACCAGCCTGGTTCCAATGGTCCTGACAGCCACTTTATCCCTAAAGGGAGAATATTGCTTTTATTCATTTGGATGATATGGGATGGAAAATAAAGCAGTATTTCAAGAGCTTCCAGAGTAAGCAAATACTGGGGAAAAAACAAATGGCACATGTAGGAAGACATAAGTAGTTGTGTATGTGTGTGTGTGAACCTGTGAATTTTGTGTGCTAATATGCCCCAGTGTATGAATTTACATTCATATGCCACAGTATACCAACTTACATTGGTACCAATGAACTGTGAGAAGGTGACTATTCACTACCGATAGAATACTGTGGTTGACACAGTCAGGTGTTCCAGGAACGATGCCTGCTTGGTCTTGTAGATAAACAAGAATGCATGCTTACAGATTGATCATCATTGCACATTTGCAATGTATCATCCATTGATTTAATATCATGTGCAGTTATTCTGAGTGGCATATGTGGGGTAATATGAAACTGTAAAAGGCAATAGACAGTATTGGATTCAGGAGACATGGCTGATTGAATTGAGTTTTCCAACCACAAGAAGTGGTAGGTTCAGACTGACATGGCTGTAAGGCTTCATTTACAACTTACCCCAACCAGAGCAACATTGCCACCAATCCAAGCACTTCGATGAGTTGATCAATAAGACTGGAGAAGCCATCTTCATTGAACATCTCAGAGGCTGATGCCTTACCAAAACTATCTCTTGCTCTCATTTCACTAACTTTCATTTGTATGGCTATTTTGGGAATAAACACATGAGTGTTCAACTCTTTGGGGGAGTTAAGGGGGAAGTATCTTCTGTTGAAGTACCCAAAAGAAACAAGGCGGTTATTCTGTGAATTTTTAACAGATGTCAACATGAAAATAAATTGCCCATGTGCTGAAGGGGAAACGTGACTTGCCTTTTGGTGGCTTATGGAACCTCGGGTGTTCTGTGGGTGTCCTGCCAGTGCTGCGGTTCTCGACCAGCTGATGAGGCCCCTCTGATGAAGGAATCACTTTTGGGTGTCACTGGTGCTGCGGTCACCTGCTCTCCTTGCAGTAGTCTGAGCGCTCTTGCTCTTTCTTTGCTGTTCTCTTTTTCATGAAGGGGATGAACCACAATTTAGGCCTTGTGCTTAATTTTTTTGCTTTGTTTTTTTTTTTTTTTCAATTTAGGCCTTGTGCTTAATTTTTTTGCTTTGTTTTTTTTTTTTTTTTCCAACAGGATTTAAGGTCTCCAGAGCTTACATGGAAAAAATTGTTCTCTTTTGTGAAAAGGGACAGGATATAGAGTTGGAGGCTCAGGTCCATGTTAAAATGCCTTCCCACTTAATTTTATGAAATTCCCTGTATTTTCTCCATTATTCATTTTTCTTTCTAAATCAGTTTTGTTACACTCTTCAACTTAGGGATGTATTTTCAGTGGATGGCCCTTTAACCCATCATTGACTGTTTTGGAGTTGTAACAATCTGTCATTACCCATTTGGATTTATGGAAATTGCCTCTCTATTTTTCCATGCAGCATGTCCCCCAGATGTATGTTCATCTCCATGAAGTCTCAAACACAGTCCTTTTAATGATCACAAGGTAAACAAAGGTAAATGTACATGTCTATATGATTATTAAAAAGGTGAGCCAGTAATGTTTCCTGAAACTATACATGGTGCCTCATATATATATATATATATATATATATATATATATATATATTTTTTTTTAATAAAGAGGAAAAGAAATGTATTTTGACTAGTAAAGTATGGGCAGGGATGAAGTATGTAATATAGAAATAAGTTGTCCATAATCACTGAAGAAGACCTCTACTGTGTAGAGATAAACAATTTTTATGCCAAATTATTGGACTTCCTTGGGGACTAAGAGGGTTAAAGCATCTGCCTGCAATGCAGGAGACCTGGCTTCAATCCCTGGGTTGGGAAGATCCCCTGGAGATGGAAATGGCAACCCACTCCAGTATGCTTGCCTGGAGAATCCCATGGACGGAGAAGCCTGGTGGGCTATAGTCCATGGTGTCGCAAAGAGTTAGACATGACTGAGTGACTTCACTTCACTATAAAAGGAAGAATTATTTATGTTTTATACCCTTGGTGTGTTACTCAAGAGACACTGAAACAATAGGGATGGGAAATGGTTTAATCTCAAGTCATCATACCTGTCCTTTGACAGTACTGCCTTGAATGCTGAGCTAAGAAGGATTCTGATGTAATGCCCTGAATCAGCTGAGAAGTGTGAAATGACCCATGAGCAAATATAGTGGAAAAGGTTGAGGAGGTACATGTGTCAAATAAGTGCTATCCCTGATACTGAAGAGTAAAAATAAAATATTAAACTTCATTAAGAGAAACAATAATTACTCTTAATGTGGTAAGGATAGATAACAGAAACAGACAGGAAGAGCCTGATTTAACACAGCTTTGTTGAGCGAAAAGCCTAGCATTTACTATAAATCCTCAAATTTCCTTTGGCAATATCTAGTAACTTTGTTCTGACTTGGCAGGATACCAGGATTTCACATTAATGGAGAAAAATCAGGACTCAACATCTTGAGTTATTAAAATAAAAAAAATAGATAATTTTTGAAGCTCATTAAACTATGAAGCTTAAACCTCCCTGCCCCCCCACCAGTGGCCTAAGCAATATTTCAAGTATTTGTAATTTCAAATGAATAGAAATAAGAAAAAAAATCATAAAAGTGAATTTTCTTCAAGGAAGAGAATTAATTGTGCCTTATTTTTCTATGTAGGAATAGATGACTCTCAACGAGTATTACTGTATTTATCTCTATTTTTTCAAATACATACGCATTATGCATCTTCTTAGAAAAATTTTAAATTATTAGCAAAGTTGCTTTTTTTTTTTTTTTAATCATCATAACACCATTTTCATGAGACTTACTCTTGACTTTTTTTTTTTTTTCTCCTCTCAGCACAATGGTGGCTTCATCTTCATGACTTCTAAATGTTGGCAAGTCCCAAGGTTCACTCCTTAGACCTTTTCTTTTTACTATACAGTAGTCACTTCCTTGGTTAACGAATGGCTTTGTATATTATCTATATACTGACAATAATATCTCTTCAGTCAAGAACTACCTCCTGAACCTGGGATTTCAACTACTTACTCAATATCTCCAACTGGATGACTAATAAGAATCAGAAACTCAACACATTCAAAGTGGGCTTCCCTGGTGGCTCAGCTGGTAAAGAATCCACACATTCAAAACCAATTTTCTAATCTTTCCTTCAAAATCTGCTCAATTGCGTCCAGTTTAGTTCATGACAACCTCACATCTAGTTGGGAATAGTTAACACTTCTCCTATTACCCTCATATTCTCTATTTTCCCTCATACCAACTATCCAGTTCACTAGAAAATCCTATTGACCCTATCTTCAAGACATGTGCAGAATCCAACCACTATTAATCATTTCTACCCCTCCTGCCTTAGTCCAGATTTCTTTCCAGGTTATAGAAAGGACTTCCTGAATCCTTCTATTTCTACCCTTCATTTTCTGTAGTCTAGAAATCTCACCACAGTAATAGCTTACTATTGTAGCTGAAATAAATTATCACAAAATGAATGACTTAAATCAGCACCAGTTAGATTTTCTATGGGTCTGAATTTCAGGTACAGTATGGCTCAGTTAGTTCTCTGTTTATGTCAAATCAAGACATTAGCAGGGCTATGTCCTTTTTAGAGGCTCTAAGGAAAGAGCTTCCAAGACGGTTGAGTTTGTTGACAGAATTCAGTTCTATGCAGTGTTAAGTCTAAGATTTCAGTTTTCTTGCTGGCTTTTGGTTGAGTGTGGTTCTTGGCTTCTAAATGTTGCCTACATTCCTTGGCGTATGGCCCCCTTCTTCCATCTTCAAAGCTAGCAATGGTGGGTGGCATCTTTGTCACAGTTAGAATTCATCTCTGGATCTTTTTTCTGCCACATCCTTCTGACTAACACCAGATGGAGAAATTTCTCTGCTTGAAGATTTCAAGTGTATAGGTTGCACCTCTCCAAGTATTCCATAATGATCTTACTAGCTTAAGGCCTATGATCTTAATCACATTTGTTAAGTTCCTACATAGAAGAACCTAGATTAGTGTTTAATTGAATAGCTAAGAGAAGGGAAACTTGTAGAATATTTTTAGAATTCTATCATAGAAGCCAAACTTTTCTGTTAAAACAGTAGGTAAATATGCTTTTCCTCTGCTCTATACCATAGAATGTTCCTTATTTCATGCAAAGCAAAAATCAAATTTCATAGAATGGCTTTAAAAAACCTACTCTTCTCCTCTTAGCTAGGGCTCCAGTTTTTATTTTCCCTATTATTCAAATTTTCTTCAAGGAGAAGATATTTTTTAAATTAAAAAAAATGGAGAATAATTGCTTTACAATGTTACGCTGGTTTCTGCCATATAACACCATGAATCAGCCATAAGTATACATATGCCCCTTCCCTCTTGAACCTTCCTTCCACTCTGCTACCCAATCTCACCCTCTAGGTCATCACAGAGCACTGGGTTGAGCTTCCTGTATTATACAGTAAATTCCCACCAGCTAGCTATTTTACATGGTAATGTATATATTTCAATGCTACTTTCTCAATTAGTCCCACCCTGTTTTTCCCCTACTGTGTCCACAAGTCTATTCTCTATGTCTGCATCTCTATTCCTGCCCTGCAAATAGGTCCATCAGTACCATTTTTCTAGATTCCATACATATGTGTTAATAGACGATATTTGTTTTTCTCTTTCTGACTTACTTCACTCTGTTCAGGCTCTAAGTTCACCCACCTCAGTTCAACTGACTCAAATTCATAACTTTTTATGACTGAGTTATAGTCCATTTTATATATGTCCACAGCTTCTTTATCCATTCTTTTGTCACTGGACATTTAGGTTGCTTCTGTGTCTTTCTTTCGTAAGTAGTGCTGCAGTGAATTTTGTGGTACATGTGTCTTTTTGAATTATGATTTTCTCAGGGTATATGCCCAATAGTGGGATCATTGTATCATATGATTTTTTATTTCCAGTTTTTAAAGAATCTACATACTGTTCTCCATAATGGCTGTATCAATTTACACTCCCACCAACAGTGCAAGAAGGTTCCCTTTTCTCCACATGCTTCCCAGCATTTTTCATTTGTAGTTTTTTCATGATAGCCATTCTAACTGTCGTGAGGTGACACCTCATTGTAATTTTGATTTGCATTTCTCTAATAATGAATGATGGCCATCATTTTTTCATGTGTTTATTGGCCATCTGTATGAGAAGATATATTTCAATACTGTAGTCTTTTTGAAGAATTTTACATACACTAAGTAAGTATAAATTTTATCTACAGTATTAAAAGCAAACTTTAAAGTTTACTACTATGTAAATTCTGAAAACTTTATTTCTATAAACTAGTTTTTCTCAGTTTCAGCACCATTTCCACTTTGAATCATAACACTGTTTGATTCAGAGACTGTTCTGTGCGTTATAGGATGTTTAGTACATCCTTGGCTTCTACTAGCTAGATACCATGGGCACAACCCAGTCGTGGCAACCAAAACATCTCCAGACATTGCCAAATGTCTCTGAGTGGCAAAATTCCACTAGTGCAGAACCAAAAAATGTCAAAATAAATCTGTTCTGATGCAGCAATGCCCAAAGGCAGGCAGATACTCTTTCCTTAAATTTATAATTTCAGAAGTTTCATAATATCTTTTTAATACATTTTTATAAGTACATTATATTGGAAAGATAAAACAAATGTCAGAACTTTCTATATTAATAAACAACCTTCATTCAATCAGAAACATGGCTCAAATGTTTAACAATGAAAACAAAGTAATAAAACTAAAGAGCTAGACTATAGGAATTTCATACCAAAAAAAAAAAAAACCGGGCTAATAAAAAACATGTATATGATCATTATCATTGGTCCTTTTTATGACAGGTTAACAAAATCTGTCTTTACATGAATGCCCAATATTAATATCTGATATCCATGTTCTACAAAATTTATTTTCAGTATCCTAAGACTGCATGTTTAAGAAGTCTTTGATGAATATTTAAAATGTACCATGAATAGATTTTAAATAAGAGCTTAGTGCATGTCCCTGGTATTTGGCTTAAGGTTAATATAAAAGTCTAGGATACTGATAAAACTCTGATAAATAAATCCAAGTTGCTCTCAAATGTTTTCATGAAAAAATTATGTATGATGTAATAGTCACATGCTATGTCTGATTTCTGGACAATAAAAAAATTATTAGTTCAAGCAGAGTGCAAACATAATGACACACTTTAGCAGTGGAAGAAATTGAAAACTTTTGAGCACAATGACTAGCCAAGATGACTGAGATAGTTATTTCCAAGGTCATTAAGAATATATGCACCTTTAAATTAAAATACAATTAAAAGCACAAATAAATGCTTTCATTTGTATCAGATTTTAAGCAGAGCAATGATGCTTAGAAATAAAAATTCAAAATCAACTACACAATAATATTTCCGAACAAATTAACTACATTTAGAGTATTCTTAGAGTTGGAAATTTTAATACTTAACATCCTTTCTAAAAGGATGTAGTGAAAGTGAAAGTCACTTAGTCATGTCTGACTCTTTGCAACCCCTTGGACTATACAGTAAATGTATATGTAAAATAAAATATGCAATAAATGTATATGTAAAATACATAAGTAAAATGATGTAGGAGTATATGCAATTCTATGTTTTCAGTAACAAATTTAAGATACTATTTTAATTTGTTTTTGATTTACTAATACATTTAGAAATATCTAACATCAGTAATTTTAGAGACCTTCATTTATCAATATTCAGTCTGCCATTCAACTATCATTTCCTTAGAGTTTTCCTTATGCCAGGCACTGTTATTTTGCAAGACCAAACAAGAGAGGCTTGGTTTCTTGGTCGTGGATCTTGTGTTGTAGTGGGGGAATAAAATGAAGAAATTAACGAACAATGAGTAACAAAATATGAAACAGTAATAGCAATAAAGACAAAAAGATAGAAAGAATCTGAGCATT
This sequence comes from Cervus canadensis, assembly GCF_019320065.1. Taxonomy (NCBI): domain Eukaryota; kingdom Metazoa; phylum Chordata; class Mammalia; order Artiodactyla; family Cervidae; genus Cervus; species Cervus canadensis. Next base: position 50,144,636 of record NC_057394.1, read on the forward strand.
AATTAGACCAAAAGGTCGGGGAAGGCTCCCAGAGAAGTGATTCTAAACCAAGCCATGAATGACAAAACAAACAAACAAACAAACAAACAAAAAACAAACACACCTTATGAGATTCCAGGGAAACAAAATAACTACTATGTTTGTAAAATTAAGCACTTCTTGAGTGTAAGCTAGAGTGTTGGAGCACTAGAACAATGTTTCTCCTTCGAATCATGAAAAAGAGAAAAGTAAAACTGAATCAGAAGAGACCGCAGGATCTGCTTACTGGCTTGTCAACAATTGACATTATTTTTTCATGCATCCTGAAGAAACAGTACTTTCAGGATCTTCCTTCTTGCTGATTCTTCAGGAAGAAATGAATTCTGTAATTTACAAATGAAAATTGCAGAGTTCTCAATTGAATACATGAAGCAATTGGAAAAGATAGTTTCTGCAAAAGGAAAATCAAAATTTCAAAATACAGTACCACATTCATCAACTAGTCCAATAAAAGTTCAAAAAGGACTTTAAGATCAGAGAAAGATGTGGTCAAAAAAAAAAAAAAAAAGAACATTTGTAGGTCCTGAAGTCATGGGGAAAGGGATTAAAGAGAATTCCAAACCCAGAGGGTTGTGATTGTCTTGCAATGTTTAAGAATATACCCATTTTGAATGTGTCATCCTGTTTTCTCCAGAGATAAAATGGTACTGTCAAAATAGTTGTCCTGATTTTAATGTGGTAAAGCTTTTTCTACAAAAAAGAAAAAAAAAATCTAATATTCATGAGTGGAAATTAATTTTAAATTTGAGGGAGGGAAGGTATAATCAGCTCCTCCTCAAGAGCACATGACTCTCTAAATGTGTCCAATCTTTCTGTACTGTTATGGGAATATGATTGAGTAACACAGTGAAGTGCTAGGGAAAGCTGAGGCTTAGAATTAGGTAGAAATAAAAGTCAGGAATTAAATAAGGACGATGAATTTCTGTTGATATCTTCAAAGGCAAGTAAAGTATCTCTGAATTTAAAACTTCTTCCTCTGCTCTATTATAATTCATTTGTGATATATACCACTCAGCTCCTCCAAATCTTATTCCTTGGCATCCATCAGTCAGTCAGTTCAGTCGCTCAGTCATGTCTGACTCTTTGCGATCCCATGAATAGAAGCACGCCAGGCCTCCCTGTCCATCACCAGCTCCTAGAGTTTACTCAAACTCATGTCAGTTGAGTCCACGATGCCATCCAACCATCTCATCCTCTGTCGTCCCCTTCTCCTCCTGCCCCCAATCCCTCCCAGCATCAGGGTATTTTCCAATGAGTCAACTCTCCACATTAGGTGGCCAACATATTGGAGTTTCAGCTTCAGCATCAGTCCTTCCAATGAATACCCAGGACTGATCTCCTTTAGGATGGACTGATTGAATCTCCTTGCAGTCTAAGGGACTCTCAAGAGTCTTCTCCAACACCACAGTTCAAAAGCATCAGTTTTTCGGCACTCAGCTTTCTTCACAGTCCAACGCTCAGCATCCATAATCCCTGTTAATTTCTTCATCAAATTGATATACATTAACTTTTTACAATCATCAGTCATTAAATTTGAACATTTTAAAATCATTGATATGATCAGATTATTTTCCATGTTTCCTATCTAAATGAATAACTTTACAGTTGAATTCTTGCAAATTTCTATGCATTCTAATGGATTTAAGTAAGTATGATGAAAAAAAATTAGGAAGATTTAAAAAAAATGCTTTTGGCTTTAAGATAAAACTTCAAAAGTAGAATCAACAAAAGGTTGGTATTTAGTTCCCCTAGATATATTGCCAAATTATTTTTAAATTCTTGTGGATCCCTGTGAGTAATAGACAAAGCTCTTTAAAGTTATTTATTCAGAACTTTCTTTCTACTCATTTTCAATAATAATGATACAGGATTATTATATTGTTAATTTGTTTAAAAGCAAACAGTGCTAGGTCATAGACCTTTGCCATTATTTTTCTAAGTATGAAAGTCAAAGTGTTAGTCACTCAGTCCTGTCAGACTCTTTGCAGTCCCATGGGCTTTCCTGGTACCTCAGCTGGTAAGAATCCACCTGAAATGCAGGAGACACCAATTCAATTTCTGTGTCAGGAAGATCCACTGGAGAAGGGATAGGCTACCCACTCCAGTATTATTGGGGTTCCCTGGCGGCTCAGCTGGTAAAGAATCCACCGGCAAAGTGGAAGACCTGTGTTCGGTCCCTGGGTTGGGAAGATCCTTTGGAAAAGGGAACAGCTACCCACTACTCCAGAATACTCCAGTATTCTGGCCTGGAGAATTCCATGGACAGCATAGTCCATGGGGTTACAAAGAGTTGGACATGACTAAGCAACTTTCATTTCCCTGGAATGTAGTCCTGTCAGTCTCCTCTGTCCAGGAATTCTCCAGGCAAGAATACTGGAGTGGGTTGTCATTCTCTTCTCCAGGGAATCTTCCCAACCAACGTTCTCCTACATTGCAGGCAGAATGTTTACTGACTGAGCCACAAGGGAAGCCCTTTTTATAAGCACATAATTTTTTAAATGGAATTCTGATTTCTACAGTAATATATAAATAACTTACTCTTTGTAGACATGTTAAACTTCCTAGGATGTTGGAAGCTCATTTTAAAATAGGAAATAGTTATTTATTATGTGGATAATAAATAAAACTGGTTTGCATGCTTGTTAGGTGCATGCTAAGTCACTTCAGTTGTGTCCCACTCTTTGTGACCCCATGAACTGTAATCTGCCGGGCTCCTCTGTCCTTGGGATTTCCAGGCAAGGATATTCTTATATCTCCTGCATTGACAGACTGGTTCTTTACCACTAGGGCCATCTGGGAAGCTAACTGGCATAGTGAAGCTTAAAATAGAACTTTTTTTTTTTCTTCTCATTATGGAAATATGAATGCTAGCATCACTAAGTATTTGAAAATCAAAGGCAAAACCTGTATTTTGAAAATAAAAAGAAACAAAACAGTATAATGTTTAGGGAATTCTGTATTTGTGTATATTAATTGCCTGTGTTTTCAAGGATGACTGATGCATTATAACTCAAACTTCAAATGCCCTTCCAATGAACACCCTGTATGTGAATTTAAATCATTACAAAAAAATAGCATTAGAAGCTCTACTTTCATTTTAAAGGTACTTTGGAATGTAAAACTGTCTCTTTTTTTCTCATTTTCCCCAGATTAACCTTAACCTATTGATTATCAAAGTTTTAAATGCATCTAGAATATTTTGCTTTTTGAAAATCAGTTTGTGTTAATAGGCAGAATTTCAGGGTTAAGGAAGAAAAAAAATAAGTAAAATGTGCTATCCCTAAGCTTTAAAAATTCACTTCCTCAAAAATCAAGCATTGATGATAAAAAAAATATTGTGTTAACAATTATTTTCCAAGGTTTTCTGAATCACAAATGTTGGGTTTTAAAATATTTTTGATCGTTTTCTTTACCTGCTTTTGTAATTTTATTTCTGACAAAAAATGAAGTGCTAAAAATAACAAACATGACTAATTCTCAATTGCCTGCAATAAAGAGAAGGCAAATAGGAAACTGGCATGATGGAATAAATTATATATGCTGTTAGTTTAAAAATCCAATTTCAACCATTACTTTCAACCTCCTTTTTATTAATAAATAAAATTGGACTTCTCTAAGTTCCATTACCTCTTCTTTCATCTGAAAAATTCCCTGATGGAGCTGCTAGCATAAAGATTAATATCCCAAGAAAGGAAAGAGGGGATAGAAGGCAAGAAATAAATATAGATCCTTTACATACTTGATGTTTCACTCCAAATATATACATAAAATTAGGGAAAACATAGCTAAATTTTCTTAAACATTTCACAATACTGACTCACTCAATTTAGAATCAGATTTCAAATAGACACTACGGTTGGATTAAAATCTATATGATACTAAGATTCCTTTCACTTTGAAAAGTGTGTGATTTTATATATGATCAAAATACAGAATTATATCTCTGTAAGTGAAATTAAAAGATGCTTACTGCTTGAAGGGAAAGTTATGACCAACCTAGATAGCATATTAAAAAGCAGAGACATTACTTTGCCAACAAAGGTCCATCTAGTCAAGGTTATGGTTTTTCCAGTGGTCATGTATGGATGTGAGAGTTGGACTGTGAAGAAAGCTGAGTGCCAAAGAATTGATGCTTTTGAACTGTGGTGTTGGACAAGACTCTTGAGAGTCTCTTGGACTGCAAGGAGATCCAACCAGTCCATCCTAAAGGAGATCAGTCCTGGGTGTTCATTGGAAGGACTGATGCTGAAGCTGTAACTCCAATACTTTGGCCACCTCATGTGAAGAGTTGACTCATTGGAAAAGACCCTGATGCTGGGCAGGATTGGGGGCAGGAGGAGAAGGGGAAGACAGAGGATGAGATGGCTGGATGGCATCACGGACTTGATGGACATGAGTTTGAGTAAACTCCAGGAGCTGGTGATGGTCAGGGAGGCCTGGCATGCTGCAATTGATGGGGTCGCAAAGAGCAGGACATGACTGAGGAACTGAACTGAACTGAAGTGAAGTGGACTCTAAAATATTTTTATAGTTCACTAGTAAGAACTTTATTTAAAGTATGAATCATTAATATTATAAGGAAAAGTAGATATGTTCATAGAAAGTTAATCTAGAAATCCCAAAATCTGTTTAGCTTCTTTTTTTATAATTAATTAATTTATTGTAACTGGAGGCTAATTACTTTACAATACTGTGGTGGTTTTGCCATACATTGACATAGCCATGGTGTACATGTGTCCCCGCATCCTGAACCTCCTCCCACATCCCTTCCCGCTTGATCCCTCTGGGTTGTCCCAGAGCACCAGCTTTGAGTGCCATACTTCATGCATTGAATTGGTCATCTATTTTACATACGGTAATACACATGTTTCAATGCTATTCTCTCAAATCATCCCACTCTCACCTTCTCCCACAGAGTCCAAAATCTGTTCTTTACCTATGTATCTCTTTTGCTGTCGCGAATATAGGGTTGTAATTACAGTCTTTCTAAATCCTATATATATATGTGTCAATATACTACATTGATATTTCTCTTTCTGTCTTACTTTGTATAATAGGCTCCAGTTTCACCCACCTCATTAGAACTAACACATAAGCATTCATTTTTATAGCTGACTAATATTCCATTGTGTTTATGTGCCACAATTCCTTGTTCTTTTCTGTGCCAATGGACATCTAGGTTGCTTCTATATCCTAGCTATTGTAAACAGTGCTGCAATGAACATTGGGGTACATGTGTTCCTTTCAATTCTGGTTTCCTCAGTGTGTATGCCCAGCAGTGGAATGCTGGGTCATATGGAAGTTCTATTTCCAGTTTTTTAAGGAATCTTCACACTATTCTCCATAGTGGCTGTACTAGTTTGTATTCCCACCAATAGTGTAAGAGGGTTCCCTTTTCTCCACACCCTCTCCAGCATTTATTGCTTATAGACTTTTGGATAGCAGCCATCCTGACTGGCGTATAATGGTACCTCATTGTGGTTTTGATTTTCATTTCTCTGATAATGAGTGATGTTGAGCATCTTTTCATGTGTTTATTATCCATCTTAATGTCTTCTTTGGAGAAATGCCTGTTTAGGTCTTTGCCCCCCCCCCCCTTTCTTTTTTTTTTTTTTTTTTTTGATAGGGTTGTTTATTTTTCTGGTATTGAGCTGTGTGAGATGCTTATATGCTTTGGAAAGTAATTATTTTTCAATTATTTTGTTTGCTATTATTTTTTCCCATTCTAAAGTGTGTCTTTTTAACTTGTTTATAGTTTCCTTTGTTCTGAAAAAGCTTTTAAGTTTAAATAGGTCCTATTTATTTATTTTTGTTTTTTATTTTCATTATTTGTTTTTTAATTTTTATTTTTATTAGTTGGAGGCTAATTACTTTACAATATTGTAGTGGTTTTTGCCATACACTGACATGAATCAGCCATGGATTTACATGTGTCCCCCATTCCTATCCCCCATCCCTCCTCCCTCTCCTTCCCATCCCTCTGGGTCTTCCCAGTGCACCAGCCCTGAGCACTTGTCTCATGCATCCAACCTGGGTGGGTAATCTGTTTCACACTTGATAATATACATGTTTCAATGCTATTCTGTCAGATCATCCCACCCTCACCTTCTCCCACAGAGTCCAAAAGTCTGTTTGATACATCTGTGTCTCTTTTTCTGTCCTTCATATAGGGTTATCCTTACCATCTTTTTAAATTCCATATATATGTATTAGTATACTGTATTGGTCTTTATCTTTCTGGCTTACTTCGTTCTGTATAATGGGCTCCAGTTCCATCCGTCTAATTAGAACTGATTTAATTCTGAGAAGTGGGTCATAGAGGATCTTGCTGTGATTTATGTCTGAGATGTTCTGACTATATTTTCCTCAAGGAGTATTATAGTTTCTGGTCTTACATTTAGATCTCTAATTCATTTTGAGTTTGCTTTTGTGTATGGTGTAGAAAGTGTTCTAGTTTTTTCCATTGATCTATATTTCTGTGTTTGTGCCAATACCATACTGTCTTGATAACTGCAGCTTTGTAGTATAGTCTGAAGTCAGTAGGGTTGATTCCTCCAGTTCCATTCTTCTTGTTCAAGACTGCTTTGGCTAGTCAAGGTTTTTTTGTGTTTCCATACAAACTGTGATAGTGTTTGGTCTAGTTCTGTGAAAAATACTCTTGGTAGCTTGACAGGGATTGCACTGAATCTATAGATTGTTTTGAGTAGTAAACTCATTTTCACTATATTCATTTTTCTAATCCACATATATGGCATATTTCTGTCTATTACTGTCATCTTTGATTTCTTTCATCATTGTTTTGTAGTTTTCCTTATGTAGGTATTTTGTTCCTTTAAGTAAATTTATTCCTAAGTGTTTTATTTTTTCATTGTAATGGTGAATATGATTTCTTCCTTAATTATTCTTTCTGTTTTCAAATTTTTAGTGCATAGGAATGCAAGGGATTTTAGTGCATAGGAATGCAAGGGATTTCTGTGCATTAATTTTATATCCTGTAACTTTATTGTGCATTGATAAGATCTAGTAATTTTCTGATGGTGTCTTTCAGTTCAGTTCAGATCAGTTCAGTTCAGTCGCTCAGTAATGTCTGACTCTTTGCGACCCCATAAAAGGCAGCACGCCAGGCCTTCTTGTCAATCACTAACTCCTGGAGTTTACTCAAATTCAAGTCCATCGAGTCGTTGATGCGATCCAGCCATCTCATCCTCTGCCGTCCCCTTCTCCTCCTGCCCCTAATCCCTCCCAGCATCATGGTCTTTTCCAATGAGTCAACTCTTCGCATCAGGTGGCCACAGTATTGGAGTTCCAACTTCAGCATCAGTCCTTCCAATGAACACCCAGGACTGATCTCCTTTAGGAAGGACTTGTTGGATCTCCTTGCAGACCAAGAGATCCTCAAGAGTATTCTCCAACACCACAGTTCAAAAGCATCAATTTTTCAGCACTCAGCTTTCTTCACAGACCAACTCTCACATCCATACATGACCGCTGGAAAAACCATAGCCTTGACTAGATGGACCATTGTTGGCAAAGTAATGTCTCTGCTTTTTAATATGCTATCTAGGTTGGTCATAACTTTCCCTCCAAGGAGTAAGTGTCTTTTAACTTCATGGCTGCAATCACCATCTGCAGTGATTTTGGAGCCACCAAAAATAAAGTCTGACACTGTTTCCACTGTTTCTCCATCTATTTGCCATTAAATGATGGGACCAGATGCCATGATCTTAGGTTTTCTGAATGTTGAGATTTAAGTCAATTTTTTTTTTCCCTCTCCTCTTTCACTTTCATCAAGAGGCTTTATAGTTCCTCTTCACTTTCTGCCATAAGGGTGGTGTCATCTGTATATCTGAGGTAATTGCAATTTCTCCCAGCCATCTAGATTCCAGCTTGTGCTTCTTCCAGCCCAGCGTTTCTCATGATATACTCTGCATATAAGTTAAATAAGCAGGGTGACAATATACAGCCTTGACATACTCCTCTTACTATTTGGAACCAGTCTGTTGTTCCATGTCCAGTTCTAACTGTTGCTTCCTGACTTGCATATAGGTTTCTCAAGAGGTAGGTCAGGTGGTCTGGTATGCCCATCTCCTTCAGAATTTTTCACAATGTTTTGTGATCCACACAGTCGAAGGCTTTGGCATAGTCAATAAAGCAGAAATAGATGTTTTTCTGGAACTCCTTGCTTTTTCGATGATCCAGCAGACGTTGGCAGTTTGATCTCTGGTTCCTCTGCCTTTTTGAAAACCAGCTTGAATATCTGGAAGTTCTAGGTTCACATATTACTAAAGCTTGGCTTGGAGAATTTTGAGCATTAGTTTACTAGCGAGTGAGATGAGTGCAATTGTGCGGTATTTTGGGCATTCTTTGGGATTGCCTTTCTTAGGGATTGGAATGAATACTGACCTTTTCCAGTTCTGTGGCCACTGCTGAGTTTTCCAAATTCGCTGGCATATTGAGTGCAACATTTTCACAGCATCATCTTTCCGGATTTGAAATAACTCGACTGGAATTCCATCACATCCACTAGCTTTGTTCGTAGTGATGCTTTCTAAGTCCCACTTGACTTCACATTCCAGGATGTCTGGCTCTATGTGAGTGATCACACCATCATGATTGTCTGGGTCATGAAGATCTTTTTTGTACAGTTCTTCTGTGTATTCTTCTCACCTCTTCTTAATATCTTCTGCTTCTGTTAGGTACATACAATTTCTGTCCTTTATTGAACCCATTTTTGCATGAAATGTTCCCTTGGTATCTCTAATTTTCTTGAAGAGATCTCTAGTCTTCCCCATTCTGTTGTTTTCCTCTATTTCTTTGGATTGATCACTGAGGAAGGCTTTCTTATCTCTCCTTGCTATTCTTTAGAACTCTGCATTCAAATGGGGTTATCTTTCCTTTTCTCCTTTTTTTTTTTGCTTCTCTTTGTTTCACAGCTATTTGTAAGCCCTCCTCAGACAACCATTTTGCCTTTTTGCATTTCTTTTCCATGGGGATGCTCTTGATCTCTGTCTCCTGTACAATGTCATTAACCTCCATCCATAGTTCATCAGCTTCTCTGTCTGTCAGAATTAGTCCCTTAAATCTATTTCTCACTTCCACTGTATAGACATAAGGGATTTGATTTAGGTCATGCCTGAATGGTCTACTGGTTATCCCTACTTTTTTCAGTTTGAGTCTGATTTTGGCAATAAGGAGTTCATGATCTAAACCACAGTCAGCTCCCGGTCTTGTTTTTGCTGACTGTATAGAGCTTCTCCATCTTTGGCTGCAAAGAATATAATCAATCTGATTTTGCTGTTGACTATCTGGTGATGTCCTTGTGTAGAGTCTTCTCTAAGAGGGTGTTTGCTATGACCAGTGTGTTCTCTTGGTAAAACTCTATTAGCCTTTGCCCTGCTTCATTCTGTACTCCAAGGCCAAATTTGCCTGTTACTCCAGGTGTTTCTGGACTTCCTACACTTACATTCCAGGCCCCTATAATGAAAAGGACACCTTTTCTGGATGTTAGTTCTATGAGGTCTTGTAGATCTTTATTGAACCGTTCTACATCAGCTCCTTCAGTGTTACTTGTTGGAACATAAGCTTGGATTACCATGATATTGAATGATTTGCCTGGGAAACGAACACAGATCATTCTATCGTTTTTGAGATTACATCCAAGTACTGCATTTTGGACTCTTGTTGGCCATGATGGCTACTCCATATCTTCTAAGGGGTTCCTGCCCACAGTAGTAGATATAATGGTCATCTGAGTTAAATTCGCCCATTCCAGTCCATCTGAGTTCGCTGATTCCCAGAATGTCGATGTTCACTCTTGCCATCTCCTGTTTGACCACTTCCAATTTGCCTTGATTCATGGACCTAACATTCCAGGTTCCTATGCAATATTGCTCTTTATAGCATCAGACCTTGCTTCTATCACCAGTCCCATCCACAACTGGGTATTGATTTTGCTTTGGCTCCATCCCTTCATTCTTTCTGGAGTTATTTCTCCACTGATCTCCAGTAGCATTTTGGGCACCTACTGACCTGGGGAGTTCCTCTTTCAGTATCTTATCATTTTGCCTTTTGATATTGTTCTTAGGGTTCTCAAGGCAAGAATACTGAAGTGGTTTGCCTTCTCCAGTGGACCACATTCTGTCAGACCTCTCCACCATGGCCCATACATCTTGGGTGGCCCCACACAGCATAGCTTAGTTTCACTGAGTTAGACAAGGTTTTGGTCTGTGTGAACAGATTGGCTAGTTTTCTCTGATTATGGTTTCAGTGTGTCTGCCCTTTGATATCCTCTGGCAACACCTACTGTCTTAATTTCATTTCTCTTACCTTGGATGTGGTGTGTCACTTTAGGGTTTTCTATATAGAGGATCATATCATCTGCAAACAGTGTGAATTTTACTTTTTTTCCAATCTGAATTCCTTTAATTTTTGCCATTGAGGAAAATGTTTGCTGAGGGTTTGTCACATATGGCTTTTAATATGTTGAGATATTTTCCTTCTATGCCTGTTTTCTGGAGAGTTTTTGTCATAAATTAGTGTTGAATTTTGTCAAAGCTTTCTCTGCATCTATTGAGATAAACACATGGTTTTTATCTTTCTGCGTGGGTGCAGGAGGGCCGAGAGGAGCTACTCCATGTTCAAGGTCAGGAGGGGTGGCCATGAAAAGATACCCTCATCCAAGGTAAGGAGCAGCGGCTGAGCTTTGCTGGAGCAGCCGTGAAGAGATACCCCACGTTCAAAGTAAGAGAAACCCAAGTAAGATGGTAGGTGTTGTGAGAGGTCATAAGAGGGCAGACACACTAAAACCATAATCACAGAAAACTAGCCAATCTGATCACAGGACCACAGTCTTGTCTAAATAAATGAAACTAAGCCATGCCGTATGGGGGCGCCCAAGATGGTCGGGTCATGGTGCAGAGGTCTGACAGAATGTGGTCCACTGGAGAAGGAAATGGCAAACCACTTCAGTATTCTTGCCTTGAGAACCCCACGAGCAGCATGAGAAGGCAAAATGATAGGATACTGAACGAGGAACTCCCCAGGTTGGTAGGCGTCCAGTATGCTACTGGAGATCAGTGGAGAAATAACTCTAGAAAGAATGAAGGGATGGAGCCAAAGCAAAACCAATACCCAGTTGTGGATGGGACTGGAGATAGAAGCAAGGTCTGATGCTATAAAGAGCAATATTGCATAAGAACTTGGAAAGTTAAGTCCATGAATCAAGGCAAATTGGAAGTGGTCAAACAGGAGATGGCAAGAGTGAATGGCGACATTCTAGGAATCAGCAAACTCAAATGGACTGGAATGCGTGAATTTAACTCAGATGACCATTTATCTACTACTGAGGGCAGGAATCCCTTAGAAGAAAAGGAGTAGCCATTATAGTCAACAAAAGAGTCCAAAATGCAGTACTTGGATGCAACCTCAAAAACGACAGAATGATCTGTGTTCGTTTCCAAGGCAAACCATTTGATATCACGGTAATCCAAGCTTATGCTCCAAACAGTAACACTGAAGAAACTGATGTTGAACGGTTCTATGAAGACCTACAAGACCTTTTAGAACTAACACCCAAAAAAGATGTCCTTTTTCATTATAGGGGACTGGAATGCAAAAGTAGGAAGTCAAGAAATACCTGGAGTAACAGGCAAGTTTGGCCTTGGAGTACAGAATGAAGCAGGGCAAAGGCTAATAAGAGTTTTGCCAGGACAACGCACTGGTCATAGCAAACACCCTCTTCTAACAACACAAGAGAAGACTCTACACATGGACATCACCAGATGGCCAACACCGAAATCAGATTGATTATATTATTTGCAGCCAAAGATGGAGAAGCTCTATACAGTCAGCAAAAACAAGACCGGGAGCTGACTGTGGTTTAGATCATGAACTCCTTATTGCCAAATTCAGACTCAAACTGAAGAAAGTAGGGATAACCAGTAGACCATTCAGGCATGACCTAAATCAAATCCCTTATGCCGATACAGTGGAAGTGAGAAATAGATTTAAGGGACTAATTCTGATAGACAGAGAGCCTGATGAACTGTGGACGGAGGTTCGTGACACTGTACAGGAGACAGAGATCAAGAGCATCCCCATGGAAAAGAAATGCAAAAAGGCAAAATGGCTGTCTGAGGAGGGCTTACAAATAGCTGTGAAATGAAGAGAAGTGAAAAGCAAAGGAAAAAAGGAGAGACATTCACATTTGAATGCAGAGTTCTAAAGAATAGCAAGGAGAGATAAGAAAGCCTTCCTCAGTGCAAAGAAATAGAGGAAAACAGCAGAGAGGGAAAGACTAGAGATCTCTTCAAGAAAATTAGAGATACCAAGGGAACATTTCATGCAAAAATGGGTTCAATAAAGGACAGAAATTGTATGTACCTAACAGAAGCAGAAGATATTAAGAAGAGGTGAGAAGAATACACAGAAGAACTGTACAAAAAAGATCTTCATGACCCAGATAATCACGATGGTGTGATCACTCACATAGAGCCAGACATCCTGGAATGTGAAGTCAAGTGGGACTTAGAAAGCATCACTACGAACAAAGCTAGTGGATGTGATGGAATTCCAGTCGAGTTATTTCAAATCCGGAAAGATGATGCTGTGAAAATGTTGCACTCAATATGCCAGCGAATTTGGAAAACTCAGCAGTGGCCACAGAACTGGAAAAGGTCAGTATTCATTCCAATCCCTAAGAAAGGCAATCCCAAAGAATGCCCAAAATACCGCACAATTGCACTCATCTCACTCGCTAGTAAACTAATGCTCAAAATTCTCCAAGCCAAGCTTTAGTAATATGTGAACCTAGAACTTCCAGATATTCAAGCTGGTTTTCAAAAAGGCAGAGGAACCAGAGATCAAACTGCCAACGTCTGCTGGATCATCGAAAATGCAAGAGAGTTCCAGAAAAACATCTATTTCTGCTTTATTGACTATGTCAAAGCCTTTGACTGTGTGGATCACAATAAACTGTGAAAAATTCTGAAGGAGATGGGCATACCAGACCACCTGACCTACCTCTTGAGAAACCTATATGCAAGTCAGGAAGCAACAGTTAGAACTGGACATGGAACAACAGACTGGTTCCAAATAGTAAGAGGAGTATGTCAAGGCTGTATATTGTCACCCTGCTTATTTAACTTATATGCAGAGTATATCATGAGAAACGCTGGGCTGGAAGAAGCACAGCTGGAATCAAGATTACCAGGAGAAATAAATCAATAACCTCAGATATACAGATGACACCACCCTTATGGCAGAAAGTGAAGAGGAACTAAAAAGCCTGTTAATGAAAGTGAAAGAAGAGAGTGAAAAAGTTGGCTTAAAGCTTAACATTCAGAAAACTAAGATCATGACATCTAGTCCCATCACATCATCGGAAATAGATGGGGAGACAGTGGAAACAGTGTCAGACTTTATTTTTGGTGGCTCCAAAATCACTGCAGATGGTGATTGATTGCAGCCATGAAATTAAAAGACACTTACTTCTTGGAGGGAAAGTTATGACCAACCTAGATAGCATATTAAAAAGCAGAGACATTACTTTGCCAACAAAGGTCCTTCTGGTCAAGGTTATGGTTTTTCCAGTGGTCTTGTATGAAGGTGAGAGTTGGACTGTGAAGAAAGCTGAGCACCGAAAAATTGATGCTTTTGAACTGTGGTGTTGAAGAAGGCTCTTGAGAGTCCCTTGGACTGCAAGGAGATCCAACCAGTCCATCCTGAAGGAGATAAGTCCTGGGTGTTCATTGGAAGGACTGATGCTGAAGTTGGAACTCCAATACTGTGGCCACCTGATGCAAAGAGTTGACTCATTGGAAAAGACCCTGAAAATGGGAGGGATTGGGGGCAGGAGGAGAAGGGGACAACAGAGGATGAGATGGCTGGGTGGCATCACCAACTCAATGGGCATGAGTTTGAGTAAATCAGGGAGTTGGTGATGGATAGGGAGACCTGGCGTGCTGAGATTCATGGGGTCGCAAAGTGTAGGACACGACTGAGTGACTGAACTGATCTCATTGTCTATTTATGTTCCCTGGATTCAGGAGTCTCTGATGTTCTAAAGTTTTGGAATTAAGCTACCTGCCTCTGAGTTTTGGTCCTTCTCTTACAGTAGCCCCAAGACTTCTCCATCCATACAGCATAGAGGATAAAACCCCTTAGTTATTGGTGAAATAATTCTCCACAATGAGTAACACCCATAGAGATTCACAGAGTTATAGAAAAAAGAGAAAGAGGAGGGAGATAAAGGTGAGCAGTAGGAGAAAAGGGAGAATCAAAAGGGAATAGAGTAATCAAGCCAGTAAAGAGTTAGACATGACTGAACGACTGAACTGAACTGAACTGAATTAAATCCCTAAGTGAAAATGGATACTGAAGATTAGATTCTTAGAGGTGCAAAATTGATAATAAATACCAAAAAGCAAGGATTAAAAACCTAGACTAGATGTTAGACTCTCAAAAATATGCTATAAAAATGAAAAACAAAATCAATCACAAGTATTTATATATATGTGTGTATGTATATATATATATATATATATATATATATATATATATGTAAATATATATATGGAATTTTTTTAAATGACTTTTTTAAAAAGGTAATCATAGGCTCTAAAAATGAAAGTTAAAGGAGTAATAAATAACTAACTTTAAAAAAAAGTAAAAAGTGATAAGAGTAAAAATATATTTAGGAACTCCTCTGGAGCTGTTGTGGGCAGTGTGGGGTCAGTTCAGTGTCAGATAGTCCCTTGTTCCAGCTTTTGCTTGTTCTCAAGTTCTATAAGTGCACTTCAAATGCACAATCAGTATTAACTGCAGGGTTTTAATCTGTTGCACCTGTAACTCCTGGAGTGGTTTCCTCTTATTTGTTTATTTGGCTCCTCTGTTTGCAAGTCTCTTCAGTGTCTAACATCTGCCTTACATAAGGAGGCAAAGGTGATCACTAGTTTAGGCTCACTCGTTCAGTTGTGCTGTAGGGAGGGAGGGAGGGACAGTGCAAACTAACATCACTGGCATGTGTGGGGAGTGCTTGCAGTATGGGGCCACAGTGGGTTTGCCAGAGCCCAAAGTGGCATGTGCCTCCTGGGTCTACACTGCTCAGGCTCTTAGTTGCTCTGCAAGAGTACAGTTCCAAGTGTGTCCTGCATTTCATGCACCTCCCAGGTCTAAACAGCTCAGGTTCTCGCGTACTCCCAAGGGCACAGAGCTGGATGGGCTGTGCATTTTGTGCCCTTCCCAGGTCCGAGCAGCTCAGATGACCAGGAGCTTGGCAAGCGCACTGTCCTATGTGGGCCATGCATCTTATTCACCTCCCTGGTTCCAGCAGCTCAGTTTCCCAGGTGTGCCACAAGAGCAGTCTCAGGTGTGCTGTGTGTCTCTTCTGGGGATCCGATCTCAGGCTGTGATACTTATGTCAGATATCAGCTGTCCAGGATCCCAGGAAGATGTGGTGAACAACTGGGAGCCTGCTCACAGTTTGGTGGAAGATGCGGTCTCTGGAGCCAAGATTGAAGCAGCCCCTTGCCTTCCGGCTCTGGCTATAGCACTCCTGCCTCTCCGCCTCTGTGGAGGGAGGGCCCTATATGACAGCCGACTTGCTCTCCTTTGGTATTCTCTCAATCCTTTGGTCTGTGAGCGTGCCAGGGTTCACCGTGCAATGCTAGAGCCTTTTGTAGGAAAGGTCTCTCTCTCCCAATGATCCCGTGGTTTGGGTTGCTGTCTCACATTAGCTCTCTCAGATTGTCTTCAGGGCATTCAGGCCCTGTCCTTAACCTAAGGGACCTATGAGGTAGCCCACGCCTCCCTGCCTAGTCCCCACTCGCTGGTGGTGGACATGAGTGTCAGGCCACTTCTGTCTCCACTTATAGCTTTACAGTTAGGTGTGTGTGTGTGTGTGTGTGTGTGTGTGTGTGTGTGTTTTATTTATTTATTTTTTTCTTTTCTTTCCTTCCTGATTATGTTGCTCTCTGAAATTCCAAACCTCACCACAGACATACCTGTGAGGGGTTTCCTACTGTGTGGAAACCTCTCCTTCTCGACTCCCTCCCCAGGACAGGTCTTGGTCACTAAATCTTTTGTCTCTGCTTTTGTCTTTTGTATTTTGTCCTACCTCCTTTTGAAGAGATTGTCGACTTTCTGGATGACTGGTGTCCTCTGCCAGAGTTCAGAAGTTGTTTTGTGAAAGTTGCTCAACTCTCAAATGATCTTTTGATGAATTTGTAGGAGAGAAAGTGGTCTCCTGATTCTATTATTCCACCATCTTGGGGCTGCCCCATTAACTTCTTAACCTTCTCAATATCTTGACCAAATTGTTAATTTGGCTATAGTCACATAATTTATATAATGAGGGCAATGAGAATGCTGAGAACTACATGATCTATAAATTCTTTTAATTTTTTTAATCTAACAAAAATATCAGGTGTAAGCAAAACTTCTAAAAAGAAGATATAATGTTTGTGAGGTGATAATCTTGCCTGAAACCCATTATTCTCCAATATGCATATACATTCCTTTTTGTTGTTGTTGTTCTTGTTGTTTAGTCACTATGTCATGTCCAACTCTTGTGACCCCATGCATTGTAGTCTGTCAGGCTCCTCTGTCCATGGGATTTTCCCTACAAGAATACTGGAGTGTGTTGCCATTTTCTTCTCTAGAGATCTTCACTACCCATGTCTCCTGTATTGGCAGACCACTGAGCCACCTGTGAAGCCCTTTAAATTTAACTGTGTTCCTTTACCCTTCAAGTTTAGGTAGTGTTTGGGTAGAGAGAAGGATAGGTGTATAGATGTGTGATAAAAACAAGTATAGCAAAATAATAATTGTTAAATCTAGGTGGAGTGTACAATTTTTTCAACTTTGCTCTTTTAAATTTTTCATAATGAAAGTTGGGAAATAAAAAAATAATAATCAGAATTATAAAAGAAATTCCCTCTATATAAAGTTAATATAATATTAGAAGAGAAGTAAGTATTGCATGAGTTGGTTTTCTTTGACTATATTAAGTCCTTTCTAATATGTGGAACTACTAAAACCTTTATACATTGCTGGAGAGGATGTAAAATTATACAAGCACTTTAGGAAATAATTCAACATTTTCTTAAGAATTTAAATATATAATTGTCATGTAAACCAATTGTTCATCTTCTAGGTATTTGCCTAAGAAAATTAAAAATCAGTATCATTCACATAAAAGCCAAACACCAGAAAGAATTCAAGATTCTAACAACACATCAATGATAAAAAAAAATTGTCCAAAGAAATAGCTGTCAGCAATAAAAAAGAATGGGATTTTGATCAATATGGCAATGTGAATGAATTTCAAAATCATTAGACTGAGTGAAAAAGGTCAAATATGCATAATCTATGCTTTCAGATAACTCAGACAAGTCTATAGTGACAGAATGTCTTTCAGTGCTTCCCAGGTGATAAGGTGGACAGAAGCAAGGACGAATTACAAAAAAGGCTGAAGGAAACTTTTGAGAATGATAGAAACATGTATTATAGCCATGTTTTTTGAGTTGATGCTTATGTTGAAAATGTCCAAGTTTTATGCTTTAAATATGTACAATTTGTTAATAGTTCACTTCAACAATGTCTCAGTAAAATTACCAAAAAAAGACATAGATTGTACTTTTCAAATATGCTTCAGCACACAGACTGTATAGAGCTTCTCCATCTTTGGCTGCAAAGAATATAATCAATCTGATTTTGGTGTTGACCATCTGGTGATGTCCATGTGTAGAGTCTTCTCTTGTGTTGTTGGAAGAGGGTGTTTGCTATGACCAGTGCATTCTCTTGGCAAAATTCTATTAGACTTTGCCCTGCTTCATTCTGTACTCCAAGGCCAAATTTGCCTGTTACTCCAGGTGTTTCTTGACTTCCTACTTTTGCATTCCAGTCCCCTATAATGAAAAAGGACATCTTTTTTGGGTGTTAGTTCTATGAGGTCTTGTAGGTCTTCATAGAACTGTTCAACTTCTTCAGCGTTACTGCTGGGGCATAGGCTTGGATTGCTGTGATACTGGATGGTTTGCCTTGGAAATGAACACAGATCATTCTGTCATTTTTGAGATTGCATCCAAGTACTGCATTTCGGACTCTTTTGTTGACTATGATGACTACTCCATTTCTTCTAAGTGATTCCTGCCCACAGTAGTAGATATAATGGTCATCTGAGTTAAATTCGCCCATTCCAGTCCATTTGAGTTCACTGATTCCTAGAATGTCAACATTCACTCTTGCCATCTCCTGTTTAACCACTTCCAATTTGCCTTGGTTCATGGACCTAACATTCCAGGTTCCCATGCAATATTGCTCTTTACAGCATCGGACCTTGTTTCTATCACCCGTCCTATCCACAACTGAGTATTGATTTTGCTTTGGCTCCATCCCTTCATTCTTTCTGGAGTTATTTCTCCACTGATCTCTAGTAGCATACTGGGCACCTACTGACCTGGGGAGTCCCTCTTTCAGTATCCTATCATTTTGCCTTTTCATACTGTTCACAGGGTTCTCAGGGCACGAATACTGAAGTGATTTGCCATTCCCTTCTCCAGTGGACCACATTCTGTCAGACCTCTCCACCATGACCCATACGTCTTGGGCGGCCCCACATGGCATGGCTTAGTTTCATTGAGTTAGACAAGGCTGTGGTCCGTGTGATCAGGTTGGCTAGTTTTCTGTGATTATGGTTTTAGTGTGTCTGCCCTCTGATGCCCTCTCGCAACACTTACCGTCTTACTTGGGTTTTACCTTGGACGTGGGGTATCTCTTCATGGCTGCTTCAGCAAAGCACAGCCGCTGCTCCTTACCTTGGATGAGAGGTATCTCCTCATAGCTGCCCCTCCTGACCTTCAATGTGGAGTAGCTCCTCTCAGCCCTCCTGTGCCAGCGCAGCTGCTGCTCCTTGGAAGTGAGGTTGCTCCTCTCCTCTACATAGTTAATGATGAGTAATTCTCAGCAGGTCGTATTTATTTCACATTTTTTCTTCCTATGTCGGGGTATAAATTATACATCATTCCCCAGATGTGTGCTCATAGTTGGAGGCCATTTCTAAGAGTTATTAGGGACTTGATGATGTACATATTATTTGCTCTTGGGATCTGCAGAAACAAACATGTTAAACCATCCTGCATAGATGTTTCTTGTAGCCAAATTACTGAAACAGCCATGCACTGTACCAAAATTTCCAAGCATGAAGCATAAACAAAAATGACTATGAGTGTTTAAGTAATTCAATCTCCTTTCATTTGCTTATTTATTTATATATTTGCCAACAGACATGATGAATATCAACAAACTGATTCAGTACTATCAGCAAGAGAAATTGATTAAATATGTATCACCCTGAAACTTGCTGGTATTTCTTTGTGTAACAAAAGCTTAACCTCTCTGTTCTCCTACTTTTAAAAGTTTTAGGTTTGGTATATTGATGAATCAAGAAAGGGCCAAGAAAGAGTCTTTGCCTTAGTTATATAGAAACCAACCATAACAATAAGTCCTAAGCCACTTGCTTGATGTTTCATAGCTAGATACAGCTGTCTTCTTGAGACTATTTATAAAATAAAATAAAATAAAAAATTCTAAGCCTTTGCTGAGTTATGAATCTCATTCCTCACCCCAAGAAAAATACAGACAATAAAAATTTAGAAGCAAAAAAATAAAATAAAATAAAGGGTAAGCTGCTCATGGATAATCATGAATTGAACTTTCAATAGGGCTAATTTATTATCATATTGGGTATTATACTTCACATTTCAGCTTACAGGCATATAGTTCAGATTGTTGAGGAAACTAATGTAAATACACAGTTGTGAGTTAGAGTCAGAACTTGGAGGACATTGGGTCTACAGACATGGTAGTAAAAGTAAAATCACATGGTATGGGGTATTTCACCAAAATGAAATTTATGAATTAAATATTGCAACTTATTCTACCCAGAGTACAGGTGTGACCTTGTTCCAATTATTGACTGGTTGACTGGCTGAAGAAGAGGTTCAATTTTGCACCTGCAAAGAGTTCAAGAAGTTTGACTGTCTTGGGTTACCCTAGATTCAGAGATTATGAGGGAAAGCAAAAAATTATTAAACTAATGCAGGATCTCAGGATCCATAAAGGCTTCTGGACCAAATTGTGCCATGACCTCCAGGGTCACATGATTGACAAATTTCTGTCATGATAAGTAATTTAAATTGCCCTAATCATTTTTTTTAACTCACTTAATTGAATAAATCTATAAATCCAAAATGTATAGCCACCCAGAGACAGACATTCTGGAGAGCAAAGTCAAGTAGGCTTTAAGAATGCTGTTAACACAGCAAGTGGATGTGACGAAATCCCAGCAGAACTATTCAAAACCCTAAAGGATGATACCATCACGGTGTTTTATTCAATATGTCAGCAAATCTGGAAGACCTAGCAGTGGCCACAGGACTAGAAAAGGTCAATCCTCACCTCAGTTCCCAAGAAGGGTAACATTAAAGAATGTGGTAACCATTAGACAACTGCACTCATCTCCCATGTTATTAAGGTCATGATTAAAATCTTGCATGATCAGCTTCAGCATTATGAGAGCCAAGAGCTACCAGATGTCCAAACTGGGTTTAGAAAAGGAAGATGAACCAGAGATCAAATTGCCAACATTTACAGGATTCTAGAGAAAGTTAGGGAATTCCAAAAAAACATCTACCTCTGTTTCATTGACTATGTCAAAGCCTTTGACTGTGTGGATTGTAATAAACTGTGAAAAGCTCCTAAAGAGATGGGGGGTATCAAGCTATCTTACCTGTCACTTGAGAAACCTGTATGTGGGTCAAGAAGCAACAGTTAAATCTCTATATGGAGTAGATGATTTGTTCAAGATTGAGAAAGGGGTACAACAGGGCTGTCTGCTATCACCCTCTTTATTTAATCTATATGCTGAGCACATCATGAGAAATGCCAGGCTGGATGAGTCACAAGTTGGAATCAAGATAAGTGGAAGAAACATCAACAACCTCAGATGTGTGAATATCATCAGTCTAATGACAGAAAGTGAAGAGGAGCTAAAGAGCCTCTTGATGATGGTTGAGATCCTCTTGATGAGGGTGATGAAGGAGGAGAGTGAAAAAGCTGGCTTAGAACTATATATTAAAAAAAAAAAAAAAAAAAAGATAATGGTATCCCACCCCATTACTTCATGTAAGATAGAGAGGGAAAGGTGGAAGTAGTGACAGATTTACTCTTCTTGTGCTCTAAAATCTCTGCAGTTTGTAAGTTTAAAAGTATTGTTCTTATTAATACAGATATATTATTTCCAGTAGCTTGTTAAAGGTAAGTTTTTATGTTCATTCAAAGTAAATTAAAAAAAAAAATTTGCCTTTACCAAGGACAAAATCTGTTAATCCTTCTAAGGCATGAGTCTATAGGGAGTCTGTCCAGCAGTCTCTCTAGTAAGATCATAGAGAAATGGAATAATGTATGTTTCCAGAATAAGTCCTTGAAAGACGGCTGTTCCAGGTGCTGCTTCTACTCTAACTTTAAAAGCAAGCATTTTCATTTCTAATACAATACTATTATATGAAATATGAGAATAAGTAAAAATAGATACTAAAGAAAGCCAGTACATGATAAAGTTATCTTACATTTATCTGGAGAAGGGAAAAGCCCTAATGAAATTCTCTTCTAGTGTATCATACAGACTTCAGCTTGATTTTGTCTATACCAAGCTTTCCCAACTTTGTCACTACTAATGCTTTAGGCCAGTACACAAATCTGTATTGTGCATTCAAGAGTTTTTAGAAGCATCCCTCGTCTCTACCTCTAATATGCCAGTAGAAGTGCCCTTCAATTAGTCACAGCAATGTAGGGGAGCAGAATTTGCCATCCCAAATTATTTCTTTGTAATGAACTTTATTCTGGGCTATTTGTTTTCACTTCTATTTTTATTGGAATATAGTTTCAAGTGTATAGCAAAATGATTCAGTTATACACATATATTTCAGATTATTTTCCATTATAAGTCATCACAAGATCTGAATAGAGTTCCCTGTGTTATACAGTAAGTCCTTGTTGTTTATTCTATATATACTAGTGTGTATCTGTTAATTCCCAATTCCTAATTAATCCCTCCCACTTTCTTCCTCTTTGGTTACCATAAGTTTGCTTTTCTTTGTCTGTGGGTCTATTTCTGCTTTGTAAAATGTGTTCATTGACATAATTGTTTTAAATTCTACATATAAGTGATATATTTATCTTACTCTGTCTGACAAACTGCACTTAGTATGATAATGTTTCTGCAAGTCAGATTATCCCATTATTTTTTATGACTGAGTAATATTCTATTTAAAGTTCAACATTCAGAAAACTAAGATCATGGCATCTGGTCCCATCACTTAATGGCAAATAGGTGGGGAAACAGTGGCAGACTTTATTTTTGGGGGCTCCAAAATCACTGCAGATGGTGACTGCAGCCATGAAATTAAAAGATGTTAATTCCTTGGAAAGAAAGTTATGACAAACATAGACAGCATATTAAAAAGCAGAGACATTACTTTGCCAACAAATGTCCGTCTAGTCAAGGCTATGGTTTTTCCAGTAGTCATGTATGGATGCAGGAGTTGAGCTATAAAGAAAGCCGAGGGCTGAAGAATTGATGCTTTTGAACAGTGGTGTTGGAGAAGGCTCTTGAGAGTTCATTGGGCTGAAAGGAGATCCAACCAGTTCATCCTAAAGGAAATCAGTCCTGAGAGTTCATTGGAAGGACTGATGTTTAAGCTGAAACTCCAATACTTTCGCCACCTGATGCGAAGAGCTGACTCTTTGGAAAATAACCTGATGCTGGGAAAGATTGAAGGTAGGAGAAGGAGATAACAGAGGATGAGATGGTTGGATGACATCACTGATTCAATGGACATAAGTTTGAGTAAACTCCAGGAGTTGGTGATAAACAGGGAGGCCTGGCGTGCTGCGGGCCATGGGGTCACAAAGAGGAGGACATGACTGAGCGACTAAACTGAACTGAATATTTTATTATAAATATATACCAAACCTTCTTCATCCATTCATCTGTTGATGGACATTTACCTTGCTTCCATGTCTTGGCTATTTAGAATAGTGCTACTATATTGGGTTGCATGTATCTTATAAATTAGAATTTTCAGCTTTTCTGGTGTTACGCCCAGGAGTCGGATTGCTGGAGCATATGGAAATTCTAGTTTTAGTTTTTAAGGAAACACTATACTGCACATACTGACCATTATATCTACTACTGTGGACAAGAATTCCTTATAAGAAATGGAGTAGCCATCATAGTCAACAAAAGAGTCTGAAATACAGTACTTGGATGCAGTCTCAAAAACGGCAGAATGATCTCTGTTCATCTCCAAGGACAGCAATTCAATACCACGGCAATCCAAGTCTATGCCCCGACCACTAATGCTGAAGAAGCTGAAGTTGAACGGTTCTATGAACACCTACAATACCTTTTAGAACTAAAACCTAAAAAAGATATCCTTTTCATTCCGGGGACCGGAATGCAATAGTAGGAATTCAAGAAACACCCAGAGTAACAAGCAAATTTGGTCTTGGAGTACAGAATGAAGCAAGGCAAGGTCTAATAGAGTTCTGCCAAGAGAACACACTGGTCATAGCAAACACCCACTTCCAACAACACAGGAGAAGACTCTACACATGGACATCACCAGATGGTCAACACCAACATCAGATTGATTATATTCTTTGCAGCCAAAGATGAAGAAGCTCTATACAGTCAGCAAAAACAAGCCCAGGAGCTGACTGTGGCTCAGATCACTCACTCCTTGTTGTCAAATTCATACTTAAATTGAAAAAAGTAGGGAAAACCACTAGACCATTCAGGTATGACCTAAATCAAATTACTAATGATTATACAGTGAAAATAAGAAATAGATGTGAGGGACTAGATCTGATAGACAGAGTGCCTGATGACCTATGGATGGAGGTTCATGACACTGTACAAGAACAGGGAGCAAGACTATACCCAAGAAAAAGAAATGCAGAAAAGTTAAATGACTCTCTGTGGAGGACTTACAAATAGCTGTGAAAAGAAGAGAAGTTAAAAGCAAAGGAGAAAAGAAAAGATATACCCATTGAATGTAGAGTTCCAAAGAACAGCAAGGAGAGATAAGAAAGCCTTCCTCACTGATCAGTGCAAAGAAATAGAGGAAAACAATAGAATGGGAAAGACTAGAGATCTCTTCAAGAAAATTAGAGATACCAAGGGAGAATTTCATGCAAAGATGGGCACAATAAAGGACAGAAACTTTATGGACCTAACAGAAGCAGAAGATATTAAGAAGAGGTGGTAAGTACACACAGAGGAACTGTACAAAAAAGATCTTCACGACCCAGGTAATCACGATGGTGTGATCACTCGCCTAAAGCCAGGCACTCTGTAGTGCAAAGTCAAGTGGGCCTTAGGAAGCATCACAATGAACAAAGTGAGCAGAGGTGATGGAATTCCAGTAGAGCTATTTCAAATCCTAAAAGATGATGCTGTGAAGGTGCTACACTCAATATGTCCGCAATTTTGGAAAACTCAGCAGTGGCCACAGGACTGGAAAAAGTCAGGTTTATTCCAATCCCAAAGAAAGGCAATGCCACAGAATGTTCGTACTATGGCACAATTGCATTCATCTTACATGCTAGCAAAGTAATGCTCAAAATTCTCCAAGCCAGGCTTCAAAAATATGTGAACCGTGAACTTCCAGATGTTCAATCTGGTTTTAGAAAAGGCAGTGGAACCAGAGATCAAATTGCCCACCTCCATTGAATCATCAAAAAAACAAGAGAATTCCAGAAAAAAAAAAAAAAAATCTGTTCTTGCTTTATTGACTATGCCAAAGCCTTTTACTGTGTGGATCACAAAAAACTAGAAAATTTTGAAAGAGATAGGATTACCAGACCATCTCTTCTGCCTCTTGAGAAACCTGTATGCAGGTCAGGAAGCAACAGTTTGAACTGGACATGGAACAACAGACTGGTTCCAAATTGGGAAAGGAGTATGTCAAGGCTGTATATTGCCACCCTGCTTATTTAACTTATATGAAGAGTACCTCATGAGAAACACTGGGCTGGATGAAGCACAAGCTGGAATCAAGATTGCCGGGAGAAATATCAATAACCTCAGGTATGCAGATGACACCACCCTTATGGCAGAAAGTGAAGAAGAACTAAAGAGCCTCTTGATGAAAGTGAAAGAGGAGAGTGAAAAAGTTGTCTTAAAGCTGAACATTCAGAAAATTAAGATCATGGCATCTGCTGCCATCACCTCATGGGAAATAGATGGGGAAACAGTGGAAACAGTGTCAGACTTTATTTTTTGGGTTCCAAAATCACTGCAAATGGCGATTGCAGCCATGAAATTAAGACACTTGCTCCTTGGAAGAAGAGTTATGACCAATCTAGACAGCATATTAAAAAGCAGAGACATTACTTTGTTAGCAAATGTCCATCTAGCCAAGGCTATGGTTTTTCTAGTAGTCATGTATGAATGTCAGAGTTTGACTATAAAGAAAGCTGAGCACTGAAGAATTGATGTTTTTGAACTGTGGTATTGGAGAAGACTCTTGAGAGTCCCTTGGACTGCAAGGAGGTCCAACCAGTCCTTCCTGAGAGAAATTGGTCCTGAATGTTCATTGGAAGGACTGATGTTGAAGCTGAAACTCCAATACTGTGGCCACCTGATATGAAGAGCTGACTCATTGGAAAAGACCCTGACACTGGGAAAGATTGAAGGCAGGAGGAGAAGGGGACGACAGAGCATGAGATGGTTGGATGGCATCACTGACTCAATGGACATGAGTTTGAGTAAACTCCAGGGGTTGGTGATGGACAGGGAGGCCTGGCATGCTGCATTCCATTGGGTCACAAAGAGTCGGACATGACTGAGCAACTGAACTGAACTGGACTGGTGATAATATACAACCTTGTTATACTCCTCTCTCGATTTTGAACCAATCAGTTGTTCCATGTTCACTTCTAACTGCTTCTTCTTGAGCTGTATACAGGTTCCTCAAAAGATAAGTAAGGTGGTCTGGTACTCCCAACTCTTGAAAAGTTTTCCACAGTTTGTTTTAATCACCACAGTCACAGTATTTCATCTTTCAATGGAGCATAAGTATATATCATTCTGTCATCCCTTTGTTTTTTCCATGATCCAGTGAATATTGGCTATTTGATCTCTGACTCCTCTCCCTCTTCCAAATCCAGTTGTATATCTGGAAGTTTTCAGTTCACATACTGCTGAAGCCTAGCTTGAAGGATTTTGAGCATAACCTTACTAGTATGTGGAAAGAGAGCAACTGTATGATAGGTTGAACATTCTTTGAAATTCTGCTTCTTCGAGAGTTGGAATGAAAACTGTTCTTTTCCAGCCCTTTGGCCACTGCAAAGTTTTCCAAGCTTGCTGACATGCTGAGTCCAGAATTTTAACAGCATCATCTTTTAGGATTTTAAATAGCTCAGCTAGTATCCCATCACCTTCTCTGTTTGTTATAGTAATACTTCCTAAGGCCCACTTGACTTCACACTCCAGGATGTCTGGTGTTAGGTGAGTCGCCACACCATCACGGTTATCTGGGTCATTAAGATCTTTTTGTATGATTATTCTATGTATTCTTGCCAACTTTTCTTAATATCTTCTGCTTCTTTTAGCTCCTTACCATCTCTGTCCTTAATCATGCTCATTCTTATATGAAATGTTCCTTTGGTATCTCCAGTTTTCTTGAACAGATCACTAGCCTTATCCATTCTATTGTTGTCCTCTATTTCTTTGCATCGATCTTTTAAGAAGACCTTCTTATCTCTCCCTGCTATTCTCTGGAACCCGGCATTCAGTTGGTTATAGTCTTCCTTTTTCCCCTTACCTTTCACTTCTTTCCTCCATCAGTCACTTTGCCTTTTTATATTCCTTTTCTTTGGGATGGTTTTGGTTACTGTCTCCTGTATAATGTTGTAAATCTTCATCCATAGTTCAGGCAGTCTCTTTATTGGATCTAATCCTTTGAATTTATTAATCACCTCCACTACATTAGAAATTTTCTTTAGATCATACTGAATGGCCTAGTCATTTTCCTTACTTTCTTCAATTTAATCCTGGATTTTGCAATAGGGAACTGATAATCTGAGCCACAGTCAGCTCCTGGTCTTGTTTTTCTGACTGTATAGAGTCTCTTCATCTTTGGCTGCAAAGAACATAATTAATCTGATTTCAGTATTGACCATCTGGTGGTGTTCATGTGTAGAGTCATCTTGGGTTTTGGAAAAGGAATTTTTCTATGACCAATGTGTTCTCTTGTCAAAACTCTGCTAACCATGCCCTGCTTCAATTTGTATTCTAAGGCCAAATTTGCCTGTTATTTTAGGCATCTCTTGACTTCCTACTTTTGCATTCCAACCCCCCCGATGAAAAGATTTTTTTCTTTTTCTTTTCTTTTTTGGTGTTAGTTCTATTCATAAATGGTCTTGTAAGTCTTCATAAAGCTGGTCACCTTCAGTTTCTTCAGCATTAGTGGTTGGGATGTGGACTTTGGTTACTGTGATGTTGAATGGTTTGCTTTGGAAATGAACCAAGATCACTCTGTCATTTTTGAGATTGCATGCAAGTACTGAATTTTGGACATTTTTGTTCACTATGAGGGCTACCTCATTTCTTCTAAGGGATTGGTCATCTAAATTAAATGTGCCCATTCCCTTCAATTTTAGTTCACTGATTCTTAAGATATTGATGTTCACTCTTGCTATCTCCTGCTTGACTATGTCCACTTTACCTTGATTCATGGATATAATATTCCAGCTTCCTATGGATTGGACTTTACTTTCACCACTGGACACATTCACAACTGAGCATCATTGCCTCTTTTGCATAGCCACATCAATCTTTCTGGAGCTACTAGTAACTGCCCTCTGCTCTACCCCAGTAACATATTTCTCATCTATTGGGCTCATCTTCAGGTATCATATCTTTTTGCCTTTTCATACTCCCCATGGGGTTCTCCATGCAAGAATACTATATTAGATTGCATTTTCTACTCCAGTGGACCACATTTTTCACAAATCTTCACTATGACTTGTCTGTCTTATGTGACCCTGCACAGCAAAATGCATAATTTTATTGAGTTACCCAAGTTCCTTCACCATGACAAGGCTGTGACCCATGAACGAGGATGAGGTCCATTAGGTTATGTATAAAATGTATTTTTATTTATGATATTTTAATCTTATTAAGAGTATTCCAATATAATACTATTGTATATAAAGGAAGGTCTGTACAAAGAAAACCTCCATCTGTGAGGGTGCCTGCCTCTTTGTTTCTGGAGGAGGGGGGGATAGCCTTATCATTGGAAACTCTTATTAATGCAGAAGACAAATTAACTCTGTATAATAACCTTACTCTTGCTTACTGTGCTTTTCCTCATAACCTCACTTGTTAACTGACTCTGTACCTCTAACATTTTCTTTTTTCTTTAGTTGAAGACAGTATTTAAGATGAGGATTTCTGTATTTCAGGAAATTACTCAGGATTTCTGGGTATCTCCCATGAACGCAGGAGGTATACATGTTATTAAACTTTGTTTTTTTCTCCTGTTTTTTCATAACAATATAATTAGTAAGACATCTGAAGATACTGAAAAGGAATTTTTTTTCTGCTCTTACAACAACTAAAACTATCTTCAGACATTACCCATTATGTCCCTGGGGAGAAAAGACATCTGCAGTTGAGAACCACTACCTGTTCCAAAACAAACCACTACCTGTTCCATAAGAAACGGTGGAAAATTCTTAAAGAGATGGGAATACCAGACCACCTGACTGCCTCCTGAGAAATCTGTATGCAGGTCAAGAAGCAACAGTTAGAACTAGACATGGAACAACAGACTGGTTCCAAATCTGGAAAGGAGTACATAAAAGCTGTATATAGCCACCCTGCTTATATAACTTAAATGCAGAGTACATCATGGGAAATGCTGGGCTGGATGAAGCAGAAGCTGAAATCAAGATTGCTGGGAGAAATATCAATGACCTTAGATAAGCAGATGACACCATCTTTATGGCAGAAAGTAAAGAACTAAAGAGCCTCTTGATGAAAGTGAAAGAGGAGAGAGAAAAAGTTGGCTTAAAGCTCAACGTTCAGAAAACTAAGATCATGGCATCTGGTCCAACCACTACATGGCAAATAGGTGGGGAAACAATGGTAACAATGACAGACTTCATTTTTCAGAGCTCCAAAATCACTGCAGATGGTGACTGCAGCCATGAAATTAAAAGACACTTGTTCCTTGGAAGAAAAGTTATGACCAACCTAGACAGCATATTAAAAAGCAGAGACCTTATTTGCCAACAAAGGTCCATCTAGTCAAATCTATAGTTTTTCCAGTAATCATGTATGACTGTGAGAGTTGGACTATAAAGAAAGCTGAGCACCGAAGAATTGATGCTTTTGAACTGTGGTGTTGAAGAAGACTCTTGAAAGTCTCTTGGACTGCAAGGAGATCCAACCAGTCCATCCTAAAGGAAATCAATCCTGAATATTCACTGGAAGGAGTGATGATGAAGGTGAAACTCCAATACTTTGGCCACCTTCCATGAAGAACTCATTTGAAAAAACCCTGATGCTGGGATGAGATGGTTGGATGGCATTACTGACTGGACAGGCATGAGTTTGAGTAAGCTCCGGGAGTTGGTGATGGACAGGAAGGCCTGGCGTGCTACAGTCCATGGGGTCGCAAAGAGTTAGACACAACTGAGCAACAGGAGTGAACTGAACTTTACACAGCACTGACTAGAAAGGTACCTGGCATATTCCCTTCAAAAAGCTTTCGCATGTACTGTTCCTTCCCTCTGGCTTGGTTTTCTTCAGACAATACACAAACACTTGAGCGTGCACGTGCAAACACACACACACACACACATGTTTCAGATTTTTAAAACAATTTTAAAGAGAAATGTTAAAACTTGAAGGTCATATTTTCTTATTTTACTTTTAAACAATATATACTAAGCACTTATTACATGCAGAGCAATGTAAAATACATTAAATAAGTTATAAAGTTAAATAAGAAGGCTTCCTTTCAAAAAAAAGTTTACAATCTATAAAGAGAGATCCAGATTATTAGAACACACTGCAAAGTAAATTAACACCATTACAGAGAACAAATGGTGAATAAATTAAAGGTATGATACCTAGGAATATTGGTCGAATGGCCTCATCATGGCATTTTGCAAGAAGCAGTCTTCAGTTCAGTTCAGTTCAGTTCAGTCCTTCAGTCGTGTCCAACTCTTTGCGACTCCATGTACTGCAGCACGCCAGGCCTCCCTCTCCATTGCCAACTCCCAGTGTCTACTCAATCTTATGTCCATTGAGTCGGTGATGCCATCCAGCCATCTCATCCTCCGCCGTCCCCTTTTCCTCCTGCCTTCAATCTTTCCCAGCGTCAGGGTCTTTTCCAATGAGTTTGTTCTTTGTACCAGGTGGCTAAAGTATTGGAGTTTCTGCTTCAACATCAGTCCTTCCAATGAATATTCAGGACTGATTTCCTTTAGGATGCACTGGTTGAATCTCCTTGCCGTCCAAGGAACTCTCAAGAGTCTTCTCCAAAACCACAGTTCAAAAACATCAATTCTTCAGTGCTCAGTTTTCTTTATAATCCAACTCTCACATCCATACAAGATTACTGGAAAAACCATAGCCTTGACTAGATGGACCTTTGTTGGCAAAAGCAATGTCTCTGCTTTTTAATATGCTGTCTAGGTTGGTCATAACTTTTCTTCCAAGAAACAAGCATCTTTTAATTTCATGGCTGCAGCCACCATCTGCACTGATTTTGGAACCCAAAAAATAAAGTCTGTCATTGTTTATACTGTTTCTCCATCTATTTGCCATGAAGTAATGAGACCGGATGCCATGATCTTAGTTTTCTGAATGTTGAGTTTTAAGCTAACTTTTCCACTCTCCTCTTTCACTTTCATCAAGAGGCTCTCTAGTTGTTCTTTGCTTTCTGCCATAAGGGTCATGTCATCTGCATACCTGAGGTTATTGATATTTCTCCCGGCAATCTTGATTCCAGCTTGTGCTTCATCCAGCCCAGCGTTTCTCATGATGTACTCTGCATATAAGTTAAATAAGCAGGGTGACAATATACAACCTTGATGTATTCCTTTCCCAATTTGGAACCAGTCTGTTGTTCCATGTCCAGTTCAAACTGTTGCTTCCTGACCTGCATACAGATTTCTCAAGAAGCAGATCTTACCCTCTTTCTTCAAGACATTTTTAAATTTCCTGAGCTTACAATTGTTCCCTAAAACCTCCTTCTCATCTTTTAGAAATGTTAGGATTTAGTGAGAAGGACCATGAATTTCCCTCAAGTGATGTTAAATTTCAAAGCAGTTAATCAGAGGCATCTTGTTATTTGTCACTATTCCGTGCCAATACTCTCTTACCTTAGATCCCATGACATTGACTATTTGTTTGGTTTTCACAGAACTGTGATATTTAACTAAGGGAATTACTAGCTTCGTTTTATAGGAAGAAACTAAAGACCCAGAAAATCTCCTTGATTTTTCAAAACTGCTGTGAAAAATATATTTATAACCTTATTTTAAAATGTGTTCTTGCTAGCTTTCATCTGGTTTGAAAGCTTGAATTACTACTGACAGAAGCTGGAATCAGAACGTGGTTTGGCTATGAGCTAAAAAGTCACCTGGCATTATTATTAAGGGAGCTGGGAGAGAAATATTTCATACATAAACATAAAGATCTTTAGTGATCCAAGCTTTAATTTCAAAAGCAAAGTGATGTATCAGAAAATTGATAATTAGAAGAAAAAAAAAGCTTAATTATTTCATCCACTTTTTTAATAGGAAAAGCAAAGAAGTCAAATAGAACATATACGAAATCTGCTGGCTGATCTTTAAAACTGGGAATGTCAATAAGGTAAATCACATCATTTCTTTAGTTAACAGGCTAAATAAGAACAGAAAAGCAAACAAAATGCTGTAGTTTGCAAGTGTGCCACAAAATTCTTCTGAAACAGGATAATGATTCACAATTGATTTAGTATAGTGGGCCTCACAGTTTCTGACATTGAAGATTCTAGAAGGGTAATATTCATTATAGCCACAAGTTGAGATATAAACAACCCTAAGACTAATCAAAAGTGAATAACACAAGATGACTAATATTTAAATAAGTCTTTAAATCTGATAATCTGTTCAAATTGATGATGGTATCAATGTTTATTACTAGAGGTTTTAATTAATACTATTGATAAGGTTATTGATTTTTTTACTAACATTTTATTACTAATATGAAGCCACATCTATGGGTAACTTGTTAACTTAGACCACAAGGCAGTAATTATCTTTTCTCTGTACATGTTAATTTAATGGTGGGGAAAATATGCAGGAGAAATAGTTCCTAACAGGTGAACCTTATACCAGGTCATAAAGTGTCAGTAAGTAAAACACTGTAATAGGAAAATTGTCAAAAAAAGACAAGGTACACATCCATGTAATATCCATGGAAAATGAGATCAGGAGCAGTAGATAACCTTAGGCTGTTTTGGAACCATGATAACAACAATAAAGTTACTAAATATATATATATATTTTAATTTTTGAAATAATTTTAGGCTTACAGAAAGTTGTGAAAACACTACAGAGAGTTCTTACTTCACCCAGTATTTCCTAATGTTAACATTTCATATAATTATGAATATTTTGCAAGGAATTAATATTGATGCAACACTGTTAAACTGCAGACATTTGCTCATGAACTTTCTATTGTTTGTTTTTTTTTCTGAAAAAAAAAAAAAAAAAAAAACAGGATTCTATAGGATTCTACATTGATTTTGACCATTATGACTTCTCAGTATCTTCCAATTTGTTCCTTTTTCTTTATCTTTCATGACCTTAACACATTTGAGGAGCATTTGCTAGCCATTCTGTCCCTTAAAGATATTCTTTAATTTTGGATTGATTCAGGTTTCATCATGATCATACTGAGGTCACATTTTTGGCAAGAATACTATAAAAATGATGGTATAGCTTTATCCTAATATTGTATTGTGAAATAGATGAAGAGATAATAATATGTCTCATCACTAAGGATGATAAATATGGTCAACATTGTATTTGCCATATTTGTCCACTATGAAGGTACAAGAACCTTCAGAAGGAACACTGCTATATTTACATGTTAGTTTTAGCCCACTGAACACATTTTGAACTTCTGACATCCAGAGCCAGAAGGAAATAAACTTGGTGCTTTTAAAGTACTGAGTTTGTGGTAATTTGCTACTGTAGCAATAGGAAAACAATACAGTACTCATTTTATTAGTTAAAATAAAAACATTCAGTTTGTTAGATAGATCTGAAAGAAAAGTATTTGCATTAATCAAGATCTGTATCTTTCAAAGCACAGCTTGATTTGCTACTCTGGAAAATGAGGAAACCTTAATTTTGGAGACCACAATAGGTTGAAAACAGGAGATTTTAATTAGAAAATGTCCACATCATATTTACTTTCAATTCCAGGTCTAGTGAACTCTAGAATCAGCAGAGCCAAAGCACTTCTTCAAAGAGACAAAACTCAGAAAAATTCTTTCGAGTTGGTTGGTATATGCGTGAAATGTTACGTCAAGTAATACCGAGAGTTCAAAGTGACTACTTTAGTCAGATAAAAAATTATCTAACTAAATACTTTGCCTTGGTATTTAACTATATTTTCTGTGTATGTTTTCCTGTATTCAAATAAGTGTGGTTGCATGTGTGTATGTGTCTTTATATGCATATATTCTTTTTCATAATGAATTCAACATAGAATTAACATTTTTATTTCATTGAAATGACAGGTACTCCACAAGTATTTTCTCTTGTTGGTAGGGAACATGATATTGATAATGATGAGAAATATATTAATTTTTTTTTTTAAGACCACTACTAGCATTCTTTAAAGTCAATTTGATTTTCTCTGGACAAATTCTTCAGAAACATTGACTTATTTTCCCTCAGCCTTATTGATGTGTAATTGATTGTAACATTGTGTAAATCAGTCACTCTCACATCTCACTCTTTGTGACCCCATGCGCTAGAGCCCACCAGGCTCCTCTGTTCATAGAATTTACCAAGCAAGAATATTGGAGTATGTTGCCATTTCCTCCTTCAGGAGATCTTCTCAACTCAGAGATTGAACCCTGTCTCTTGAGTCTCCTGCATTGGCAGGCAGTTTCCTTACCACTTTGCCACCTGGGAAGCCAGTAATATTGCAAATGATTTTGAAAAGATGATTAGCTAGCATATGTATCACCTCACATAGTTATTGCTTTATTTTCTGGTGAGACTATTTTAGATTTACTTTCCTAGAAATTTTCAAGTATATAAAATATATATGAGAGTGACTAACTTACACAATGTTACAAATCAATTTCATAAATCCATTCATTCATTGCCAGACATTTAAATTGTTTCCATGCCTTGACTATTATGAATAATGCTACAGTAAACAAGTAAACATAGAAGTGCAGATATCTCTTCAAGATGATGGTTTCATTTCCTTTGGATATATACCTAGAAGTGAAACTGTGGGGTGATAGAGTTCTATATTTTTCTCTTGAGGAAACTCCATTCTGATTCCTATAGTGGTTGACCCAATTTAAATTTCCACCAATAGGGCATAAGGGTTCCTTTCCTCCACATTATTCTTAAGCACGCGTATACTTTCATATCCTTTCTTGGATATTAGCTGAAAAGACGACATACTGCCCCTGTGGTCACAAGTTCACTATTTTCACTTGGACAGGACACATTTCTTCTTAACTTCAATTTTGTTACCCTCCTTAACTGGGGAATGAAATAAAAGTTTGATTTTTTGTTGTTGTTGACAGTTTGTGACAAAGAACAATTACTCTTCCAAACTCCTTTTTATTTAAACTGTTGTTGCTTGATGTCTAGATTTTGAAAATATTCCCAAGTAATTATCTTATTTTGGTAAAATAAATTTGATTTCATTAATGTTGTTTAAATTTAGAAATTTCTAAATAGTGCCTATGGATTTTGAACTAAATGTAATTTCTTCATATAACCTGATCTGTTTCAATTTATTTATTTGAAAAAAATTACAATGCAAAATAAAATTTAAAATGAGATCAGTTCCTGATTTTAGGGGAAATGCTTTCAATTTTTCACCATTGAGGGTAATGTTTGCTGTGGGTTTGTCATATATAGCTTTTATTATGTTGAGGTATGTTCCTTCTATTCTTGCTTTCTGGAGAGTTTTAATCATAAATGGATGTTGAATTTTGTCAAAGGCTTTTTATGCATCTATTGAGATAATCATATGGTTTTTATCTTTCAATTTGTTAATGTGGTGTATTACATTGATTGATTTGTGAATACTAAAGAATCCTTTTATTCCTGGGATAAAGCCCACTTGGTCATGGTGTATGATTTTTTTAATATGTTGTTGGATTCTGTTTGCTAGAATTTTGTTAAGGAATTTTGCATCTATGTTCATCAGTGATATTGACCTGTAGTTTTCTTTTTTTGTGGCATCTTTGTTTGGTTTTGGAATTAGGGTGATGGTGGCCTCATAGAATGAGTTTGGACCAGAAAGATAAAGACCAATACAGTATACTAACACATATATATGGAATTTAGAAAGATGGTAATGATAACCCTATATGCAAAACAGAAAAAGAGACACAGATGTACAAAACAGACTTTTGGATTCTGTGGGAGAAGGCAAGGGTGGGATGTTTTGAGAGAACAGCATTGAAACATGTGTATTATCAAGGGTGAAACAGATCACCAGCCCAGGTTGGATGCATGAGACAAGTTCTCAGGGCTGGTGCATTGGGAAGACCCAGAAGGATGGGATGGGGAGGGAGGTGGGAGGGGGGATAGGGATGGGGAATACATGTAAATCCATGGCTGATTCATGTCAATGTATGGCAAAAACCACTACAATATTGTAAAGTAATTAGTCTCCAACTAATAAAAATAAATGGTTAAAAAAAAAAAGCAACAAAGACCCAGCACAGCTGTAAGTAAAATTATTAAAAGAATTAGATGTAACAATTTATGATATGATATATTTAATTTCTTTGTCACAAAATATGTTTCCTTTGAGAAATCAGTGAAAAATACTTGTAAGTTTGCTATATAAAAAACTAATAGTCAATGAGATAACTAAGTTGTTGTAATAATTTTAAATCTAGTTACTTCAATATCTATTTTAAATATGAACATTGATAGAAGATTAAAATTATTCTTTATATGCCCCCCTAAAAAATAAAAATAAACAAAATGAGATCAGATGATAAAATGATGATTCAGATAAATGTTATAAGTCCTACTTCATTTGGGACTGCTATCAAATCAAGAAACACTAATTTTTCATCAGTTCCTAAGATACAATTGAAAAAGCAAGGATCTTCTTAATAATTTTCTAGAATTGAAACTAATTTTCTTTATTGAAAAACTTTGTTTCTCAAAACACAATTTAAAAAGATTTGTTTTTAAGGTTTGTATTAATTTACACAAAAATGACCATGAAAACTATACTAAATTTTCTTATTCATTGAAAAGAACACTTCTGGGCACCTACTATGTGTAGGACATTATGCTGTAGTGATAAGCATAACCAATATTTTAAAATAAAGAATAGAACACTGAGAAGCTAACTGGAAGTGTTATTAAGCTTTTGGCTAGATTTTGCTTGGGGTAACTCAGGCCAAGAATGGGAATAATAAACTATATTAAGTCAGCCCAGGATGTCAGGCCAAAACCTGATGAATGAGATGGAAACACAAGGCGTTAGTAAGCGGGTTTTTCTTACTGATTTCAGTGTCAGAGATGAAACTTGAAAAAGTAAAGCTTTCCCTTAGGCAGGGAAAGGGATGCATGAGTGCTTCTCCAGCGAACAGGCAGCTGCCAGTCTTGAGAACAAGCTAACCAGTGTACAAGTCACAGCCAAGAGAGCCAGAAAGATCTTCCAGGTAGACTGCTGCTAAGTCGCTTCAGTCGTATCCGACTTTGTGTGACTATAGACGGCAGCCCACCAGGCTCCACCGTCCCTGGGATTCTCCAGGTAAGAACACTGGAGTGGGTTGCCATTTCCTTCTCCAATGCATGTAAGTGAAAAGTGAAAGTGAAGTCGCTCAGTCCTGTCCAACTTGTAGCGACCCCATGGACTGCAGCCTACCAGGCTCCTCTGTCCATGGGATTTTCCAGGCAAGAGTACTGGAGTGGGTTGCCATTGCCTTCTCCGACAGGGATGATTAATATTCAACCACTTATCCACTCACAGGGGCACGTTAACACTTCAAACAGTAAAGTCAAACACAGAAAAAATAATTTCTCCCCTTGCAGGCTTTTGTGATAGCTTGATTGCTAACTAGCTGGCTTAAGAGTTACTGTGATTACATCACCGATATTGTCGACATTCTCTTTATCCTTACATTCTGATAGTATGCAGGTACTGTTGTCCATCTGTTTCTTGTGAAATATTCCATATTATATACTGAAAATTTTAGAGTCCCATAGTGCCTTCACATTATCCTTGTTATAAATTAACTTAGAAACACCTTTGTTTTTTCTGATACCAATGATAAAATTGGGACCTAAAAGGACAGCAACATATTCAGGAGGCCAAGCAAAGGGGATCGGAGATTTTCATTTAGGGACTATGCTATCTTCCCTGTGTCCTATTTGCTTAATATTGCTCTATTGTTATTAGGGCCTCTGCAGTTGGGTAAAATGAAATTATAATTGGCATTAAATGAGTTACCTTTTTGGTAATAGGACTCCTAGCTGGGTTTATCACCAATTAAACCTTCCAAGAGAGTGTGATTAGAGTGCTATTTATTCTCTGGCTACTACTTGTCAATTATTTAACATAATCTTTGATCACCAGCTTATTTCAACATCTAAGAATATTAAGGTACAATTAGGAGAGGTCTTTTTGAAGCTATCTCCTATATTTTCTAGAAAAAGTATGCTTCCAGGGAAGTAAAGGAAGAAAAAGTCAAGTTCTCTTGCTCAGATAATTTGGAACATAAAATGCCTATCTCTATTCCAGTAGCATAATTCATTCACTGAAGTTCATGACATAATAAGGCTCACAAGACTATAGCAGAGACAAAAGGGGCAATGGGATTTCTACTCTTCAAGACTCCATGTTTCCAGGGAAGGAGATAGTGGAAGTTACAAAGAGGCTAGTGAATAACACCTTTATTTTCCTTAACCAGATTCTAAATCTGGCAATAAGAAGAAGAATCAGCATATGGAAGCAAAAAAATTGACCTTACAACTGATAAACTGCATGAGGATAGAGCAAGATAGTGGGCTTCCTAATACTCCAAGAGAGAATTAGACTCACGTGCCCATACATTAATAATCAGGGCTGGAAATGTGCAGACCTCTGCATAGGAAGGCACACCTTGCAAAAGTTAATAAAATCCAAGAGTGGACCATAGCCCATGCTTCTTACAGCTAGTTTGGTTCCTGAGAGGAAACAGTGGCTTAGCCAAGCATGCCTTCTTCAAGCAAACATCAAACAAACTCATCCCAGCTCTCCTCATTTTCAAATGAAGAAAAAGTATAGTCAGGTCTACTTAGAGAAAATGTCCTATTGTTTAGAGTTACAGAATTGAGGGCTAAGCACCCTTTTCAAGTGAGGTTCTACTCCTGTTTGAATGGAGTGGGCTCTGCTAACAGAAAAGTAATCAAATCTTAGAAAAAGATCAAAGTCCTCAGGTGAACCTGGCCTCATCCCAGCTTTCCCTCTACACCTTAAACATTCCAGGCCTCAGGGAAATGAATAGAAAAAAGTGATTGGTTTTAGAGAAAGTTTTATTTTCATTTTAGGTTTGAAGGATTTGTTGACAAAAGAAATCATTTGTTATTCACAAATAATTTAAATTTTTACATAAGATTATTTGACATAATTTCTTATATACAGTCATTAAAAGAAAAAAATAGAAACAACAGACAGAAGTAACGGTGTATATACATCACCAAATTGGGGCAATCTACATCCAGAATTGAATAGTGTTGGGAAGTCCCTTGCTAATAGCAATCTGGAGTCCAAATTAGGAAAGATCCTGGGTGGTGCATCCACCCCACAGATGAGACTTCAAACTGAAGTTTGGGGAGGAGGGGGGAGTTCCTGCTTATAAACCTAGGCTGCTAACTGATATCACCATCAGTTCTGCATGCAAAAATGCCACTCTGGTTTTACTTTAATTTTTACAATGCTATTTGTTTCACCCTGTGAGTCTTCAGACTTCTTAAGGCCCAGGGTGTTGGCCACACCTCCAGAAACTCAAGAATTCGAAGGCCCACTTCCTTTCTTATCTAAAATTCTGCTGGACTTGCTGTGCTTACAAGAAGGCAAAGAAGCTAAGCAGTGTTTAGGCAGGACAGAAAAGGTCAGAGGACTTTTGTCTTGCCCCTGATGTCTGAACAAGTTTCCTCCATCTTAATTTTCCTAAGAGGAAAGGATGTAAGGATATGAGAGTTGGACCATAAAGAAGGCTGAGTCTCAAAGAATCAATGCTTTTGAACTGTGGTCTTGAAGAAGACTCTTGAGAGTCCCTTGGACTGCAAGGAGGTCAAACCAGTCAATCCTAAATGAAATTAATCCTGAATATTCATTGGAAGTATTCATGCTGAAGCTGAAGCTCCAATACTTTGGCCACCTGATGAAAAGAAACGACTCATTGCAAAAGACCCGGATGCTGAGAAACATTGAAGGCAGAAGAAGGGGATGACAGAGGGTGAGATGGTTGGATGGCATCACTGACTGAATGGACATGAGTTTGAGCAAGCTCTGGAGGATGGTGTAGAACAGGGAAGCCTGGCATGCTGCAGTCCATAGGGTCACAAAGAGTTGGATACAACTGAGTGACTGAACAGCAACAAATGGGAAAGGAAAGGCAAATTGCATCATTAAAAATTTAAAATGAGATGAAAACATACTACAATATTAATGGAACAAATGTAGAAACAAATAACTTTAATATAGATGTATGGCTTAAGTTAAAAATTTGAGATAGAATATATGTGGAATAATAAGAAAAAAATTGACATATTTATAATGAGTTAAAAAGGCAAGAATAAGGATAGTGAGGAAATGAAAATTATATAGAACAGAAAAAAATGAAAAATCAACATAACATCTCTAAGATAATGAATATAGGATATGAAGCATAAGAACATTCAGAATACAGGAAAATGGATTTGAAATGTAGAAATACATGACTAGTCAGACTTAAATAGGTATAATATCTCATGGAAAAGTGATCAAAACAAGTATATCAAGATTAAATTTGATCTATAAAGAAAAAAAGATTTTTGGCATCCAGTT
Organism: Cervus canadensis; assembly: GCF_019320065.1. NCBI lineage: Eukaryota > Metazoa > Chordata > Mammalia > Artiodactyla > Cervidae > Cervus > Cervus canadensis. The sequence goes on from NC_057394.1 coordinate 50,185,062, forward strand.
ACACAAAGTAAATCACTTGCAAAAGAGAAAAATTAAATCTAGGCTGATCTCAGACTGCATAGCAAAAATCAATACCAGAAGATAGAGAATATTTTCTAAAAAAAGTTCTGGAAAGGGCATTTTGGCTCAATAACATGCTGACACAAATTCTCCTTCAAGTTAGATAGAACTAGAAAAACTGAAAACCTGAACTAATTAGTAAACATTAAAATAGCTCTAAATGATAGAAATCTGTCTATATTTGCCAATAAATAAATAATAATCATAGAATGATAGCATGGGTAAACCTGGATGGTACAGTTTGAAATGATATGTTGAAATACTATTTTCATATTATTTCAGTTTAATCAAACATGGATTATTTTAATAAAAATCATGAAGTATGTATTTCTCAAGAACAAATCATAAAATTTCATTTAGGTAAAAAATTTAAATACTCAAAATTTATTTACGGTACAGAAATAAATCAACATTTGACTGAGTCTACGAGTAGGACAGTTACCACAAACGCACATGGAGGAAATTTTTTGTAATGTAAATGTCTACATCTTGTGCTCTCCTACTTACATAGGTGCATAAATTCATATAACAGTTTACTGAAAATAGGAGCATCTTATCATAATTAACTTACACTTCAATACAATTGATTTAAAATGCAATATGTGTAACTGGTAAAAAATAATCTGGTGGTATGATGATTGTTAATCATATTCAAAGTATACACAAAAACAGTCTCCTACTGAGTGGCTATAGTTACTTTCCTACTAAATGCAATCAAACAAACAATAAAATTTTGATATAGAATTCAGGTAAAGAGATGAAACAAAAACTTCAAAACCCTTAAATGAGTGATACTCTGTGAGATCCACAAAGATCCCCTTAAGAGACTGTTCTCTCTAACATTGTTTCCCCTCGCCAGTCATCTGATGCATGTCCTCATCTATCCACAGTGATTTTATAATGTTCATAAAATATATCCAAAATTATTATCCAATTTCCTCATTAGACTCTGGATTCAACGTATTGTGATACAGAAACACATGCTATCTCCAATACAATTTATGGTCCAATTTGATTTCTTTCATTTTGAAATCAATTTACAGTGAAATATAAATTTTCGTTATTACTTCTAAGAGTTTATTATATATTTAAGACCTGTGCAGAACATTTTAATCCAAATGCAAGCTATTTTAATACTCCTGAATTTTTTGATACATATGACTTTTACATGAACAAATATTTATGTTTTACTCCATACATCTATGTATGTGACTACTTTTTAGATAGATGATAGAAATAGATGTTAGATTTATAGATGAAAAATAGGGAGCTAGGTATATAGATATTAGATTGACTTTTTTTTCCCCTCTATATCTCCCAGATCTACATATCATTTCCAATTTGGGGAAACCATTCTCAAAGTAGGACTGAGTATACATCAATGAAGCTCCAGCTCCATGTGTCCTAACCTGCAGATCCTCTGTGAGTGCTAGATGATGTCATCAAGTTACGCCATATACAGATTTGAGATTTTTCAGGTAACAGCAAAGAGATGTGGAGCCCTGGTGGAGCTCAGGATACTTCCTGAGTTAAGAAACAGAACTGAGAGTAAGGACACCAAAGGGGGAGAGCACCAAAGAAGGAAAAGCTGCACAGAGAGAAAACTCAGGAGGATCCATCTGGATCCATCTCAAATATTCATCAGAGAACTGATCAACATATTTTGTGAGAAAACTACACAAAACTGGGGAAAGGCCATGTGAAATGAATAGTGGGGCAGTTACCAATGATCGAGGAAAACCAGGAAAGTTTCCTCTTCCCAATGGCCAGATTTGAAAACGTTATGACCATAGGACACTTTGATGGAGTACTCAGAAGTGTCTTGCCCTAGTAATGGGGAATAATTAACCCTAGACTAAACATTGCCATGATCTGACACAATAAATCATAAAAGGATCAAACTGTTTCTAAGAATCTTGAATGCCCTGAAACAAAGTTCAAGAAAATTCATGGAAATAAAATACACCTAGAATTCAGCAAGTAAAAAAGTAATAATGTGTGACGACCACTCAAAGGTTATGACGAAAAGAAACAGGAAAAAATGACTCTAATGAGGGGGGAAATCTAGTACTATGTTAAACATATGCTAAATGATGAGTAAATATTTACTGAATAAAGGAATGAATCATAGAAAACAAATTTGTATCAGTGTTCTTGCCCAGTAAGAGTATTTGTTTTCCCAAGTTTTTTTTTTTTTTTTTCAGCTAAAATTCTTGTCATGTTGTTTCTTATCTTTTAAACTGTACATCTCCCTACAAGATGCTGGATGGATATTTCAGCATCTATCACAAATCTCGATTATATTGAATATAAAATATTATGAAATGAGCAACTGAGGGAAGGAAGGAGGAAAATAAGTAATAAAAGATGATAAAATATGTTATATTTTAATATGATATTTAATATGTAATGCTGGGGTTCACAACAAATTAATTATTCACCATTACTGGTCAGTTCAACAGCACTTTCTTCTCTAATTGAATATTAGTTCTGGGATTTAAATGATACCTGAGCTTGTGTATTTTGGACCACATATTCATAATCTAGAGAAGAATATAATTTTCTTCTCACCATTTTCAAAATTGCCTGCATATAATTTTTAAACTACATATCAAATCATAGCTCCATCTTACAACTAACTATTAATATTTAATTAATTACTAATAAAAAGCAGCAGTTTTTCTGGAGGCATCTGGATTTATTAAAAAAACTATCAACATACTAATTTAACTTTTTTTTTAAATAGTTTGCCAGTTGTTATTTTAGTTTCAGAATTAAACACAGATGTGATCCAAAAGTCTTGTTCTTTCCTGCCACTATCTGAAAGAAACTTCCATCACTGACAGTTGCTAAGCATGTGAAACAGAATTAATTATGTGTTTCAAGAAGTTTTAAATTTCACTACAATTTTAGAATGAACTATACAATAAAAAATCGTTCGAAAATAGTTTTATATGTTCCCATATGATGTGTCTTACTAGTCTTATCTAGGGCTCTGATGAGTCCTAGTGACAGAATATAGTGATGGAAAAAAGAAAAAATGTAGATAAGTACAATGGATATTTTAAAATAGTATTCTTACTTGTATAAAAGAATTAAATCCGTCTCTACCTTAAACAAGAGTGTTTACTGTCTTTGAAAATCAATCTTTATTTTCTTAAATCTCAATATGATGTTCACTCAGTTTTATACTTTTTTCTTTAAATTATGAGATCTTGTTTGATATAAAATAAATGATTGAAATATTTTGAAATACATATTTTGTAAAATATATTACTTAAATACTTTATCCAAAGAGATATGAAAATCACAATGAAAACCACAATCACAGAAAACTAACCACACTGATCACATGCACCACAGCCTTGTCTAACTCAATGAAACTATGAAGTATGTCATGTAGGGCCACCCAAGATGGACAGGCCATGATGGAGAGGTCTGACGAAACATGGTCCACTGAAGAAGGGAATGGTAAACCACTTCAGCATTCTTGCCTTGAGAACCCCAAGAACAATATGACAAAGCAAAAAATATGACACTGAAAGATGGACTCCCCAGGTCAATATGTGCCCAATATACTACTGGAGAAGAGTGGAGAATAACTCCAGAAAGAATGAAGAGACAGAGCCTAAGCAAAAAGAACACCCAGGTGTAGATGTGACTGGTGAAGGAAGTAAAGTTTAATGTTGTAAAGAACAATATAGCAGAGGAATCTGGATTGTTAGGTCCATGAATCAAGGTAAATTGAAAGTGGTCAAATAGGAGATGGCAAGAGTGAACATCGACATTTTAGGAATCAATGAACTAAAATGGATAGGATTGGAAGAATTTAATTCAGATAGCCATTATATCCACTACTGTGGGCAAGAATCCCTTAGAGGTGGAACAGCCCTCATAGTCAACAGAAGAGCCTGAAATGCAGTATTTAGGTGCAATATCAAAAATGAAAGAATTATAACTGCTTGTTTCCAAGGTAAATCATTCAGTATCACGGTAATCTAAGTCTAGGCCTCAACCACTACCACCAAAGAAGCTGAAGTTGACTAGTTCTATGAAAGACTACATGACTTCCTAGAACTAACACCAAAAAAAAAGATACCCTTTACATCATAGGGGACTGGAATGCAAAAGTAAAAAGTCAAGAGATACCTGGAGTAACAGGCAAGTTTGGCCTTAGAGTACAGAATGAAGCAGGACAAAGGCTAACAGAGTTTTGCTAATAGAACTCACTGGTCATAGCAAATACCTTCTTCCAACAACACAAGAGAAGACTCTATATACGGACATCACCAGATGATCAACACCGAAATCAGATTGATTATATTCTTTGCAGCCAAAAACGGAGAAGCTCTATACAGTAAGCAAAAGCAAGACCAGGAGCTGATTGTGACTCAGATCATGAACTCTTTATTGCAAAATTCAGACTTAAATAGGAGAAAGAAGGGAAAACCACTAGACCATTCAGGTATGACCTAAATCAAATCCGTTATGATTATAGAGTGGAAGTGACAAATAGATTCAAGGGATTGGATTTGAAAACTGCCTGAATAACTATGGATGGAGGTTCATGACATTGTACAGGAGGCAGTGATCAAGATCATGCCTAAGAAAAAGAAACGCCAAAAGGCAAAATGCTTGTCTGAGGAGGCCTTACAAATAGTTGAGAAAGGAAGAGAAGCAAAAGGCAAAGGAGACAAGGGAAGATATATCCATCTGAATGCAGAGTTCCAAAGACAATTAAAGAGAGATAAGAAAGCCTTCCTCAGTGGCAATTGCAAAGAAATCGGGGAAAACAATACAATGGGAAAAACTAGAAATCTCTTCAAGAAGATTAGAGCTACCAAGGGAACATTGAATACAAAGATGGGCACACACACACAAAAAAGGACATAATGGTATGGACGAAACAGAAGCAGAAGATACGAAGAAGAGGTGGCAAAAATACACAGAAGAACTATTAAAAGGAAAAAAAAGAAAAAAGAAAAAATCTCAATGACCCAGATAATCACGATGGTGTGATCACTCACCTAGAGCCAGACATCCTGTAGTACAAAGTCAAGTGGGCCTTAGGAAGCATCACTAAAAACAAAGCTAGAGGAAGTGATGGGATTCCAGCTGAGCTATTTCAAACCCAAAAAGATGATGCTGTGAAAGTGCTGCAGTCAATAATACAGCAAATCTGGAAAACTCAGCAGTGGCCACAGAATTGGAAAAGGTCAGTTTTCATTCCAATCCCAAAGAAAGTCTATGCCAAAGAGTGTTCAAACTACTGCACAATTGCACTCATCTCATACACTAGCAAGGTAATACTCAAAATTCTCCAAGTCAGCCTTCAACAGTACATGAACCAAGAACTTCCCAATGTTCAAGCTGTATTTAGAGAAGGCAGAGGAAACAGATCAAATTGCCAACATCTGTTGCATCATTGAAAAAGCAAGAGAGTTCCAGAAAAATATCTATTTCTGCTTTATTGACTATGCCAAAGCCTTTGACTATGTGGATCACCACAAACTATGGAAAATTCTTAAAGAGATGGGCATACCAGACCACCTGACCTGCCTCCTGACAAATTGGTATGCAGGTCAAGAAGCAACAGTTAGAACCTTACATGGAACAATGGACTGGTTCCAAGTTGGGAAAGGAGTATGTCAAGGCTGTATATTGTCAACCTGCTTATTTAACTTACATGTAGAGTATATTGTGTTAAATGCTAGGCTGAATGAAGCACAAGCTTGAATCAATATGGCTAGGAGAAATATCCAGAGAAGGCAATGACAACCCACTTCAGTGTTCTTGCCTGGAGAATCCCAGGGGCGGGGGAGCCTGGTGGGCTGCCATCTATGGGGTTGCACAGAGTCAGACACGACTGAAGCGACTTAGCAACAACAGCAGCAGCAGGAGAAATAGCAATAATATCAGATATGCAGATCATACTACCCTTATGGAAGGGAGCTAAGAGGAACTAAAAAGCCTCTTAATGAAAGTGAAAGAGCTGGCTTAAAACTCAATATTCATAAAACAAAGGTCATGGCTTCTGGTCTCATCATTTCATGGTAAATAGATGGAGAATCAGTGGAAACAGTGACAGACTTTATGTACTTGGGCTCCAAAATCACTGCAGATGGTGACTGCAGCATTAAAATGAAAGGACGCTTGCTTCTTGGAAGAAAAGCTATGATCAACCTAGACAGCATATTAAAATATAGAGACATTACTTTGCCAACAAAGATCTGTCAGGCGAGTGTATGCTCCTCAATTCTATCTTGTCACAACAAAGATTTGGAGTGATGGAAATTAAAGTCCCCCTCGGCGTGTCACAACTCTAGGGTCTTGGACAGACTGTGTTATAGCTCTCAGGTCTTGAATGGACCGTGTTATAGCTCTTAGACAAATCAGTGTTACAGCTCAGTGTTACAGCTCTATTTTACTTAGATGATAGCAGGAAATCCATCTTTAAGGCATGGGGGCATGTCGACCCAAAGACGTGAAGAGGAGAGTGCTCCAATGAGCATGTGTGCGCATGCGAGAGAGCCCTTTGGCTCCTCTTTTTATATGTTTTTTTCTTCCCCCTGGGCTTGCCCTGTGCAAATTGGGCTTGGTCAGGAGTGCTGTTCTGCCTGAAGTCCTCACTCCGGTTCTCGGACCTTCCTTTGTTCTATTTTTGCATGCTTTTCCCTTCCTTATCTTTTAGCCACCGCCATTTTGGACTCTGGCTTCCTATGCTAACTACCTAACATTCCCCCCTCAAGAGATGGGAGGCCTAATTCTTTGGGAACAGGGGCGGCAAGCTCTTTCTGGCTACTTCTACTGAATTGGGATGGCGAGGTGCATTGGGCTTCCCCCTCTTGCTAGTCTCAGGCCTCAGAGTCCTTATAGTGGGGTCCATCTAAGGGTGAGTGATATTTTCCATGGCCGGCCGTAGTTTTATATCTTTGTTGAACTGGCACTGAGTGTTGTAGCTTGTTGACCTGAGCAGAGACAAAACAGGTTAGACAATCGATAATGCATGGAACAATCATACGCAGCATCAGTATGGTGTGCCAAGGACTAGTAGGGGCATTAGCCAATTCCAAATTCCCATCACTAGGATGGCTCAAGTCCCTCCTTGTTCAGGGATCAGAAGATTTATTACCTGCCTGTTTTGGATCTCTACCAAATTGTGTTGGCTCTTTAGAGCTATCATGAGAAATCTTGTCCCCAGAAACCAGATTTTGAGGGTGTTCATTAGAATGGCACTCATTTGTAGTTCTGAATAGGTATCTGAGATCTCCTAGGGGCTCACAGGTGTATTGAGTGTGCTCTTCTGTTTTCTTCCATGGCTTGACTCATGAGTAGTAAATCCAGGAGTCATGTCCTGGTACCTTGACTGCTGTGGGGGTAGAAAGTATTACAAGGTAGGGGCCCTTCTACCTGGGCTGGAGTTGAGCCTTTGGGGACCCATTTTTCCAGACTTTAATTAGGACTTGAGTCCCTGGAGCATATAGTGGTGACTCCTTAAAGTCTTTTGGGTCCTGGTTCATACCCCACAAGCGTATATCCTGTTGGAATTGCCCAATAGCCATGGTACAAGACTAGATTGTCTGAACCTCTAGATCTAGGAAGAGGTCATTGACATAAACAAAAAGTCTCCCATATAGCATATCATAAGGACTAAGACCAACCTGTTCCTTAGGGGCAATATGCATGCAGAGGAGAGCTATTGGTAAAGCCTTCTTCCATCCCCAGGAGGTCTCCTGGGTTATCTTTTGTACTGCTGATGTTAAGAATTGGTTGGCTCTTTCTACTTTTCCTGAAGACTGAGGCCTCCAGGCACAATGGAGATAAAAAGTAATGCCCAATACTTTAGAGACCCCTTGGGTGACCTTTGAAGTAAATGATGTCCCATTGTCACTTTGTAATGACCTGGGCAGACCATATCTTGGAATGATTTCATGGAGCAGTTTTTTTGTTTTTTTGTTTTTTTTTTTTTTTTACTACCTCCTCAGGCTTCTCAGTCCAGGTGGGAAAGCTTTCAATCCATCCTGTGAATGTATCTATCATGACTAATAGGCATTTATACCCTTGAGAAACTGGCATCTGGGTGAAGTCCATCTGCCAGTCCTCTCCTGGATAGGCCCCACGTTGTTGGATGGGCTGGGCCAGCTGGGGTCTTCGAGCTCCTTGGGGGTTGTTTAATGGCAAGTGGGACAAGAGGAGACCACTTACCTTATAGCTGTTTGGAGGCCTGTTCCTCTGAAGGACCTTTGTAGTAATTTTTGGAGGGCCTTTTCCGCTAAATGAGTGGTGGCATGTAAGGAGTTAACCAACTTCCACTGGAGGTTCCCAGGCAGAAAAAGGAGTCCCTCCTTTAGGAACCAACCCATATGATCTTCTTGAAAGCCCTCACTCTTACCTTTAAGAGTCTCACCTTCAGTATATGAAGGAGTTTCTGGCAAATTAGTCTGTGGACCTAAGGAGGAAACCCCTATTAGGTCACTGTTCTGTAACGCTGCTCTCTTTGCTGCCTGATCAGCTACTTGGTTTCCTCTTGTCACTTCTGTGCTCCCTTTCTGGTGTCCTTTACAGTGGAAGACTGAAACCTCAGCGGGCAGATGGACTGCTTCCAAGAGCCTAAGGATTTGATCACTATATTTGATTGGGGATCCTTGGGTGGTCAAGAGGCCTCTTTCTTCCAAATAGCAGCATGTGCAGGTAGCACCAGAAGGGCATACTTGGAGTCAATGTAAATGGCTACTCTTTTTCCTTTTCCCAGCTCTAAAGCTCGAGTCAGTGCTATGAGCTCAGCTAATTGGGATGAAGTACCTGGTGGCAGAGGCTTATGATATCAAAATTGGAGATGACTGTATATCTGGCTCTTCTTTTTCCATCCAAGACAAAGCTGCTTCCATCAGTGTACCAGATTTCCTCAGGATTGGTCAGAGGATCTTCTGACAATCCCTCTTGGGGTTTTGTCCAGTGGTCCAAGGTTCTAGACAAGAGTGAAAGGGGAGAGAGCCCTCGAGGGTAGGCAGGAGGGTGGCTGGGTTAAGAACCTCACAAGGGGATATAGTGAGGCCTAGATTTTCCAGAAGCATTACTTGATATCTGAGGATTCTTTGATCAGACATCCATAAATTCCCTCTTCCATTTAGGAGCTATTTTACTTGGTGGCTGGTAAAAATAGTTAGTTTGCCCCCAAAGGAGAGTTTTAAAGCATCTTCTATCATGATTGCAATAGCTGCAAGATTTCGAAGGCAAGGGGGCCAGCCTCGGGTGATTGGGCCAAGCCTCTTGGATAAGTAAGCTACAGGCTGGGACTCAGATCCCAACCATTGAGTTAACACTCCCAAGGCTATTCCCTCTCTTTCATGGACATAAAATTGGAATGCTTTTTCTGGGTCTGGCAACCTCAAGGCAGGTGCCTGAGTTAAGGCCTGTTTTAGTGTAGCCTCTGCCTTCTTTTGAGGAGTTCCCCACATCAATGGGATTAAATCATCCTGTCCCTTTAAGCTTTCATATAAGGGCTGGGCAATTAGACCATAGTTGGGTATCCAGATTCTACAATACCCAGTTAGCCCCAGGAAAGCTCGCAATTATTTTCGAGTTTTGGGGGAGGGCAACTGGAGGATTCCTTGTGCCTTATCAGAGGACAGCCTCCTGGACCCGTGAGTAATCTGAACTCCCAGGTAAGTGACTTTTGTCTTGACCATTTGTGCCTTAGCACTGGAGACATTATATCCCCTTTCTACAAAAAAGTTTAGAACCTGAATTGCATGTTGTTGGGCACTTCTCTCATCTGGAGAGTAGATTAGTAGGTCATCTACATATTGTAATATTTTCCCATTAGGTCCCAGGTCCAGACCTAAGAGATCCCAGCTAAGGGCCTACCCAAACAAGTGGGGGTTATCTCTGAACCCCTGAGGTAATACTGTCCAAGTAATCTGTTGGTGTTTTTCTCCTGGGGCTTCCCACTCAAAGGCAAAAAGATATTGGGATTCTTTAGCCAGTGGTATGCAAAAAAAAAAAAAAAAAAACAGTATCTTTGAGATCCAAGACTGTAAACCACTTGGCACTGGGTGGGATTTCTCCCAAGATTACATAAGGATCGGGTACTGTGGTATGGAGGGGGACTACAGCTTCATTTACAATCTGGAGATCTTGAACCATTCGCCAGGTTCTATCATTTTTCTACTGAGAGGATTGGGGTGCTACATGGTGAATTGGTGGGGACCAATAGCCCACAAGCCAGGAATTTTTTTATTAAAAGCTGTAGTCCCTCCTGACCCTCTCTTTTGAGGTGATATTGTCTCTGGTTAGGAAACCGAGTGGGATCTCGGAGGACAATGATGACTGGTTCAGCTTGGTGGACTCGTCCAAGAACCCCCTGGTCCCACACCTGGGGGTTAATTATGTCTTCCCATAATTTTGGTCCCTCTCTATTGGAGAAAGTGCAATGGGTTCTTCAGTAGTAACCAGGAGCTGTAGAGCTCTAAGGGTTGGAAAACTTCCCATCACAAGGGTGGTCCCCAATTTAGTAAGTATATCTCTTACCAATAATGAAGTAGGACACTCAGGGGCCACCAGAAACTAGTGGGAAAATATTTGTCCATCCCAGCAACAAAGAAGTGCTTGGGTGAATCTTTTGGTAGTTGTTTTTCCTGTAGCACCCAAAATGGCACAAATTTGAGAGGAGAAGGCTCCAGAGTAGGAGATCAAGACAGAGTAGGTAGCCCCTGTGTCAACCAAGAAATTCTCAGACCTACCTGCCACATCCAGCTGCACCCTTGGCTCCAGCCCCGTGATGGTTATCTGTGACAGGCGGGCTGACTGGAGAGGGCCACTTCAGTCTTCTTCAACCATCATGAGGGAAGGCTTGCCGCTTGACCCTGAGGCTCTTGGGTCCCCAGGGCAGAGTGCCGCCCAATGTCCCAGTTGATGGCATTTGTAGCAAGACATTCTAGGAGACTTGTCACGATTTGGACACTCTTTCGTTCAATGCCCCGCCTGTCTACAGATTAGGCATTTTCCTCGTGCTTTGTCCTTCAAGAAGTTGGGGTGTGCCAAAGGGCTTCCCTGGAGGGCGGCCAGCATCTGGGCATTCCTTGTCTCTTTCCTTTTCTCCCTCTCCTGGGCCTTGGCCTCCTTCTCCTGTTCTCTGTTATAAAAGGTATTGGTGGCTGTCTGGACCATCTCATCTAAAGAGGCAGCAGGGTCCTGCTACTGTAGCTGTTGCAACTTAATTCTCATATCTGATGCACTTTGGGACAGGAATTTGTCCTTTAAAATCGCCTGTCCCTCATACGAGTCTAAGTCCAGATTGGTAAAATTTTGGAGGGCCTCTTTTAGCCTTTCCAGAAAGTCAATGGGGTTCTCACTGGGCTCCTGAGTTATTGCTGAGACTGGGCACAGTCCCACAAGTAATAGGCTTCCTTCTATTTCCATGGGTGGACTTCCTTAGGGGTGAGTCTTTCTGAAGCTTATCCTACCCAGAACTGTTGCAACCTGAGAGCCAGGCATCCGCGGGTCAGGGTGCAGATCCCCAGGCAGGCTGAAACGTGACAGCCTCCTGGAGACTGAATCCCTGGGCAGGTCGAGGTGTGAGAGCCTCGCGAGAATTGGGTCCCTGGGCAGGTCGAAGAGTGACAACCTCCTGGGACCCCTGGGACTGGCGGATCCCTGAGAAGGTTGAGGTGTGACAACCTTTCAAGGACCAGATCCCTAGGCAGATCAAGTCAGGTTGACCACCTGGGACCCCCAGACTGGAGTTTGGGCATCCCCAAGGTCTCCAGCGTGACCAGTGCTGGGTAGGATTAAGGGGTTGGGTATTATACAGTATTTCCCTCCCAAAGCCAACTATTTTCTGGTTGTCCCTCCAGAAGATTGTAGAGGCAACATTGTGGGCCTGGAAGGGGCTGAGGAAAAGAGCATGAGACAGGAGGGAAGGGGAGCAGAGCACAACCTTTGAAAGAATGACATAGCACAAGGGCATAACATAAACCAATTAAAATCAGTTGGGTCTAAGATGACAAGTCAAATTCAAGTAAACCTTAATCCCCAGTCTATAAGCCAACAGACACACCCAGAGATGGTAGAACAGCTCTAAGTCACTGTCAAAAGACAGAGGAGTGGGTGGTTCCCCAAAGGTTGGGATGATCATCCCACTCATTAGCATATGAATTCACCCCTCTTGCAAAACCTAACCAGACCACATTCCACGTCCTGAGCCCTTGCCCTTGGCAATGACCCACACCCTGAAGCATGGCTTCTCTCTGAATCCTAACAAATCCACCTCTTACTTATCGCTTTGTCTCTCACTGAATTTTTGCAATAAGACCTCAGAGCCTGAGCTTCATTAGGTCCTGAAGACAGACATTCTGGGTTTTGGCCGGGCTCAAGTCCTGGGAGAGAGCTGAAGGACAGGAGGAAAAAGCAGTGGGAAAAACGTGCCAAGGAATCCCCTGCCGGAAAACCTGCTAAATTCCTGACCTGTGCTCAGTTTTCATTGGTCTGATTCTTGGCACAGAGAAGAGTAAGGACAGAAGAACCCCCACCGCTTGGGTAGCAGCTACTGCGGCCAGCAGATAGTGCCTTTGGGACATACCGAAGAGTAGCCTCTCCAGAGTCCCTCAATTGCATCCACTGCCGCCCGCCTGTTTGTGGGGGGTTCAAGGAAACAAGAAATGAGAGGTTGCAAAGGAATTAAGATTTTGTTAGGCATGTCCCTTCAGCCATAGGAGTGGGGACCTCCTACCTTAACCTGAGGTCTTCTGGAATCTGAGGCTGAGCCAGGTGAGCTTTCTGCCGAGTTCGTTTTTCGCTGTCCCGGTTTCCAGCACAATGGGCCTTCCCCCTGTACTGGGTTTTCCTCACATTCCGCTTCTACCGCAGGAGCTTTGCTGAGTTGGGCTCCTACTGTGCTTGCCCTCTTCTGCATGGAGGTTGTTTCAGCCAGGTTAAATCTGAGTCACGGTGCCATAGATGTCAGGTGAGAGTGTGCTCCTCGGTTCTGTCTCGTCACAACAAAGATTTGGAGTGATGGACATTAAAGTCCCCCTCGGCGTGTCACAGCTCTCGGATCTTGGACAGACGTGTTATAGCTCTTAGACAAACCAGTGTTACAGCTCAGTGTTACAGCTCTATTTTATTTAAATGATAGCAGGAAAATCCATCTTCAAAGTGTGAGGGCATGTTGACCCAAAGACGCGAAGAGAAGAGCGCCCCAATGTGCAGGAGAGGGAGAGAGAGGGAGAGAGAGGGAGAGAGAGGGAGAGAGAGGGAGAGAGAGGGAGAGAGAGGGAGAGAGAGGGAGAGAGAGGGAGAGAGAGGGAGAGAGAGGGAGAGAGAGGGAGAGAGCCCTTTGGCTCCTCTTTTTATATGTTTTTTTCTTCCCCCCCCTGGGCCTGCCTCCATGCAAATTGGGCTTAGTCAGGAGTGCTGTTCTACCCAAAGTCCTCACTCCAGTCCTCGGACCTTCCTTTGTTCTATTTTCACATGCTTTTTCTTTCCTTGTCTTTTAGCCACCAACATTTTGGACTCTGGTTTCCTATTCGAACTACCTAACAGATCCATATAGTCAAAGCTATGGTTTTTCCACTAGCCATTATGAATGTAGAGTTGGACCATAAACAAAGTTCAGTGCTGAAGAATTAACGGTTTTGAACTGTGGTGTTGGAGAAGACTCTTGAAAGTCCCTTGAACTGCAAGGAGATCTAACCATTCCATCCTAAAGGATATAAGCCCTGAATAATCACTGGAAGGACTGATGCTGAAGCTGAAGCTCTAATACTTCGGTCACCTGAAGCGAAGAACTGAATCATTTGAAAAGAACCTGATGCTGGGAAAGATTGAAGGCAGGAGGAGAAAGGGACAATAGGGGATAAGATGGGTGGATGGCATCACCAACTCGATGGACATGAGCTTGAGGAAGTTCTGGGAGTTGGTGATGGATAGGGAGGCCTGGCATGCTGCAGTCCATGGGATCACAAAGAGTCGGACAGGACTGAGCAACTGACTGACTGAACTGGGAGGTTTTTTTTTTTTTTTTTTTTTTTTTAATGTAGTCCAGTTCTTTTTAGGTTTAATAACTCTATATGGCCAAAGAATTTTACAACTATAGTTTGGATGAACACAATTTCACTTTCTCTGCTTTAAAACCAATCCCAAAATAATAATGCCTTGAGAGGGTATAATGAACAATATTATTTTTAATTTAATTATAAGTACTGTTTTTAAGGAAAATAATGCCTTAAAAATATTATGTAAACTTTTACTTCTATTTTTTTTTCTGTTTCTTTACTCACTAAAGTATGTTTCAAAGGACTAACATTTTGTGTCATTTTAAAAACAGCACCATTATTAATTATTATTTAAATAATTATCATTTAATTTACCTGTCAATTACTGAATCCATTGGTTTCCTTAAAGATAATTGAACATAACCTTTTCTTGCCAACTTGAAAAGCACAGAAATTTCTGAAATTGTGTGGGTAGTAGATCTTTCAAACAGTGTGAAAAAATATATCTTGTTCCTCAGTCTTAATGGCATTTTACAATTTGCCTGTGGCTTCTAGAGTCGGAGCATAAGAGAGGGACCCCATAACTATCTTTCAGAAGGTATAAAGAATTCCTAGATTATTTGTTAATGGCTGATATAAATGTCTAAGATTTGGTCAATAAAATTGGTTGAGCTGTCCTATGAAATCACACATTGCTTCAAGCTTATAAGAAAAATAGATTAATATTATCCGAAATTTTTTACATACTACCATTTTAAATGAATACTTATTTAGAAGATGTGTGTGAGTGTGCGTGTGTGTGTGCGTGTGTGTGTGCAAAGTTCTTCAGTCATGTTTGACTCTGTGAGACCCTATGGACTACACAGCCCACCAGACTCTTCTGCACATGGAATATTCCAAGCAAGAATACTGGAATGGGTTGCCATTTCCTTCTCTCATATAAAGTTTTAGTTTCTATGCACATTAGATATGGTTTAATATCCAAACTTGGAGTATATTTCTTTTGAAAATTTGAGTATCTGGAGGTGGGGGTGAGGGGAGGGAAAATGAGTGAAATTCATTAAAATGTAAAATAGAAAAAACCTGTAGTTGATATAAAAAGACATAGAAATTTTGAATCATATTTAAAATATTGATTTATTATGTGCATATATATGTTGGTATATAATTAACTCTATTTTACTTCATAAAAAAAAAGAAAGAAAGAAAGAAAGAAAAAGTTAAATGCTTTTGGAGCATGAATTAACCAAAAAGTAAATAACACAAAATAGCTATAAAAGATGGTGGTCTTGTTGTCAGTCTTGGGATTGGGATATATATTAAAATTTTCCTCATTTCTTTATGTTAAAAAAAAAAAAAAAAACTTAGTGAATCTCTTCAGAGAGTATTTCAGAAAAATTCACCAGAATCTATTTCCCAGGCAAAGGCTGGAAGGATAGAACCAATCTACTTAACCATCTCCACAATTATTACCATTCACTGTGTCCAAATCATTTGTGTAGAGACCCATATTATCAGGTTTAGCAGGGCCAAAGTTAATGGGCAAATTTTTGGCCATTTAGTTAGCTTGTCACTTAGTTAACTTGCAGATGTGTATCATCAGGCTACTAAGCACTCAGAGCTTTGTGGCTTATTTTTGATTTGTCTGAAGGCATATTTCCTGGCAGGGATGACTAAACCTTATTGGGTCATTTTTAATGAACTTGTGTTAGTCATTCACCACCCCTTTCCCACTTGTCATTACCACAAAAAGTATGCTTTGTAACCTTCATCCAAATTTTGTTTTATTTTTAGAAGTGCCTTAAAATGAAAATTCTTGGCTGAAGAGTCTTTGGAATAAGAATATATTTTAATATTTATATGTGAAGAATTTCTATGTTGAACTCTAGGCTTTAAGATGAGATCACTGAAATTTCCATATCAAAAAATGTTCCAAATAATCTAGCATTCTGAATCCATATGTGGTTCAAAAGAAATGATTACAAGAAAAATAGAGGTGAGATACATAAATGCTATTTTAAAAAATAGACAAGGGAAAGCTTTTGTAAGAGAACAACTTGTCCCCCAAATTTTAATATTTGGTTATTGACTATCTCATCTTATTCTTCATTGCTATAAATATTCTTAGCTTTTTTTTTTTTTTTTTTTTTCCCCAGCATTTTCTGCCAAAATTGGTTTTCACATGATAAGAAGTTTATTTTGGAAGATTTTAATATTGCTCGTTGGGTTTAGCCAAATCTACTGACTGTACATTCTGTAGATATGAGCACCGTGTAGTGGTGAGGAAGACTGTGGTGTCAGACTGCTTAGGTTTGCTTGGGCTCCACCACATGCTAGCTGTGGGATCCAGAACAATTTGTTTAATTCTTCTGTGCCTTCATGGCTTCACTTCTAAATTGTCACTAATAGCAGAACTTAAAATATGGGCTATTTTGAGTTTAAATGAGATAATGCCATTATTTGCAATAGTAAATACTCAAATATAATTATTACTGATGCTGTTACAAATAGTTTCATAGTCTCTGCTTCTGCTCTTGCCCACCTCCAATCTATGCTTCCCACAGCAGCAGGATGAGTTTATTTAAAAATTAAAACAAATAATATTACCACTGTTCTTGAACTCTCCAGGAGCTTCCTATACATTTAGAAAAAAGTTCCAAATCCCTTACCAAGAGTAAAAAGTTCACAGGGACCTGTCCCTAGCCTGTTTCTGGTCCCATCTGTTAATGCTTGCCTGCGTGTGTGCACAGTCACTACAGTTGTGTCCGACTCTTTGCAACTCCATGGACTGTAGCCCACCAGGCTTCTCTGTCCATGGGATTCTACAGGCAAGAATACTGGAGTGGGCTGCCATGCCCTACTTCAGGGAATCTTTTTGACCCAGGGACCCAACCTAAATCTTCTGCTTTGCAGGCAGATTCTCTACTGCTGAGTCACTGGGGAAGCCCCTTTAAATGCCTAATTTTCTGCTTCCCTGATAGCTTAGACAGTAAAGAATCTGCTTGCAATGCAGGAAACCCAGGTTAGATCCCTGGTAGGAAAGATTCCCCTGGAGAAGAAATGGCAACCCACTCCAGTATTCTTGCCCGGAAAATTCCACAGACAGAGAAGCCTGGTGGGTCCCAGTCTGTGGGGTCACACAGAGTCAGATAAGACTGAGTGACTAACACTTTCACTTTCACAATGGTTTTCTGCTTGTTTCTTTGGCATACCAAGGCTTCTTACTGAAACACTTTGCTTGGAGCCCAGCTCTTTTCTTGGAGCCCAAGATATGTGTATGATTCTCCCTTTATTAATCACTCTATAGTCTTGGATTCTTTTCTTCACAGAATTTGACATTAACTAAAATTATCTTATTTATCTATTCACTATTGGTTTTCTTTCCCTTTCAGTAGATTAAAAGGTCCACAGATATAAGGACATTTTCTGTCTTACTTTCTATCTCCAATGCCACAATTACACTTGATAAATATTTGCTTAATGATTGAATATGAAAATTTCAAGTTAAAATATTTTCCATCTTGCCAGTAATTAATTTATGTTAACTATTTAATTCTACATCTATTTAAATTCATAGCAAGACACAGTTTTCCAACTAAATTGAGGATTTTAACTGCAAAATTCCATCTTACTTTTCTTATATTGTGGATAATGTTGATTAAAAGTATAATAAAGAATGACTATAAATTTGATATTTATTGTAAATAATAGATGGACTCTTATGACAGCTCTATAGTAACCTGGCTATTTTCATGCAGAGTTAATCATATTAATTATGGAATTAATTAACTTCTGCAGAATTAATTAACTTCTGGAGAATTAATTAACTTTTGGAAAAAAAAGTTAAAAATTACTTCAAAATGAATCATCAGAGTACAACAATTTAACAGTTAAATGTACTGGAGATTATATGAAAAGGCATTTGAAACTATGTTAAGAGGGGACTTCACATGGATAAATGAATTCAATAATATTTATTATTAGAATGAATTTTATAATGTATAAAACTATTACATGTTTATCACTATAAGCACTATTAGGAGTTTCTACTATGATTTAATACAGGTCTTGAAGCAGGAAGTTGGTTAACAGCCATGTTTATTATAAATAATAAGATCCTTGAAGAATTAAACTTTTCCAGCCTCATGTAATTATTCTCCAAATTATTTTATACATAAGAATTCAATACTTGATCGTCTTAAGTTCCCAATTGTTTCACCCTCTCCTTCCACCTCTGTGTCAATATGTATGTTCTCTACATTTGTGTCTCTATTCCTGCCCTGGAAATAGGTTCATCTGTACCATTCTTCTAGATTCCACATGTATGTGTTAATATATAATATTTGTTTTTCCCTTTCTGACTTACTTAACTCTGTATGACAGACTCTAAGTCCATCCACTTCTCCACAAATGACCCTATTTAATTCCTTTCAGTGGAGTTATATTTCTTTGTACATATGTACCACATCTTCTTTATCCATTTAGGTTGTTTCCATGCCCTGGCTATTGCACACTTGTTTAGTTGCTAAGTCTTATTCATATACTATCATGTGTTAAATAGATAGTTAGTGGGAATTTGCTATAAAAAACAGGAAGCTCAGCTTGATGTTCTCTGATGACCTAGACAGATGGGATCAGGGATGGGAGGGAGGTCCACAGGAGAGGGAATATATGTATATACATATATAGCTGATTCACTTCATTGTACAGCAGAAACTAACATGATATTGTATAGCAGTTATATGCCAATAGAAATATTTTTTAAAAAGAGTGTAACATTAAATTACATTTTGTAGAAACTGTAACATCAAAATAACACTTAACATACTAGTCTCTTTGACATCCAGACATAATGCAAATCATCTTCAAAAACAGTTAATATGTAAATATATATAAAATGAAGCCATTTTTAACATAAAATAGTCATTTAGACATGAATGTCTGGAAATATATGACGAAGACTAAAATATCTAATGGAGTAACTGCTAGGAGATATATTTTTGCCTTCCTGTTATTTTGCTCTTTGATCATTCAGCTTATCACTAGAGCATGCCCCATTAGCTAATTAGACTAGTTGAAATAAAAATCTATGATTTTGACTAAAAATGTTCCAAAAGCTTTTTAATCTTCCTGAAAAAAGAATAATAACTTGCAATTTTAGCCATGCTCAACCAGTTGAAAATAACTAAATGCCAGCTTATCAAAACATATTGCCAAATATATATATATTCAGTTTTTGAAGTATTAATAGTATATTTTAGGGTGCTATTAACTGCCAAGCTCAACAATAAGCACTAATCAGTATTCTGCTAAACTTTTCAGACTGAATCACATAAAACTTACTGTGAACTCTAATGTTAATTTGATCATCTAGTAATATTGGTCAAATTTTAACAAGAGGCTCTCTCCAAATAGCAATATAATAAATCAACGACAATAGTACTTTACTTTTTTAAGACATTTTTTAGATACTTTATTTCCTTTTATCCAGTTGATGAATTTATAAAAAAAAAAAAAAAACAGATATTTTCCACTAACTAAAGGAAGAAAATAATTTATAAGATGATTAATTGACTTACCAAAGTGCATATAGATGTAAAGAAATAAAAAAGTCCAAATCTAGGCTTCTTGCCATCTCTTTTTTCCAATAAGCAACAAAGCCTGAAGGGACAAGGGCATGGGGCATTCTCTAAAAAGACATTTTATCATCATCATTTCCATAAACTGTTCTTCTGATAGACTCAATGCAACCTATTGCTATAGTCCTACTTTTATTAACATGGGAATTTCATAATTAATATTAGCTAGTGCATCTTCCATTCTTTCCTTTTAGAATATCTGAACAACATAACTCTGACATCTCTCTCTCTCACACTCCATCCATAGCATTTCAGTAGCAGCAACTTTTCTTCAAGAAACTCTACTCAGATGCTTCTGACCCTCTCGAATGGAGGTCACAGCAGCCCTATATATCCATCTAGAATTTAGTAAACCCCATATTGCCAGATCAACAATTTGCTAAGCAATATGGCATATATACTAACTTAGTATATAACAGCTTGCTCCTACAAGGAAAACTAACTGTGATACAATAAATTCTAGATATATAATTCCAAAAATTTTATAATGAAGACATGGGAAGAAAAATAAAGAAATCTAGTAATTGGAATATAGATTTTCTAAATCTTTGCAACATGTTATCATCAGTGATAGTGAAAAGGAAAGAAAAAACTCACTAGTAAAGGTAAAGAATATAATCTAAATTTCCTGACACATACACAAATTTTCAAATTATCTTTCTTGTTTTATTTTAAAATTTCATGAAGTTAGCATGTAAAAAGATGCTTAACATCGTTTATTATTAGAGAAATGCAAATCAAAACAGCAATGAAGTATCACCTCACACTGGTCAGAATGGCCATCATCAAAAAATCTACAAACAGTAAATGCTGAAGAGGATGTGGAAAAAAAAGAATTCACCCACACTGTTGGTGGGAATGTAAATTGTTATAGCTACTATGGAGAATTGTATGGAGGTTCCTTAAAAAACTAAAAATACAGCTACCATCCAATCCAGCAATTCCACTCCTGGCCATATATACAGGGGAAAAAAAAATGAAAAGATAGATGCAAAGAAGATATGATACATACATACAGTGGAATTTACTCAACCATAAAAAGGAACAAAATTCTGGCATTTGCAGAGACAAGGATGGACCTAGATGCTAGAGTGAAGTAAGCCAGAAAGAATATATATATATCATACATTAATAAATATAGGTGAAATCTAGAAAAATTGTATAGATGATCTTATATGCAAAGCAGGAATAGAGGCACAGACTTAGAGAACAAAGGTATGGATACCAAGGGAGAAGGGGTTGTGGGATGAATCGGGAGACTGTTATTGACATATACATACCTACTATATATAAAACGGGCTTTCTTGGTGGGTGGCTCAGACAGAAAGAATCGCCTGCAATTTGGGAGAAGGTTCAGTCCTGGGGTTGGGAAGATCCCCTGAAGGAGGGCATGGCAGCCCACTCCAGTACTCCTGCCTGGAGAATCCCTATGGACAGAGAAGACTGGAGGGCCACGGTCAATGTGGTTGCAAAGAGTCGGACACGACTGAGTGACTAAACACACCACAACATATATAAAATAGACAACTAGTAAAGACAGGGAACTCTATTCAATACCCATTAGTGACCTATAGGGGGAAAAGAATCTAAAAAAGGCTGGATATATGTGTATATGTAATGGATTTACTTTTCTGTACACTTGAAACTAACACAACACTGTAAATCAACTATATTACAATAAAGATTATATTTAAAAACAGACAATGGTGAAGGGTGGAGCTTGGAAGTCTTTGACATCAACTGGTGATGCTTGTATCCATTTTTCTATATGCTCAAATTATTAGGATTTTTATTAGTGTTAATAAAATGAAAAGCCAACATATATTAATTTCTTTTTTTTTATAAAAGTGCTCTATTTTTTACATAAAAATGCAATTGACACTAAAGAAAATGTTTGTAAAAATTCCCCACTGTATCTTCACTTTAACACAACTGTTTCACAATTTTGGTTTATTCTCTTTCAATCTTTTCCATACAGTACTTATAATAATAGTTATAATACACACACAGTATATCTTGCTTTTTATACACTAGTAAGAAAAGCTATGACAAACCTTGACAGTGTATTAAAAGACAGAGAGACCACTCCACCAACAAAGGTCCATATAGTCAAGCTATGGATTTTCCAGTAGTCATTTTTGAATGAATGTGAGAGTTGGACCATAAAAAAGTCTGAGGGCCAAAGAATTGATGCCTTTGAATTGTGATGCTCGAGAAGACTTTTAAGAGTCCCTTGGAGTGCAAAGAGACCAAACTAGCCAATCCTAAAGGAAGCCAACTATGAATATTAATTGGAAGGACTGATGCTGATACTGAAGCTCCAATAGTTTGGACACCTGATGCAAAGAGCTGACTCACTGGAAAAGACTCTGATGCTGGGAAAGATTGAAGGCAAAAAGAGAAAGGGATGGAAGAGGATGTGATGGTTAGATGGCAACACTGACTCAGCTGACATGAATTTAAGCAAATTCTGGGAGACAGTGGAGGATATAGGAGTCTGGCATGCTACAGTTCATGAAATCACAGAGAGTCAGACATGACAAAGGGACTGAACAACAGCAATAACATAATAAATATTTTCCATGATTTTATATTATTTGAAATAAATATAACTTTTAATGATGTAAAAATATTTTCATGAAGTTTTTCTATTCTGGATCATATGTGTGAATGTTTTACTAGTGAAAACAATATGTGTTTAAAAAATAAAACCTCACTT
Organism: Cervus canadensis; assembly: GCF_019320065.1. Classification (NCBI taxonomy): domain Eukaryota; kingdom Metazoa; phylum Chordata; class Mammalia; order Artiodactyla; family Cervidae; genus Cervus; species Cervus canadensis. Next base: position 50,207,474 of record NC_057394.1, read on the forward strand.
TTATGTAAAGCTACTGATATAGTTGTATATCTTCATGCCAGGATTGCCATCATGTGACCCCAATGGTAATAGTTCATTCCTTTGAGAAGCACAGAATTACATTTTTTTTTTTTCAGATACTATCAAAGGCCTTAAAACTAATTTTGGCCCAGATTTTCCCAGTACAACAAGGATAGTATCTATTGTCAGTTATGGAATAGAGCCAAATTTATTGCATGAAAGAAATAAGTAAAAATTCATTCTAGTTTATTTAAAAATAGGGAAAATAAGAACAAAATAAATGTCACTAATAGAATTTTGCCTTGAAAATTGTACTACATGTAAATATGAGATGAAACAAATTTATGAACTCACAAATGGAGATGTGCAATAAGAAAAAAAATGTCAGCAAACAATAAGACAACTATGAAAATATGTATTGATTTTAGGTCACATTTTAAAATTTGATAAAAGTTCTAAGATTCATTCTTTGTGCATGTGTATGTATTTGTGTAATCCTCACTTTACACAGTAGTGCAGGACTATAAAACTAATCATGTGTACTGAAACCATGTAAAGCAATCTGTATAGTCAATGGAAAGCTTGCAACTGTTCTGAAACGTTTTGCTTGCTTCAGATGAGATTTTCAAAGATATTTGTAGGGCAAGCAGCTTTGGAAGATAGAAACACAGGTCACTACTGAAGGACCTCTATTTACTGTTCAGTAAAACAAAAATAAGTTCTCCCTCTGGAGCAGTTGTGCATGCATGATGCGCTAGCAGTCTTCTTAATAAGATTGGACTCCCTAAATTCAAGTTTCTTCTGTAACACACCACACTATGTATATAAGTATCACCTGGCTGTCCTCTTATTACCCTGTGGAAACTGGAGCTCAAGGAAGAAACACAATAATGGCACTCTGGCTAATGCTATTATTGTAAGTAATGCTTATTTTTTTGTCACTGACAAAAGACAAGACTAGAAGTCTCCTGTCTTCTGTCAGAATCTATTAAACTGGAGCAAGCTAACTTCTTGGGTTGCAAGTAAGGTAAAGATCTCAAATACTTTGCAATTCTTAACAAACAATCATAATTCCTTGAATCAACCTAATATGTAAGTCAGAAGTTGAAACTGCATAGAGGAATTTCTACAAATAAATTCATGTATAAAGGAGAAAAAGCCCTAAATAAATATCACCAAACAGATTTCAGATTAATTCCATTATTATAGTAAAGTAATGTATTGCATTTTAGAATTCATGTGTATTCTGGAAATGTAAAGATGGAACTAGAATAAAATTATATTTGGTGTAATCGTATAAGTAATAACTCAACTGTTTATGAAATTTGGCATCACTTATTCAAAATAGTAAGGCAAAATATATAACACTTTTGTCTATGTTGTTCAATTGCCCAGTCATGTCTGACTCTTTATGACCTCATGGACAGCAGCGCACTAGGCTTCTCTGTCCCTCACCATCTCCCAAAGTTTGCTCAAGCTCATGTTCATTACATTGGTGATGCCATTCAGTCATCTCATCCTCTGATGCCCTCTTCTCCTTCTGCCCTCAATATTTCCAGAATCAAGGACTTTTCCAATGAGTCAGCTGTTCACATCAGATGACCAAAATACTGGAGTTTCAGCTTCAGCATCTGTCCTTCCAGCAAGTATTCAGGGTTGATTTCCCTTTAGATTGACTGGTTTGATTTCTTTGCTGTTGAAGGGGACATATATTGTCTATATATAGTTGACCATGGTGGTTATAGTTTAGTTGCAAAGTAGTGTCCAACTCTTGTGATCCCATGGACTGTAGCCTGTCAGGCTCCTCTATATTAAAAGGTAAATATCTACAGTGTGCAGATTGAATATTTGTTAAGTGAATTAGTAACTAATTGAACAAAGAACACATTGTTATAAAATTTCCATTGAGGTCATAAATAGGACAAGAATTCTAGTATCATTTATACTATTCAAGCTGTTAAGATATAGAAAGCAATTACAAAACAATATGAGAGAGAGTGGCCAAGATGGCAGAGTAGGAAGACCCTGAATTCACCTCTCGTGAGTACACAATATATTGCATACTTTGAGACCCACACAGAGGCAATAATTTGAAAAGTTCCAGGTCAGACACACATGCTGACCTTAGAGAGTCTCCTGGAGAGGCAGGAGACAGTGAGACTCACTTTGGGAACACAGACACTAGTGGCAGATATATTGGGGAGCTCAGTGTCCCATAAGGACATTGGTGCTCAAAAGCACTATTTTGGAGTCTTCCCTCCAGCTTACGAGAGCCAGGACCTGGACCCATACACTAGCTGGTCAGCACCAATCCTGGGAGTCCTCATACCAATCAGTCAGATTCATGCAGATATAGCCACACCAGCAGGCTACACATCCATAGGCACAAGACCTCTGGTCACCCCAGGAGCCAGCCCTGCCCACCAGCAAGCAGAGTATGAGCACTGGAACACTCAGATCTCCCGCCAGCGACCACAGTACTCAGCTCACACTAGCAAGCCAGCATATCACTGGTACTTCCCCTGGGCCCCCACAGTCAGGCAAGACGGGACCTAACTCAACCTACTAGTGGGCTGGTGCCAGGACCAAGACTTCCAGACCATGTTGATAGCTGTATGGGAACCAAGCCTCATCCCCCAGCAGCCAGTTGACTCTACATGAGGCAGGGCCCAATATCCATCCAGGCCAAGGTCCATCCCATGATTACCAGCACATTTACAGGAGTTTGCCCACCACAACAGAAGGGTCAACTCAGCCCACATAGGCAAAACCCATAGAGCATATATCTTTGATTAACAAAACAGAATGTGCTGCTCAGCCCTAAAGGACATATCCTACAAAAGGCCACTTCTCCAAAATTGAGAAACATAAATGACTAACCCAATACATAGAAATAAAAATAGAGAATCAGGCAAAACAAGGTAATGGAGGAAAACTTTCAAATAAAGAATCAAGATAAAACTTCAGAAGAAGAGCTATGCAAAATAGAGATAAGCAATCTACCCAATGAAGTGTTCAATGATCGTAAAGATGTTCAACAAACTCGCGGGGGATGGGGATTGGATGACCACAAGTATTTCTTTATCCTGACCATTGGATACTATTTTGTCTTTACCAGTTATAGTTTGGCCTAATTCTAGCTTTCCTTCCTTTTAGATAAGATTTGCAAGAATCAGTAAGATAACCAATCATAGAATTATCCCCACTTTCTGACAGCACTTAATCCAGAACCAACCCTACTCCTTTAAATCTCCCTGAAAATCACCCAAATCAGAAAAATAAGCCCAAATTCTGTGCATGCATGTGTGCTCAGTAACTAAGTTATGTCCAACTCTTTGCAATCTCATGGAGTGTAGCCTGACAGGCTCCAGACAAGAACACTGGAGTGGGTTGCCATTTCCTTCTCCGTGGGATTTTCCCAATCTAGGGGTCAAACACATGTATTCTGCAATGACAGGCAGATTCTTTACCTGTGACACACCTGGGAAGCCACCAAATTCTATAGATATTTTTAATACTCTCTCACTGTAATGTCCTATTGTTTCCCTACCATGGGGGCTTTTTCTTCTAATAGAAAGTTGTGATCCCAAATTATTCGATCACAGGAGTCTTTGGAGAGCACAGACATTGAAAACACAGAACAATTTCTAGTACTTGGTAGGTGCTTAATAAGTATGAGCTGTTATTATGGGAGACAGTTTATTGTATAGTAAAATATATGGTAAAATATAAATTTAGAAGTCAGATCTCATCTTCACTGCCCTTGCCAAATTCCAGAGTTTTGTAAACCTCAGTTTCTTCATCTATAATGTTAGTGACTGTAACACTTTCCTGCAGAAAGAAAAAAATAATTAGATGAAGCACTCATTTAATAATACAAGTAAATGTGCACATTTGCTCCTTGACCAAGAGAGAAGTAAGCAGAACCAAACTAGAAATATTTCTTAGAGATTGGACAGCAATTTATATAAAACCATTCCTACACATATTTAACACATGGTTTGATGTCCTCAAAATTCAGATTATATAAACTTGAATGGCCATTTACTATGTAAATAATGCAACACTTGAATATAAATGCACTTTATTAATGTCCTTTCCTAACAAAGGACACTTGAAATGAAAAGATATCAATACAAAATATTTCCTCCTTTTTGAGTACATGTTCATCATAGAGAAAAAATAATAAACAAGGTTTTTAAAAGGTGATTTTTCCCATCAATAATTGAATAAGAAAATAAAAGGGGGAAAAAAAAAGTATAGTGGCAATAGGTTATACTCAAATCAAATATAAAAACAGAAGTGTGCCTACTGAAAATAAAATTCAGTGACTATATTCCAGGAATACTTTAATTTCCTTGCTTCAAATATCTCTAGGTTATCTAAGCATATTAGATTATTTTTAGCTTTTTTTTTTGTTTTTTGTTTTTTTTAAGAGACTGACAAACTTCTCCATTAAGAAAAAGAAAACAAATTTGTGTTAAAGGACTAGCATAAAAAAGAATTAAAATAAAAGAAATCATGTCTAATGGAAATCAAGCTTCAGTATAATATAATACATCTAATTTGTTTAATTATTTTCCCCCTTTCAGTTACTTAACAGAACTTTTGTAACTAAAACGTTTTTTGTAACCAAACTTGTAACAGAACTTTTGTAACCAAACTTAAGTTTGGCTGCTCTCTGCTCATATGCCAGGAGTTCAAGAAGCAAGTGTCGGTAGAAAGGAAAGGTGCTTTAGTCAAAAAGCCAGCAATATGGGAAGACAGTGGACTCAGGTCCAGAGACCAAATTCAAAGATTTTGCTCAGTCAAAGCAGTTTTTAAAGGGAACAGGCGGTCAAGGGGTTGGGTTTTTTTGTGTGTGTTAACCAGTGAATCAAGGAAGGAGGTTGGGTTCTGCATTATTCTCCATTACATGGAAACTGGCTGACTTTTTCTTCAGACATTATCTTGTCTGCATGATCTGCCTGCAGGGTTGCAAAGGGGTCTGTTATGGGTAGAGAGCTAATCACTTTTTAACTGCTTAATTCTTCATTGTTACTTCTTTTTATCTAGGAAAAGAATCAGCAATTTAGATCAGGCATGGTGTGCACTCAGGAGAGTGTAAGTCAGGAGTTTCAACTGTTTAGTGATCTACTTCCTATAATTAGATTTCTTTTTTTAAGTTAAGAAGGAATAGAAATTGTCAAACAGGAAAAGGGGCAAAGAACTGCTTTAACCTTACCCTCATAATTTATATTGCCTCAACTTCCGTTAAAGTAATCTAATAAAATATGAATTTATGGATTTAATAATATTTGTGGATCTCCTAATGTTATGGATTAGTCATGACTGGAAAATAACTGTGATTGAGGAGCAATTTTATCGTAATTTATTGCTGTATTTTCACTTATTTCATTTTCTAATTTCTGGAATCCTTTTTTGGTACTTAAATTCTAACACACTTAAATACTTGTTTCAATTTATATGCATATATAGTTCTGTATTCCAACATTATCTGTACCATACAAAATATCTATATCAATTTAAAATTCATATTATTTAATAATATTTAAATGTGGATTTTTCATTCTCTCTTTTACAAATTCATAATTGTTAAATTAATATCTTCCTTCAAGTTGGTTATTGAACTTACAGTCACTGTTCTTTTTACTGATTTTCCTACATACAATGAAGTATTCTATTGGTCTCACCACATGTGGATAGATTTGATTTTCTTTTTTTTTAAAGTGCTGGTAATAAAATGGACAACTTGGAAGAAATGGATAAATTCTTAGAAAAATATAACTTTCCAAAACTGGACCAGGAAGAAATAGAAGATTTTAACAGACCCATCATAGGCACAGAAATCAAAACTATAATCACAAATCTTGCAGCAAACAAAAGCCCAGGACCAGATAGCTTCACAGCTGAATTCTACCAAAAATTTAGAGAAGAGCTAACACCTATCTTACTCAAACTCTTCCATAAAATTGCAGAAGGCAAACTTCCAAACTCATTCTATGAGGTCACCATCACCCTGATACCAAAACCAGACAAAGATGTCACAAAAAAAGAAAACTACAGGCCAATATCACTGATGAACATAGATTCAAAAATTCTTAACAAAATTCTAGCAAACAGAATCCAACAACATATTAAAAAGATCATACATCATGACCAAGTGGGCTTTATCCCAAGAATGAAAGGATTCTTTAATATCTGTAAATCAATGTAATACACCACATTAACAAATTGAAAGATAAAAGCCATATGATTATCTCAATAGATGCAGAAAAAGCCTTTGACAAAATTCAACATCCATTTATGATAAAAACTCTCCAGAAAGCAGGAGTAGAAGGAACATACCTCAACATAATAAAAGCTATATATGACAAACCCACAGCAAACATGACCCTCAATGGTGAAAACTTGAAAGCATTTCCCCTAAAATCAGGAACAAGACAAGGGTGCCCACTCTCACCACTACTATTCAACATAGTTCTGGAAGTTTTGGCCACAGCAATCAGAGCAGAAAAAGAAATAAAAGGAATCCAGATAGGAAAAGAAGAAGTTAAACTCTCACTGTTTGCAGATGACATGATCCTCTACATAGAAAACCCTAAAGACTCTACCAGAAAATTACTAGAGCTAATCAATTAATACAGTAATGTTGCAGGATATAAAATTAACACACAGAAATACCTTGCATTCCTATACGCTAACAATGAGAAAACAGAAAGAGAAATTAAGGAAACAATACCATTCACCATTGCAACAAAAAGAATAAAATACTTAGGAGTATATCTACCTAAAGAAATGAAAGATTTATACATAGAAAACTATAAAACACTGATGAAATAAATCAAAGAGGACACAAATAGATGGAGAAATATACCATGTGCATGGATTGGAAGAATCAGTACTGTGAAAATGACTATACTACCCAAAGCAATCTATAGATTCAATGCAATCCCTATCAAGCTACCAACGGTATTTTTCACAGAACTAGAACAAATAATTTCATAATTTGTATGGAAATACAAAAAACCTCAAATAGCCAAAGCAATCTTGAGAAAGAAGAGTGGAACTGGAGGAATCAACCTGCCTGACTTCAGGCTCTACTACAAAGCCACAGTCATCAAGACAGTATGGTACTGGCACAAAGACAGAAATATAGATCAATGGAAAAAAATAGAAAGCCCAGAGATAAATCCACGAACCTATGGATACCTTATCTTCGACAAAGGAGGCAAGAATATACAATGAAAAAAAGACAACCTCTTTAACAAGTGGTGCTGGGAAAACTGGTCAACCACTTGTAAAAGAATGAAACTAGAACACTTTCTAACACCATACACAAAAATAAACTCAAAATGGATTAAAGATCTAAATGTAAGACCAGAAATTATAAAACTCCTAGAGGAGAACATAGGCAAAACATTCTCCAACATAAATCGCAGCAGGATCCTCTATGACGCCACCTCCCAGAATATTGGAAATAAAATCAAAACTAAACAAATGGGACCTAATGAAACTTAAAAGCTTTTGCACAACAAAAGAAACTATAAGCAAGGTGAAAAGACAGCCGTCAGATTGGGAGAAAATAATAGCAAATGAAGAAACAGACAAAGGAGTAATCTCAAAAATATACAAGCAACTCCTGCAGCTCAATTCCAGAAAAATAAATGAACCAATCAAAAAATGGGCCAAAGAACTAAACAGACATTCTCCACAGAAGACATACAGATGGCTAACAAACACATGAAAAGATTCTCAACATCAGTCATTATCAGAGAAATGCAAATCAAAACTACATTGAGGGACCATTACATGCCAATCAGAATGGCTGTTATGCAAAAGTCTACAAGCAATAAATGCTGGAGAGGGTGTGGAGAAAAGGGAACCCTCTTACACTGTTGGTGGGAATGCAAACTAGTACAGCCACTATGGAGAACAGTGTGGTGATTCCTTAAAAAACTGGAAATTGAACTGCCATATGACCCAGCAATCCCACTCCTGGGCATACACACTGAGGAAACCAGAACTGAAAGAGACACATGTAACCCAATGTTCGTTGCAGCACTGTTTGTAATAGCCAGGACGTGGAAGCAACCTAGATGCCCATCAGCAGACGAATGGATAAGAAAGCTGTGGTACATATACACAATGGAGTATTACTCAGCCATTAAATATAATACATTTGAATCAGTTCTAATGAGATGGATAAAACTGGGGCCCATTATACAGAGCAAAGTAAGCCAGAAAGATAAACACCAATACAATATACTAATATATATATATATATATAGAATTTAGAAAGATGATAACAATAACCCTATATGCAAGACAGAAAAAGAGACACAGATGTATAGAACAGACTTTTGGACTCTGTGGGAGAAGGCGAGGGTGGGATGATCTGAGAGAATAGCATTGAAATATGTATATTATTAATTGTTAACCAGATCGCCAGTCCAGGTTGGATGCATGAGACAAGTGCTCAGGGCTGGTGCACTGGGATGACCCAGAGGGATGGGGTGGGGAGGGAGGTGGGATGGGGGCTCAGGATGGGAAACACATGTAAATCCATGGCTGATTCATGTTAATGTATGGCAAAAACCACTACAATATTGTAAAGTAATTAGCCTCCATCTAATAAAAATAAAGGAAAAAATAAAGAAAAAAGAAATAAATAAAAAATAAATAAATAAAATATCAATTAAACTTTGATATTAGTGGTTAATGATTATTAGTTTATTACTATGTAATTTGGGAGGACTGTTCTCTAAGGAGCATGTAAATTGGAAAATATAATTAATCTTTAATGTGAGTTAATGAATCGCAGCAGCCAGACCAGCCATGATAGTATTTTTGACTCTGAGAATCCATTTCATCAATCTAATGAGAAGTACAAGTAATTTCACTTTTTCTTGTTTAAACTCCCTTCTCCTGGAATTCACCAGGAAATTGATTAGGAATTTAGCAGTGACCCTCATCTTGACTAAACTTTAGATAAGCATCCTCCTAACTTTAGGCACCCTTATATTAGAGCATTTGCTGTAGATACTTTGTAATCATAAAACTCTTTCTCTACTTATTTAGGATGCAAAGTGTTTTTAAAACTTCTTGCCAATTTTATTATACAGGAAAGTCTTTCTCAAGGAGCCATCCCTTTCAAATCAAGAATGATAACACCCCTTGGGTGTCTTGGAGAACAAGGAGATCAATCCAGTTAATCCTAAAGGAAATCAATCCTGAATACTCACTGAAAAGATCAATACTGAAGCTAAGCTCCAATATTTCGGTCATCTGATGTGAAGAGCCCACTCATTGGAAAAGACCCTGATGCTGGGAAATACTGAGGGCAGGAGGAGAAGGGGGTGACATAGGATGAGATGGTTGGATGGCATCATTGACTCAATGGACATGAGTCTACACAAACTCCGGGAGATGGTGAAGGACAGGGAAACCTGGCGTGCCGCAGTCCATGGGGTCGCAAAGGGTCGGACAAGACTGAGTGACTGAACAAAAACAACATTACCCCTGTCTTCCAATCTCTGTGACAGTGTAAGTTTAAATTCATTTGGAGTCAGTTATCAGGGACAGATGTCTTAATTGCAGAGAAAAACACTGCAAATTCAGGATTAATGCAATTTTCTCAAAACAGCACATTGACTAACCTCCTCACTAATGCCCTTCAGTAATTTTTCACTAGCTCACCCCAGAACTTTAAAACCTTCCCACACTTTATTCTTGTAGACTTTTAGACATTCAAAACTTACCATTCAACCTTGATTAAGTTGTCATACACAACTTGTTCAGTAGCTAACTTTCCCATGGCTAAATTATTTTAATATTCTCCTCACTAGAACTTGGATCATATCTGAAAACAACAGAAAACAAATCTGACCAATTTAGACAAAAAATTGCATTTGTTGAAAGAGTAGGCAAAATATCACCAGATACAGTCTGTTTGTAAGACATATATTAAGTTAACCTTAAAAATTCATTCAAATATATGATAGGTGCAGACAAATACTCTTTGATTCCACTTATATGAAGTATCTAGAATAGTCAAAATGAAAGTAGGTTGGTAGATGCCAGGAGTCTGAGAGTTGGGTGCAGGGAAGGGGGAGGGGAGAAGAGGAGTTACTGTTTAATGAGGACAGAGTTTCAGTTTAGGAAAGTGAAAAATTCAGGAGTTGTGCAGGTGAAAGTTGCACAGCAATGTCAACGTTTTCAGTGCCACTGAACTGTACAATTAAATATAGTTAAAATAGCATGTTTTATGTTATGTGACTTTTACCACAATAAAAAATGCATACACAATATACACAATAAAAAAATACTGAAAGATGAATTCCCCAGGTCAGTAGGTGTCCAGTATGATACTGGAGATCAATGGAGAAAGAACTCCAGAAAGAATGAAAGATGGAGCTAAAGTAAAAACAACACCCAGTTGTGGATGTGACTGGTGACAGAAGCAAGGTCTGATGCTGTAAAGAGCAATATTGCATAGGAACCTGGAATGTTAGGTCCATGAATCAAGGCAAATTGGAAGTGGTCAAACAGGAGATGACAATAGTGAACATTGACATTTTAGGAATCAGTGAACTAAAATGGTCTGGAATGGGTGAATTTAACTCAGATGACCATTATAACTACTACTGTAGGCAAGAATCCCTTAGAAGGAATGGAGTAGTCATCATAGTCAACAAAAGAGTCCAAAATGCAGTACTTGGATGCAATCTCAAAAATGACAGAAAGATCTCTGTTTGTTTCCAAGACAAACCATTCAATCTCACAGTAATCCAAATCTATGTCCCAACCAGTAATGCTGAAGAAACTGAAGCTGAACGGTTCTATGAAGACCTACAAGATCTTCTAAAACTAACACCCCCCCCCAAAAAAAAAAACATGTCCTTTTTATTATAGGGAACTTGAATGCAAATGTAGGAAGTCAAGAAACACCTGGAGTAACAGGCAAATTTGGCCTTGGAGTACAGAATGAAGCAGTGCAAAGGCTAATAGTTTTCCCAAGAGAACGCACTGGTCATAGCAAACACCCTCTTCCAACAACACAAGAGAAGACTCTACACATCACCAGATGGTCTATACCAAAATCAGACTAATTATATTCTCTGCAGCCAAAGATGGAGAACTTCTATACAGTCAGCAAAAAAAAGACTGTAGCACAGACCATGAACTCTTTATTGCCAAATTCAGACTTAAATTGAAGAAAGTAGGGAAAACCACTACACCATTCAGATATGATTTAAATCAAATCCCTTAAGATTATAGAATAGAAGTGACAAATAGATTCAAAGGATTAGATCTGATGGAGTGCCTGAAGAACTATGGATGGAGGTTCACGACATTGTACAGGAGGCAGGGATCAAAACTACCCCCAAGGAAAAGAAATGCAAAAAGGCAAAATGGCTGTCTGAGGAGGCCTTGCAAATAGCTGTGAATGGAAGAAATGTGAAAGACAAAGGAGAAAAAAAAAATATATATATATATATATATATATATATATGCAGAGTTTGAATGCAGAGTTCCAAAGAATAGCAAGGAGAGATAAGAAAGCCTTACTCAGCGATCAATGAAAAAATAAATAAATAAATAAAAAATAAAGGGAAACAGTAGAATGGGAAAGTCTAGAGATCTCTTCAAGAAAAGACAGGGAGACCTGGCACGCTGCAGTCCATGGGGCTGCAAAGGTTGGACACGACTGAGCTACTGAACTGAACTCAACAGCAGAATGTTGCAAGAAGTGCTGTTTCTTGCCTCTGTAGGGCATCAATGCTACATCTTGTCTTGCCAGTTCTGCTGACTGATTTTGGCATATTGCTGCCTCTACTTACTTTGGAAACAGAAAATAGCTCCGTCTGTTACTGATTCTGCTGCAGATACTACTCACTGCTACCCATCCTCAGACTGAATCTCGTGTATCTGACTTCTTCAAGATGGCCCATTCCCCAGTGGCAGAGAAGCCTGGGACAGTGACTATTTTTGTATTCTATAGTGAGAGGTGAGCTCTACCACATAAGATGGAAAATTCCAAAAATATTGGAAAGTGTTTCATATGCTGCTGCTAAGTCGCTTTAGTCGTTTCAGACTCTGTGCGACTCCATAGACAGCAGACCACCAGGCTTCCCTGTCCCTGGGATTCTCCAGGCAAGAACACTGGAGTGGGTTGCTATTTCCTTCTCCAATGCATGAAAGTGAAAAGTGAAAGTGAAGTAGCTCAGTCATGTCCAACTCTGCCCACCAGGCTCCTCCATCCATGGGATTTTCCAGGCAAGAGTACTGGAGTGGGTTGCCATTGCTTCATATGCTGAGCCCTAAAATAATGACAAAACCCCATATAATATCCCTTTGCCATTGATCTTATGTAAAAATTTAATGTTGCTCTATTATCTTGCCATACCCTTGCTTTAAAAAATATTTGCTGATTGCAACAAAATGGATGAACCTGGAGAATATTATGTTATGTGAAATAAGTCAGACACAGAAGGACAAATACTACATGATATCACTTACAAGAGAAATATAAAATAGTCAAACTAACAGAACCAGAGAGTAGAGTAGTGGTTGTCAAAGACAGGAAGAGGAAACAGAATATTAGTCAAAGGTTAAACAAAAGTTCAGCTACAAAAGAAAGTAGTTACTGTATAGTATTGAACCTACAGTATACAATAATATGCTACATACTTCAAATTCTGCTAAGAGGGTAGATCTTAAGTATTTTAATCACATACAAAAAAAGAAAAGAAATTACAATAAACAAAGAGGGCTGTAGGAAACTTTAGGAGGTAGTGGATAAGTTTATAGTATAAATGTGGTTTCACAAGTGCAATTTTATCTCCAACCTCACCAAGTTGTATACACTAAATATGAACAACATTTTGCATGTCAACCACACCCGAATAAAGTAGCTTTAAAAATCCCACTGGTTCTCAGTAACCAAGTGAGATTATTATCCTAAACTGGACATGTATGTTCTTCTAGTTAGACCATATTGTAATTACTTAACCTCCCTTCTAATACTCAGTGTAAATATTGACTTTTTGTTGTTCTTGGAACATAAATTCCAAGACCAAGCATTTGCATATGCTGTACCCAATGCCTGAAAGTCCCTTTCCTCAATATCTCTGTACAAATTAGAGACGGTAAACATTTTTCAAAAAAGTAGGGTCTTTCTTAAACACTTTATTGGGAATTATTAATGCTGTTTCCAGGTTCAGTGAGAGCATGACTGGTTAGTGATGTTTGCCATGTCTGAGAGAGAAGGGAGTTATGCCCTCATAAATGGTCTGTGCCCTCCCTGGCCTAAGTATACTCAATTTTTGAATCTCTTGTCAAATAACCTCTTCTGTTAATCCTTGCCCATCTGTTATAGCTCACCATGATCAATTTAGTTTAAAATCCTTATTTTTATACCCATTTTGACACTTTTCTATCTTTTCTCACAATATCATGAACATAGCATATCTGCATATATCTGGTTTTCTAGATATTAATCTCCTAAAGGCTAGAATTCTTCTTCCTGCTTTGGCACATCAGCCCATTGATCTGTATTCTGTACTCAGCAGATAGCCAAGAAGTTTACTTACTGAAAGAGTAACTACCATTATGAATTTATCTCAGGTTTTGTCTTCCTCTTTAAAATGTTGGAATCTCATATTCTCCACAGTGACTCTTATGATATCTTGTATTCTTGCTGAACAAGGTTGGTAGGTAAATTACTTTAGTATCCCAAGTGGATTCCCTGAGATTCCTTGGAGCCAGAACCTGCTACAGATGTGTTGTGTTTGATTCATTTGACAAATCTGTTATGCTCCCCATCACCTATTCTCACATAGCTTTGGCAAATTCACCTATGTGCAAATGACTTTTCTTTTCAGCCAGTTATTCGGCAAATATCCTAGTCAGACATTTCATCTTTTAAGGCTTTATATGGATTTGTTCTACCCATTATTTCTCTGTGCTAAGAAAAATGTCTTAGCTCCTAAAGAAGGGAAAATCCTCTGTTAAAGAGTCTGATGTGAAAACACTATGACAATATTTTTCAAGTATACAGGTTTTGAATTTTTTTTTTTTTTTTTTTTTATCATTGGCCTTTTGAATTTTGAGTATGTGAATTATACACACTAGTTTCTGATATCTCAGAAGAAAATGTCTGGAAAACAATGGAGGCTTAAGTAAGTATTTTCTGTACATGTGTGTGTATGTATATGTCATTTTCTATAAAACAACATTAATTATGAAGAAAGTCAAAATTACCTTCATAACTAAGTTTAACGTAATAAATTAGATTAACAAATCTATATTCAACTGGGAACTCTTACAATTTCTTCAAAGAGCATATGTATCACAAGCATCTTCTATTATTTTCATTCAGTCCTATAATAAATTTTCCACTTATTGAATATTTTCTATGCCACAAAATTTTCAAAATTTCTAAACTAGTAATTACTCAAATCAACCTTTGCAATATTTTCACCACCCAACCAAGTGCATATCCTAAATCCCTGAATCCATTCTTCATGAAGCTCAACATTCTGGATTTGCTTTTATGTTTCTTCATCCTGCAACACCTCCCTAATCCCACTTTTTTGGCCAATTTTTTTTTTCTTTTCTGCTGAGTCATCCAAGAATAAGCTTATATACCTCCTTATCAGTTAAGCTCACCTAGATTCTCAAGGTCAATTAAAAGTGGTCCACTGTTTTAAGTTTCCACAGAACTGTTCCCTAATACTGGATATCAAGGCTTTTACATTATCAGCTTTCTAAGTCTCCATGCCTGGAAATTGTGAGCTCCAGAAATGCAGAACCTATCCCATTCTTTGTGTTCCTGATGCATATTATAGGCAAATATCAAGAAATAGATGAAGAATGACTGTGTTTATAATAACTTTTGATAGATTTTGATTGCTCTTAAAAAAAACAAACAAATGAGATATTTTCATTTTCAGACTTTCTTTTCAGCACTATATTTCTTCAATAGCTCTACCATTGAAAATGGTTCAAAATGCTGCATAAAATGTGAAAGGCATCATGTTAAACCTATTACTGCATTGATGAGATAATTAGAACATCTTGATGACAAAAAAACAAAGACAAAGGAGAACCCTAGTGGCTTCGAGACTTCTTTTTAATGTCTAGAGATAGTATAATATTTTAATTACTCCTAAGTCATTGAATCTGACAAGACACCACTCAATAATGCTGAAAAACTAAAGCAAGACATACTCGGTGGAAAGGTGAACTATAAATAAACCTGCTGTGCAGGAAAAAGATAGCAAGGGAAATTTCCTTTCTTCACCTCTTTAGTTTATGAACAAATGTAGCATCTCCCTATAGTTCTTAACCATGAACTGGTCCTCCTCAAAATTTTGCCCCCAAATGGCAGTACTTGGATGGTTCAAAATCCTGAAAGGAAAACCTCAGTTATAAAGTAACTATTGATTAGTAGTATTTCTAGTTACCTGGCTGAAGCAAACATAAATCTTTTTTGGATCAACTGAATTCTCAAGAAATCCTCTCTAAAATAATTTAAGAACATAAATAATAACAAAAAAGCACATCACACAAATAATGCACCATAATATCCAAAGAAACAACAGGTAAAAAAAACCAAATATATAAAGGTTTAGTTACTTTGAATATAGAGATTTAGAAATTATTTAATTATAAATTATTTTATATGAAATACATAATAAGAATATTAACATTTGGAAAAAAAGGAGAAAATTGAAAATATGGTCAAGGAACAAATGTTTTTAAGTAAGAAAATTTAAAAAGAAGTTCAACTTTTAATAATGAAATAACTCCATGGCTGAGTCAGAAAGCAACTTAGACATAACTAAGGAAATGATTAGATAAATTAAAAATTTATTTGAAAAAACTATCCATATTGCAACCATTAATTACAAAGAGATAAAAATATAAAAATTTTTAAAAGATTTAAAGACTCTACTCCATAGGTAGAAATACTTAAACAATAATGATTTAATTCTTCCCAAATAACCTATAGATGCAATTGCCAATAAAAACACAGAGAAATTTTAGAACGTGTGTGAGCACAATCTAAAGTGCTTTTGTATTAATATAATGAAGTGTCTAAGAAGGACCAAAACATCCTGGAAAAGAACAGGGGAAGAGACATACCATACCTATGTATACCATGGTATGGTATGTATACCATACCATATGGAGAGCTGTTAAATATTTTTACATTAAATTGATATTATAAATAAGATAACATCTATAAGCGCACAAACAGAGAATCAGAGCAATAAAACAAGATGGAGAATTCAAAGTATAGTGAAAATACATAAAATGTAGCATCAGTGTAGATGAATACTACAAATGTGATGTTTTAAGCATAAGGCATATGATGAAACTTTCAAATTTTCAAATTTTTAAAATAATAATTTCAAAAATTATTATTCTATTTATATAAAGTTAAAATTATATAAAAATAAGTGACAAATTTTAGAAAACATTCACGTGTGGTAAAACAATAAAGAAGTACAAAAGAGATTACAAAATAAGAAGGCAAGTTTATTCATGTGGAAATCAGAAGATATTGAAATAAGTAATAAACAAACAGAAGAGTACTTGAAAAAATTGATAGCTTATGACCTAAATGGAGTTGGATTTGTGATCTCTAAAGAAGAAAATTTAGCTCTGGAGCCAGAGAGGAGGCTTCAGTCACTCAGAGCTTCGTGCAGGAAAAGTTTTATTACCATGAAATAGGGATAGTGAAGGTGATGGAATCCCAGTTGAGTTATTTCAAACCCTAAAAGATGATGCTGTGAAAGTGCTGCACTCAATATGCCAGGAAATCTGGAAAACTCAGCAGTGGCCACAGGACTGAAAGAGGTCAGTTTTCATTCCAATCCCAAACGTAAGCAATGCCAAAAAATGTTCAAACTACTGCACAATTGCACTCATCTCACATGCTAGCAGTAATGCTCAAAATTCTCCAGGTCAGGTTTCAACAGTATGTGAACCATGAACTTTCAGATGTTCAAGGTGGATTTAGAAAAGGGAGAGGAACCAGAGATCAAATTGCCAACATCTGTTGGATAATCAAAAAAGCAAGAGAGTTCCAGAAAAACATCTACTTCTGCTTTATTGATTACGCCAAAGCCTTTGACTGTATGGATCACCACAAACTATGGAAAATTATTAAAGAGATGAGAATACCAAACCAACTGACCTGCCTCCTGAGAAACCTGTATGCAGATCAAAAAGCAACATGTAAAACCAGACATAGAACACACTGGTTCCAAATTGGGAAAGGAGTGTGTCAAGGCTGTATACTGTCACCTGCTTATTTAACTTAACGTGCAGATTACATCACGCGAAATGCCGGGCTGGATGAAGCACAAGATGGAATCAAGATTGCCGGGAGAGCTATCAATAACCTTAGATATGCAGATGACACCACCTTCATGGCAGAAAGTGAAGAAGAACTAAAGAACCTCTTGATGAAAGTGAAAGAGGAGAGTGAAAATGCTGGCTTAAAACTCATTCAAAAAACTATGATCATGGCATCCCATCCAATCACTTAGATGGGGGAATAATGGAAACAGTGACAGACTTTATCTTTTTGGGCTCCACAATCACTGCAGATGGTGACTGCAGTCATGAAATTAAAAGACGCTTGCTCCTTGGAAGAAAAGCTACTACCAACCTGCTGCTGCTGCTGCTGCTAAGTCGCTTCAGTCGTGTCCGACTCTGTGCGACCCCATAGACGGCAGCCCACCAGGCTCCCCCATCTCTGGGGTTCTCCAGGCAAGAACATTGGAGTGGATTGCCATTTCGTTCTCCAATGCATGAAAGTGAAAAGTGAAAGTGAAGTTGCTCAGTCGTGCCCAACTCTTTGAGACCCCATGGACTGCAGCCTACCAGGCTCCTCCATCCATGGGATTTTCCAGGCAAGAGTGCTGGAGTGGGTTGCCATTGCCTTTTCCGACTACCAACCTAGACAGCATTAAAAAAAAAAAAAAAAAAAAGCAGAGACGTTACTTTGCCAACAAATGTCTCTCTAGTGAAAGCTATAGTTTTTCCAGTAGTCATGTATGGATAGGAGAATTGCACTATAAAGAAAGCTGAGTGCCAAAGAATTGATGCTTTTGAATTATGGTGTCAGAGAAGACTCTTCAAAGACCCTTGGACTGCAAGGAGATCCAACCAGTCCATCATAAAGGAATATTCATTTAAAGGACTGATGCTGAGGCAGAAATTCCAATACTTTGGCCACCTGATTCGAAAAACTGACTCATTGGAAAAGACCCCAGTGCTGGGAAAGTTTGAAGGCGGGAGGAGAAGGGGACAACAGAGGATGAGATGGTTGGATGGCATCACTGACTCAATGGACATGATTTTGAGTAAGCCCTGGGAGTTGGTGATGGACAGGGAAGTGTGGCGTGCAGCAGTCCATGAGGTTGTGAAGAGTTGGATACGACTGAGCGATTGAACTGAACTGAGAGATAGAGAATGCTTCTGACATAGACATCAGGAGGAAGACAGTGCCCTGGTCCCTACTCTTATCAAGACCTTATATACTTTTTCAGTTGGTTACTAACAATAGAAAGGTCTTTCCAGACTCACTCCCACAATATACATCTTAAGATAACAGGATTAGTCAGAAGGTTCTTTTTAAGAAGTAGAAAAGTGTCCTCCAACAAGTTACATTGTTGTTATATAACCATAAGTACAGAACTTAAGGAAGAGCATACCCTTGAGCAAGATGAGTTGTTTTCTTGTGTAAGTATTAGCTCTGGGCTTAAAGAAAGTTAGTCTTAAAGGTTGTTGTCATAACAACTCGGAGTTTAAGAAAAAAGAAATTCTTATGTCACTAAGATGAAGGAATATGGGGGGGGGGTGTCACTTTCTCCTCCTTGAGGACCCCAGACTCCTTTTTCCTCTTCAAGGGCCCCAGAATCCTTTTCAACCTAAGTATCAGCTCTATCAAACTGATCATGTTCCCTTGCTTATACTGTATGGTGGGATTGGAGATGTTTTGTGCTGTATACTCCTCATACCTCCATTCATATGCATTAGACATACTGCTTGATACCTTTATAGCAAGAATTGATATTTGAATTTAAGTATCTAGAATTTGTTGATTAATTTGACAAATATTTATTGAGAAGATTTATTCTGCATTCAAAGCACTCTTTCAGGTGTTGGGATACAGCAGTAATTAAACCAGATTAAGTTTTTGTTCTGGTGTGGCTGACATTCTGATATCAGAAAAAAATGATGAACACAATTCTTTCTACTAATGAAGAAACTGAGAAATCAAAAGTTCAGATGAGTTTTATAAAGTTTCAAAACAAGTGTAAAGTTCAAATTTAGACATGAACAGTCCCAATAGCCAATGAAGGGTTCCTTTTAGTGCAAATTCAATTTCTACATGCAGAAGAGTGTGATATAATAGAGAGATATCAAGACACACGAAGAATGGAGAGATGGAGAAGGAGAAAGATACACACTCATAAATATTATACTTAAATACAAGCAAAACAACACACTAAATGTTAAAGTAACAATTATCTGTTGGATGAAGGCATGTACTCTTTCATTTCTGAATAGTCTTCATAAAAGTTCATCTCCTGATAAATGGTCATTAGCATTTCATTTTTATTTTAAACAGTGACAAAGACACTATAATATGCCTTCAACACCCTGAATCCAATAGGAGTAATTTAACATCAAAAATTAATCAATAATAAATAAATGATAGCAAATTGCTTAAATGAATGAACTCATATATATTTATTTAGGAGTGACTTAGTAGCAATAATAAGATTTACTATGTGTTTATAGATCTTTAAAATGAAAGTGTATAAAGCACAAATAAATACTTAAATTTTTATACAGTTCACACATACTGTTAAATATAAATAAAAACTCCTGTGTACCTTCACCTACCCATTTTTCTAAGAATGTCAATGTTATTTACATTAATGGAATAACTAATTAATTAAATGATTTAATGCAATATTCTCAAGGTTAATTTGATTAGTAATTCCAAAAATCAATTAAGAACTATTGATTATTTTCTCTTGAGGAGAATAAATGATCAGTCAATAATTGCAGATATTTTTCTTGAACCAGTACAAATTTACATGTATTCAGTTATAAAAGCCAGGTATAAAGATAGCTATGAGAGACACACTACATCATATGATATATATTTTTACACAATGGGGATGGAGAGCAAGGAGATGGGGAGATTGGAGAGAGTGTGAGGGAGAACACAACCAAAACCTAATCCAATAATAGCTTGATATGGCTTTGAGAATATCTTGAAATTTTATTTTTATAAAAATGTAAAATGTTTCATGCAAGATACAGATTACATATATCATTTAGTGAATATAAAAATATTGATTCAAAGTATTGAGTCCCTGAATCTGTCATAGTTTCAAATCATTCAATCATTCAGAAAAAATGCTTCTCATTAATAAAGTCTACCATCTTACTGTTTCTGGTAAATAAAATTGTGTCTCTGGGTTGTCAACTTATCTTCAGTTCAGAGAAAAACTCATTCTTGTAGAGAGTCATAGAGTTAAATAATATGGTGTGAAGTGACCCAGAATTTAAAATTATTAAATGATAAAAGTATATGATATGGCTTTAGCTTATTTAATAACTCTAATAGATAAACCTAATAGTTCTAGAATAGACTGAGGAATATGGCATTTAAAAAAGTATACTGTTAATTGTATCATCACGTATGTTCTGAATCAAAATGACAGGATCACCAATGAATTATGCAAATACTATTTATTTAATTAATATGCTCATAACTCAACTAGTCAGGAGTGGTTATAATACCTATTCCTACTCTATTTGTACTATCTCTACTACCAGCTATCAGTCAGTCAGTCAGTTCAGTCGCCAGTCACTTCCGATTCTTTGTGACCCCATGGACTACAGCACTCCAGCTATGGACACAGGTATTTCATTTAGTTAATATAATAACATATTCTTTGAGGTGTTGAGGTTTTCTTATGCTAGTTGGATCTACTTGCTCAGCAGTACTTAGTTCTATCTTATTAAAATCTCAATATATTCCCACATCAGTTCAGTTCAGTCTCTCAGTCATGTCCAACTCTTTGCAACCCCATGGACTGCAGTATGCCAGGCTTCCCCGTCCATCACCAACTCCCAGCTGCTGCTGTTGCTGCTAAGTCGCTTCAGTCATGTCTGACTCTGTGAGACCCCATAGACAGCAGCCCACCAGGCTCCTCCATCCCTGGGATTCTCCATGCAAGAATACTGGAGTGGGTTGTGACCCCATAGACAGCAGCCCACCAGGCTCCTCCATCCCTGGGATTCTCCATGCAAGAATACTGGAGTGGGTTGCCATTTCCTTCTCCAATACATGCATGTATGCTAAGTCACTTCAGGCATGTCCAACTCTGTGCAACCCCATGGACAGCAGCCCACCAGGCTCCTCTGTTCACAGGGCTCTCCAGGCAAGAATACTGGAGTGGGTTGCCATTTCTTTCCCCACACCAACTACCAGTGTTGACTGAAACACATGTGCATTGAGTCAGTGATGCCATCAAATCACCTCATCCTCTGTTGTCCCCTTCTCCTCCCACCTTCAATCTTTCCCAGCATCAGGGTCTTTTCATGAGTCAGTTCTTCACATCAGGTGGCCAAATTACTAGAGTTTCAGCTTTCCAATGAATATTCAGGACTGATTACCTTTAGGATGGACTGGTTGGATTCCCTTGCCATCCAAGGGACTCTCAAGAGTCTTCTCCAACACCACAGTTCAAAAGCATCAATTCTTTGGCACTCAGCTTTCTTTATAGTCCAACTCTCACATCCATATCTGACTACTGGAAAAATCATAGCTTTAACCAGATGGACCTTTGTTGGAAAAGTAACATCTCTGCTTTTTAATATGCTGTCTAAGTTGGTCATAAATTTTCTTCCAAGCAGTAAGCATCTTTTAATTTCATGGTCGCAATCACCATCTGCAGTGATCTTGGAGCCGCCAAAAATAAAGTGTGTTACTGTTTCCACTGTTTCCCCATCTATTTGCCATGAAGTGATGGGACTGGATGCCATGATCTTAGTTTTCTGAATGTTGAGCTTTAAGCCAACTTTTTTTCACTCTCCTCTTTCATTTTGATCAAGAGACTCTTTAGTTCTTCACTTTCTGCCATAAGTGTGGTGTCATCTGCCTATCTGAGGTTATTGATATGTCTCCCGGCAATCTTGATTCCAGCTTGTGATTCATCCAGCCCAGTATTTCTCATAATGTACTCTGCATATAAGTTAAATAAGCAGGGTGACAACATACAGCCTTGATGTACTCCTTTTCCTATTTGGAACCAGTCTGTCATTCCATGTCCATTTCTAACTGTTGCTTCCTGATCTGCATACAGATTCCTCAAGAGGCAGATCAGGTGGTCTGGTATTCCCATCTCTTTAAGAATTTCCCACTAGGTTCTTACTGTGAGTTTGGAAACCCATTTGCAGAAAGAAAACTATTCAGATCTTCACTGGACCCTCCCTCAATCTTTATAAACTGAAAATTCAAGAGTATGCTATCCAATCAAATCCCTATTATAGTTTTTATGACACTGACATTTAAAACTGCATTAAAATTGCTATTACATTAGCTTTTAGCTTCTAGTGAACTAAAGGCTCTGGGTATTTGAAGCTATATTTATATCTCTCACACTTTCCTTGCTGACTTGCACAAAGTAGAGATGGAGAAATATTTGTTTAATGAAACAACTGCTTATCTGTCCTAACTAATTAGGCAAATCTTAGGGTCAGAGATCTCATTTCATCAGGCATTCTGTTCAATCCTTTCACTTACAGGGGACCTCATTGGTCCCCTGGCCTTTGTCACAGGGACAAGGAACAGCTCAATATGTTACTAGGTGTCATTGTTTGATCTAATTCCTGTCCAGAGAGGTTCCTGCAGCCACATTTCCTTCCTTCTACTCATCTGTCCCGTCTCTTCCTAGTGATTGTCATAGTTCTCTGGTTTAAACAGCTAAAAAGATTACAACCTCATTAACACTAGATGTAAAAGACTGCTTACTATCGATTTTATTTATTTATTTATTTTTAATAATCACTCGTTTTGGGAACAAAATTTCAGGAACAAATATCTAACCCAGAACACATGGGATCCACACATTTTCCAACTTATTATATGTTTTATCAACCCTTTAGAAAAAAAAAAAAAAAAACAACTTACATGTATTGTATGCTAAAATACTCAAACTCTGCTATGTTAAAAGAATAAAACACTGCCATTTACTTCTGTTACAACTGATATATGGCAGAGGCATCTGCAATTACAATTGCTTAATTGTAAAGCAATTATCCCCAAATTAAAACAAAATGAATTAAAATATATAAAATTAATGCATTCTAAATAAAATATCTCCTCAGGTCATGGTGGAAAGTTCTGATAAAATGTGGCCCATTCTAAATAAAGTATCCTACAGATTAATTTAAAAAAAAAACTGAAAAAGAAAAACACTGTACCAAAAGATGTGTAGATTATAAATTACATCATGCTATAATCCTATACAATCCTGATGAAATCACTGGTATCAACTCACAATTATATATGAAGAAACAAATGCATAGGTAATAGAAAGTAAAATATACCATATCAGACTTTTTTGTTTCCCATGTGCAGCTCTCACAAATAATATATTGGTCCAAACTTGAAAATACTGAGAGAAGTGCATCTCCTGGCATTCTCTATCATCCCTAAATTTAGCACTACTGAAACCATAGCACCAGATAAGTGATATTGCAATACCTTGGATGCTGGTGCAATGTAACATGCAGAGAGAAATTGTACACTTTGCAGGCTGGGAAAATTGTATGTATATCCTGATGCTGCTCCTTATAGCTTTTGTGAGTTTGGGAACTTACAACTTCTTATCAATAGTTTCCTCACCTGCAAAGTAAGGCTCAGTGATAGTTTCCAAATCAAAGGGTACCCAAAATTTAAATGAGATAATCCATATAAAAGTTATTATAGAGTTTGGCACCTATATAAAATTAAGGTTGTTGTAATTAATGTGCTATATATGCCAACTTAATTTGAGAATAAGTAACATCACTTCACGTGAAATAGATGGGGAAACAGTGTCAGACTTTATTTTGGGGGGCTCCAAAATCACTGCAGATGGTGATTGCAGTCATAAAATTAAAAGACGCTTACTCCTTGGAAGGAAAGTTATGACCAACCTAGATAGCATATTAAAAAGCAGAGACATTACTTTGCCAACAAAGGTCTGTCTAGTCAAGGATATGGTTTTTCCCACGGTCATGTAAGGATGTGAGAGTTGGACTGTGAAGAAAGCTGAGCACCGAAAAATTGATGCTCTTGGAACTGTGGTGTTGGAGAAGACTCTTGAGAGTCCCTTGGACTGCAAGGAGATCCAACCAGTCCATCCTAAAGGGGATCAGTCCTGGGTGTTCATTGGAAGGACTGATGCTGAAGCTGAAACTCCAATACTTTGGCCACCTCATGTGAAGAGTTGACTCAATTGGATAAGACCCTAATGCTGGGAGGGATTGAGGGCAGAAGGAGAAGGGGACGACAGAGGATGAGATGGCTGGATGGCACCACCAACTCGATGGACATGAGTTAGGGTAAACTCCAGGAGTTGGTGATGGACAGGGAGGCCTGGTGTGCTGCGATTCATGGGGTCGCAAAGAGTCAGACACGACTGAGCGACTGAACTGAACTGAACTGAACTCAGTCATGTTTAAGGAATGCTTCTGAGAGATTTTCTTACATCTTTGTGTTTCTTAACCAACAAAGCCTGACATATCTAATGCTAGTATGAAATAATCTTATGGTAGTTTCTTGAGGAATTCAAAAACCTATTTTATTCCCTCTCCCTTTTCCAGAATATTTGGTAGCATGATCTCAATAGAAGTGGGGAAAAAAAATTAAAGCATGACAAGTAAATGGTAGAAAACATTCTGTGTAAGATTAAGGCTTTATCTTAGTAGGGCTTGACAAACTACTGCCTGTTTAATTGAAGATTATTTCAAAGGCTGTCTAATGAATACAGAGTTAATTAATTTTTTCCTGTGATAAGAAATACATACTAACTTTTGAAATATGGTCTGAGTCATTTTCTCTTTTCATTTCAAAGACATTTTAGACATCTCTACGTTTCAGTTTTTTATTGTAATTTCATGCTGGTGAAGTACAAAGGATTGTCTATGTCAGTAACTGACTATTTAGGCACTAAGGAAAAACATTTATAATTTATTTTATAAACTTGATATAATACATCTTAGCAGAGAATACCAATATATATTTAATGTGTAACTTTTTAACTCTTCATATCCCTTCTTTAGTAAAATACAAGGGAAATATCCTTTATGCCAAACAATAAACATGTTTAACTGATTATCCTTGAGAAAAGTAGATACCTATCTGTTTTATCAGAACTCTTTTAGAAAAAAAATCATGTTTTCATACGTGGAAAGTAGCAATGCATATTTTATTACTTCCACATAAATATATATCTTAAGAAGAGGTGATATTGTTGACAAATTTATTTTCTCTATTAATTTTGGTAATTAAACTTAAGTTGATCATTCTACAAAACAGTTCAAACTCTGTAATCAGCATATAAATGTGTGATATATCCTTGTTACCTCTATTTTTGTGAAAAGAATACTTAACATAAGACATATTCTCTTGCTGCTGCTGCTGCTAAGTCGTTACAGTCGTGTCCAACTCTGTGCGACCCCATAGCCGGCAGCCAACCAGACTCCGCCGTCCCCAGGATTCTCCAGGCAAGAACACTCAAGTGGGTTGCCATTTCCTTCTCCAGTGCATGAAAGTGAAAAGTGAAAGTGAAGTCGCTCAGTCGTGTCCGACTCTTTGGCGACCCCATGGACTGCAGCCCACCAGGCTCCTCTGTCCATGGGATTTTCTAGGCAAGAGTACTGGAGTGGGGTGCCATTGCCTTCTCTGACATAACCTCTTAGCAAATTTTAATTGTACGATAGTGTTCATTTAAAAAAAAAAAAAAATTGTAATGATAAAGATGGTGAGAGGAAACTCAGAGGTGATGGATATGTTTATTGCATACATTGTGGTGATAGCTTTAAAAAGTATATTTCTTTCTAAACTCATTAACTTGTATACATTAAATATGTATAGCTTTTGCATCTCAATCATACTTCAGTAAGGTGATCTTTTTTAAATGCTAAAAATTCTGTACTTCTGTGTCTCTTTTTCTGTTTTGCAGAGAAGGTGAGGGTGGGATGTTTCGAAAGAACAGCATGTATATTATCTATGGTGAAACAGATCACCAGCCCAGGTGGGATGCATGAGACAAGTGCTCGGGCCTGGTGCACTGGGAAGACCCAGAGGAATCGGGTGGAGAGGGAGGTAGGAGGGGGGATCGGGATGGGGAATACGTGTAACTTTATGGCTGATTCATATCAATGTATGACAAAACCCACTGAAATGTTGTGAAGTAATTAGCCTCCAACTAATACAAAAAAAAAAAAAAAAATGCTAAAAATTTATGTCCAAAAGATTGTTGTTAGGAATCTTTGTTCCACAATTTCATTAAGCTCTTAAGGAATAGTGTTGTAATTTTGAAGTTACTTATTTTCTGGAGCCTGCTAAAAATTTATATAGTTAAAAATAATATGATTTCATAATGAAGATTGCCTATGTGAAAGAACTGAGCTCAAAATATTTGTCTACATGTAGATATTTAATTAAAAAATAAACATAACTTATTGACAATGAAACATCATTCATTCTTTATAAAGGGTGATTTTCATTTTGCTAAGATTTCCAAACTTTTCTGTGAATTTTTGAACACTATATCCTTCTTGACAACTTTTAAATAAATCAATAAGGAAAATGCATGACTAATGAAATTATGATATTCCAATTACCTTGTAACTTTTCCTCTTGATCACTTGAATGCAAATCAGTTTTTTTTTAAAAATACTAGTGACATTGCCAAAATGTAGTTGACTATAAGTGCTTATTAATTTTATACTTTTGTGCCTTGTGTTTCATCACTTTTTTTTGACATCTTCACTGGAGTTGCTCAGTGGGGTCATAACTATCTATATGCTACATTTAGATGTCATTAAAAACACCGTCTCTATTTTTAACTTATATAACCAATGAGAATACCTGAGTCTTACTTTCTTGAATATATATTATTTGGGAATTGAAGACTAATGGATTGAGGAAATTTCTGTCTACAGCATAGGTACAGAATAAAGGGAGTGTTTTTGCTTGTGATATTTCCCTACTAAAGTTATTATTTGCTTTAGTCTTCACATTTGTCATTTAATTATAGTGATTGTAAAATATAAAAGTCCCAGGGATGAGTATGAGTGTAGGGGGTGGTGTAGAGAAAGACAGACATTAAGATGCACTGGAAAATCTGCAAAGTTTGAGGACAAAGGAAAAAGTTTTCCCCTACTTCTATATCAGACAAGTTGAGTTTTATGATAATAAAGTATGAAATTAAGGTACATACGAATGTCCAATTTTCAACCAAGACTTTGATTGTCAAGACTTTATGCATTTAACCTTCTGGAAAGAAATGTAATGCCACTCAGGCTTGAGGTGGAGTACATATAAGTTCATGTGAAGGTAAACATGTGGACTTACTATCATAAAAAGCTGACTTTTCGCTAAGTTTGCTAAAGGTCAAAGACAGAAAACGTGTGTTTCTTTCTTTACTCAAGAACATAACAAACCCAAGAAATTGTGTACCAAAGTTACAGCACAGTTTAGAAATACAAACTGCTTCAAAAAGAATTAGTGAAAACTGAAAATTGTTTAGTTAATAATAGGGAACTCCTACTTCTGGTAAATGAATTAAATGTACTCATAAAATTTCATAATTATGGAAAGTGCAAAAATATGTATAAATATTCATAAAATAATGTTAATAAAATGAGCTTAACACAAACCTTATACTTAATTAATTACTAACGATATGGTCTACATGGAAATAAAACTAAAATAGTTCATACGTCAGTTAGTGGAATTAGCAGATATTTCCTGCTAAAACTCTTGTACAATTTTTGTTTACACACAGAGTTTTCAACAAAAATATTTTACAGAAAGTCTCTTATATGTGACTAACTATAATAGCTAGTAAAAGAAGACTAGGAAATTATGAATATAAAAACTGAACATATTTCTACATAGGTCAGAAATTTTACTTCTAGGAATATACCCAGCATAAATGTGTTTGCATGTTCATCAAAAAACATGTTCTAAAATATTCTTGATAGCACTAATAATCATAACTCCAAACTGAAGATTATTCAAATACTCATCAACAATAGAATGGATGAATAAATTGGATATTCATCCAGTAGAATACTGCACAGCAATGAGAATGAACCTTCTATAAGTATGTCCTGCAATGTGGACAATTTGTCTTTGCTAACTCAGTATTATGTTTGTGAAATTCCATTTGTATAAAATTCACAATAGACCCTTCCAGACCAAAGGCACAACATTTCAAGCCATGGAAAAATTCTTCCAAAAGAAACTAAGAATCTCAGTGAGCTATTATGACTCAACACACATATCAAAGTTGAAATGTTTTACAATGAGATAAATCACTTTTACCTAATGATTTTTATTAATCTAAAATAAATATAAAATCTATGTACATAGACAGGAATGCATGTGTACTATAAGCGTGTACATTATAGTGTATATATGAAGAGAAGTGAAGTGAAAGTCGCTCAGTCATGTCCAACTCTTTGCAACCTCATGGACTGTACAGTTTTTGGAACTCTCTAGGCCAGAATAATGGAGTGGGTAGCCTTTCCCTTCTCCAGGGGATCTTCCTAATCCAGGGATCGAATCCAGGCCTCCCACATTTCAGGCAGATTCTTTACCAGCTGAGCCACAAGGAAGCCCAGTGTATACAGAGTGTATCTTATATGCACACAAAGTACGTATTTTTAAAACTTCTTATGGAAAAAACAGCTGTGTGTCTACCAAGATATCCTACTCCTTTTCTATGGTGAAAACTATTGCTGCAAAGTGGTTGCTCTGCCAATGACTACATTTACTGGCCATTTAACTCTTTTCACCAAAGGGGAGATGAGATGAATACTTCAAAACAATGGAATGTGATCATAAGAGATGCTTCAATTAAGAACAAGTGTGCTTTTTCCACACTGCCCTGCCCGGGTCTGCCAACAGAATCCAGAAAATCCAGAATAGGACTCCAAGGTCCTAGATGTTGAACAAGTCGCAGGATAGACAAAGCATTAATATAAGTTTCTGAATCTCTATGTAGAAGGTTGTTCATCTGCCAGAACCATCTGC
Organism: Cervus canadensis; assembly: GCF_019320065.1. Classification (NCBI taxonomy): domain Eukaryota; kingdom Metazoa; phylum Chordata; class Mammalia; order Artiodactyla; family Cervidae; genus Cervus; species Cervus canadensis. The sequence continues at coordinate 50,236,833 of NC_057394.1, forward strand.
ATTGACTGAATTATTACATAAGCCCAAAATAAACTTGTGTTAGTTTGAGTCTGATATCGTGAGGTCCATTTGATAGCAAATTGTATTTTAATAATGTGGTTTTAGTTTTTCTAATGCTAGCTTGACCCAGTTTTAAGGTGCTAGTCAGCCAGTCAGTATCCTTTTTGACAAGAAGTCAGAACCACACTCCTACCACTTCCCTTATTTGGTTCTCACACAAAAGGCCACTAAACATCAGTCCAAACCACCCTGAGGCCAGGTAGGAGTCAGCCAGGAACAGTCATTGCCCCAGAGCCCACAAAATTATTCAAATTAGTCAAACCACAAAGAGACCAACTCTCTCTGTCACCCTGCCTAGCAGTTATCTCTTATTTGGAATTGTAAGTGGCAAAGAAATTTTTTCTTTCAACTATCCAACTATTGTATTCCATCAACAAAAAATCTTAAACCTTATAGAACACGAATTTAGTTCAGTCTTTATTAAAATATACCCTAAGTTCGGTTTTGTAAAATGTAGTTATTCAGCATTAATGGATTTAATATTTGTGGGGTTTTTTTTCTTAAGATACCAAAGACTCAATACATACAGTAGTTTGTACATTTCCTAAGACACAAATTTGAATAGCCTCAAGGATGGTTGAGTACATATTCTTTTTAACTGGCAAGATTTATCAAGCTGCCTGACATCTGCATTGCAATGTGGGCTTTGTCCTTGCCTCATAATTATAATTGCACAAAATATAATAAAGTGGCAAAGTCAGTATTTCCTGATGAAAATAATCACTGAATGAAAGATAACTTCAGTGAAATCTGAAAGGATAGAATGGAGCACACATGCACAGACAAAATGACTCTTCATAGAAAGTGATTCAGGAATAAGTTGAAAGCCTGTGTTAATTTTCTTGAATTCTATGTATTTCAAAGATATGAACCATATCTTTCCAAAATGATAAAAAATAATCATAAAAATGTGTGTATATTGCATATAAATTCATGTAGTTCAATTTTTCTTGCCTTTTTTGGTCTTATATTTGCCAATCTATTTTGTCCTATATAATACTAATTTGATAAATGTGAATTATTTAAGGATAGAGGGTGATTGTGAGTGATTAGCAGTTCAAATTTGAAAGAAAACAGCAATCTTGATATCTATTCATTCTAATTATTACCTCATGCTTCCTCATTTGTATGGAAAAAAAAAAAAAGAACATATCTGGGACCATTGACTAGGAATTTTGCAACTTGATAGCTTCTTGAACGTGAATAGGAAATATGTATTATTTTCTTTTTACTAGGCTATTAGAGATTTTTTAAAAAGCTGCAAATAATTATACATACTGCCATAACACATATTTATTGTATAAAATATGTCCATTTACATATACACAAGGCTTCCCTGGTAGCTCAGCTGGTAATGCAGGAGATGCCTGCAGTGCAGGAGATCCTTGTTCAATTTCTAGGTCAGGAAGATTCCCCTGGAGAAGAGATAGGCTACCCACTTCAGTATTCTTGGGCTTCCCTAGTGGCTCAAATGGTAAAGAATCTGCTTGCAATGTGGGAGATCTGGATTCAATCCCTGGGTTAGGAAGATCCCCTGGAGAAGGGAGCAGCTACCCACTCCAGTATCCTTGCCTGGAGAACTCCCATGGACAAAGGAACCTAGCAGGATTCAGTCCATGGGGCTGCAAAGAATCGGGCAGGACTGAGTGACTTTCACACATATACACATGTGACTCTTTGTGACTCTATGGACTATAGCCCACTAGGTTCCACTATCTATGGGATTCTCCAGACAAGAATACTGGAGTTGTTTGCCATGCCCTCCTCCAGGGGATCTTCCCAACTCAGGGATCAAACCAAGTCTTTTACTTCTCCTGCATTGGGTGGCAGGTTCTTTACCAGTAGTAGTGCCTGGGAAGTCCATATGTACACAAAGACTTAGTTAAATCACTTAATAAAATAGTCTTTTAAGCAAAAACTATGCTGTACTACTGAATGGTAGATTTAAATAATGTTATGAGACTCCCCTGATGGTTCAATGGTTAAAATCTGTGCTGCCAATGCATGGTGTGGAGGTTTGATCCCTGGTCTGGGAACTAGGATCCTGCATGCTACACACACAGCCAAAGGATAATAAATAAATAATAAGTTAAGGGCACAATAAAGTACAGTGGTTAAGGTCACAGGCTCTGGAGCCAGGTTGCAGATTTGCACACCAGTTTCTCTCTACTTGCTGTGTGGTCTTGGATGAATCACTTCATCTGCTTGGACTTCACTTTGACCATCAATAAAACAGATAATAATAGTAACTATGTTATAGTGCAGCTGTGATGATTAAATAAATGAGTGCATGTGATGTGCTTAGAATTTTGCCCAGTACTAATTAAATGTTGCTTATCACTGTTATTTGGAGTGATAGAAAAGGTGGATGTGAAGAGATTCAAACTCTGTAACTAATTCTCTACATAAACTTGAACACATTATTTACTTCTCTGGATCTCCAAGTCTGTACATGCAAAATGAGAGATTTTTAATATATTGTTTCTAAGGTCTTTCCTAGCCTTAAATTTTTGGAAGTAAATAATATGTTATAGAAATCACTTGACTAGTCTCTTCAGTTATTACTCAGTAACCACATCCTCATAAATGTCTTGAGGCTACATGCAGAATCTTTGTTGCTATAGCTGGTTGATTGAAGGTGAATTCTAATGAGTCAACTGCTTAATATCATAGTCCCTTTCTGTAAAAATATAAGAAAGTGGTGAGTTTGAAAAGTTCCATTCCATAAGAGATGGAATCAATAATAGAACCAAGGGAAAATAGGTTTGCACTATTTGCCACACTGTAGCTGCTTTCTCAAATTAATCAATTTATCTCGATTTTTAAGCAAATAGATTTATGACATGTCATTTACAACAGGGGTCCCCAACTGCCAGAATCTAATGACCGATGAGCTGAGGTGTTGTATGTGTGTTTGTCATTCAGTTGTGTCCAACTCTTTGTGAACACATAGACTATTGCAACTCAGCAGGTTTCTCTGCCCATGGAATTCTCCAGGCAAGAACACCGGACTAGATAGCCATTCCCTGCTCCAGGGGGTCTTCCTGACTCAGGGATCAAACCCAGGTCTCCAGCATTGTAGGCAGATTCCTTACCGTCTGAGCCACCAGGGAGCTGATGTAATACAAATAGAAATAAAGGGCACAATAAATGTAATGCACGTGAATTATCCCGAAACCATTCTACCCCCACCCCAGTCTGTGGAAAAATTGTCTTCCATGAAACTGGTCTCTCATGCCAAAAAGGTTGGGGACCCACAGTTTATAATACCAAAAATTAGATTTTCTATTGTAAGGCTGGTTCATTAATAAAGAGCACTATCTGCTACATAATACAGATAACACCTGATTTTGTACATACATTATTGTACTATATTAAAATGAATTTGTGTTTAAAAAAAAAAGACATATTTTTTTTAGATAAAAGGTAAGCATTTGTGTAAGGTTTTCCATAGTAGAAATAATAGTGTCTTTTCCTTTAAATGTTGCCTTCACTAGTACTATGGCCATGACCAAAAAATGTGTGTGGAAATTAAGGTATAATGCCACTTGGAAAATAATTATTTGACAATTATAAACTCTTAAATGTGATTATTTTTAATCCTTGCATACTGAAGTCCATAACTGTTGTCATTTTGCCATAGATTACACCGAATTTAATCAGCTCCGAAATAAAACACAGATGGCCATTGTTCCACAAAATCTCTAGTCTCCTTCTTCACTGACCACATAGTCAATATGCATGAATCACAAAGCTGAGACTTAACATTTTCTTCAGTTAACGCTGGGGCAATAATAAATCAAAGATTCATTTTTGGAGATGGCAAAAGACAGATACAACATTGTAGAGAGTAGATAGACGTCTATTTTATAAAAGAATGTTGCTAATGATTATCAGATGCACATTAATGCATCATTTTCATTCATCTTTAAATGGGTCAAAATTTTATTAGCTTAATTTCTTTTTTTTTTTTTTTTGTTAGTTGTTACTGAACTGCAAGCTGATTTAATGAGATGGATACATAATACTTAGAATTTCAAGTCAGATGTAAGCATTGCAATAATTGCTCCACTTCAGCTTCCTAATAAATCTCAAGCTCTGGGCAATAAACCGGATCCAACTGTAGTACATCCTGAGGGCACGCTCAGCCACGGTTGAATCTGACTCTGTGAGACCCTTTAGACTATAGTCCACCAGGCTCCTCTGTCTATGGGTTTATCCTGGCAAGAATACTAGAATTGGTTGCCACTTCCGCCTTCAAGTGATCTCCCCTACCTAGGAACCGAGCCCACATTGGCAGGCAGATTGCTTACCACTGAGCCACCTGGGAATCCTGTAGTACATCCTGACCATACTGTAAACTCAGGCCATTTTTTTTTCCTTTTTTGGTAATTAATATGAAAATATATTTTTGAGAGACATATTGGCTTCATTCAGAATATATTTCAATAAGATTTCTATGGATAGAAATTATGGCATAGTTTAAAAAACTGCAAAATGAAGAGGGGATGCTATTGAGGTTTCTTTGAATGAAATCAAGACAAAAAAGACTGAACTTTGAGGCTTGGTGAGAAAAGAGAAAAGGAAGACTTCCATTGGGAGACAGAGACAAGTAGAAACTTCATAAGGAATACCATGTAAAGAGTTCTCAGTTTAAATGTCATGCTACACAATTTTTACTCTTCTTGATGACTCTTGGAATCTTCAGCTAAATTACCCTTAACAAAATTCTATTACAAACGTGTTATGAATGTCTTTAACAAAAAGAAAAACAAGGAAGCACCTGAAATTTTGCAGCAAGGGAGAAGGAGAGAAGATGGGAAAAGAATCAAAACAGCAAGAGGTAGGGGCAAAGAATAGCAGAAAACCCTGCCCCATGGATTATAGCACTGAGCATGAATCATGTTTCAAAACCAGGTCGAATTCACAGTGGTCAGTTCTTGGAACTCCAGTCAGATTCATAGAATGGAAGTTTAGCATTTATGTAAAATAAAATATTAAGTGCCTGATACCTGGGATGCATGAACCTTTAGTAATGGAAAAGCAGAGGCCCATGGCCATTTCCTTCTCCAGATCATGGATAAATGGTAAGAGCAGTTCCCTTGGAAAAAGTATCAACTAGCTGAGATCCAAAATATGTAAAGGGAATGTCCAAGTGGAAGAGAAATGGAGAGTGCTGAAAGCAATAAATAAATAAATAAATAAAATGGTTAATGCAGAAGTCCGAGTGGAAGACTTCCACATTCAACAAGCTAAAATGACTCCTGATTTATCAGATTTTAGAATAGGATATATAATATGTTAGGAAATAAAACTGGAATCGACAAGAGTTAGACCACTAAAGACTCTGTAGTTTATACTAAAGAGTTTGGACTTGACCCTCAGAAATGAATCATCAAAGAATTTTAAACAAGGGAGTGATAATATCACAGTATTACAGAATTCAGAAAACCAAATTCTTATCTACGGTTTCCTCTGTCCATCCAAAGGGCAAGGAGTCTAAATGGCCAAGGCCATAAAGCCACATGGCATTCATGCCCATTCTTCTAGAGTGTTTTCTGTGTATATATTCACACAAAATTTCATGTGAAGACCTATTACCTATGTGGGTTGTTCTCCAGGTCTTTCCCCTAAGGGCAGATCTCTCCTATCAGCTTATCTCTAGGCTTGAAAGGAGATCCCTGACAGTTGTTAAGCTGAGAAAGACAATGATCAAATATACAGGTAGGACTGTCTACATATAAATGCACATAAATAGAACTTATGTATAAGTGCCCTAGCAGTAATGGTTGAAGCATGAAGACAGAAAAGTGGAAGAGCCATGTATCTCCATTTATACCCTTGCCTGAACTCCACAAATTTTTGAGATGGCTAGATTATTATATCCCAGCTTTAAAAGACCATTCTGTCATTGTTGCAGAGAATGGAATAGAGGTACTGGTAAGTGGAAGGACTGGTAAAATGCATGGTATTTTAAAATCTGTTGAAATATTCTTGGAAAGAGTTGATGTCATCTAGTGTTGGGTGGCGGCAGTGGGCATGAAGATAATTTGATAGAATTTGGTGTTTGATTGCCGTGGGGGCTGAGATGAAGAGACAAATCAAAGATAGTACTCTGGTTTTCAGTTTTCAAAACTAGATGATGATAGTAGTTTTAATTTCAATAAAAATTATAAGTGAAAGAACAGTTTGCATATAGATGATACTGACATCAGTTTGGAGCATAATGAATTTAAAATGCCTATGGCAATGAAGATAGAGATGCTCAATAGGACAGTGGATTTTGTGATCTAAAGAGCTAAAAGGAGTAAATGTGAGTCTTGTTAGCAAATGATAGGAATTGAGGCCCTTGGAGTAGATGAAGTCATCTGAAGAGTGGTAGATGAGAAGAGAGCCAAGGATAGATTAGTGAGTAAAGACAACATTTAAACAATAAGAATTCGAAGAGAACTCCAGAATTCAATGTATCCAGAAACATAAGAAATTTGTTCCTAAGGGGGTTAATGAAATAGGGTAAATAAAATGAAGAACATAAATTAATTCATAAAATGGATCAATAAAATTAAATGCAAGTTTAAATGTTAATAGGCAAGATGACCTACTAATCCTGAGGATATAGACTGCCAAGACATTCTGCATTTTTCTTTTTGCAGTACTTAGTACATGCATACATGAGCTAGTATAAATACTCAACTTTCCACCAATGATATTTTTTAAATGGCTGTTGTTAAGGATCATGAAAATGAGCTTTGTTTTGTAATTTTAATTGAAATTGAAAGTGGTGGATTATACTATTATGTACTTTTTATATATAACTGTATTAAAATAATTTAATTTATGTACTCTTCATTGAGTACTATATGACAGAAATCATGCTGAGAACATTTTATTCACAATATAATTTAGTTTTCATGAAAAACTTACAAAGTAGCTACTGTTATACACTTTTCACAAATAAACTGGAATCTAAAGAAATGAAATAACTTGACCATGTTCTCAGAACTTATTATTGGCAAAGTTGGATTGAACCTAGGTTGATTAGTATCTTAAAATTGATATCTTAAAATTAAAATTCTAATTTGGTATCAAAAAACAAAGTAGAGATAAAGATACTCTTAGCAGTATATTCATATTTGATTGACATTTCTTGACTTACCATAATTTAAAATAAATAATTTTAGGACATCCAGATATTGATTTTTTCATGCATTCACTATTTTAAAAAACTTGATTAACTTTAAATTAGCTCTTTCTTTCTGTTGCATAATAAATGACTTGAATGTAATCAGTTTTAAGTGAAACATTTAAATATTGAATCATCTTGGTATAATATCCAACCAATTATTGGCTCCTGTACTAATCAATTTATGTTGAAAATCTCTTTAACTTAAAAAGAATTGAGAAAAATGCAATTTAAATGTGTTAAAATTTATAACTAGAGAATATTTAAGCTTCAACATATTAATTAAATCATATCAACACAAAATCATGATAACACAATTTTCCCACCCACTGATACACTCTATCTTTAGTAGATAAATCACATCAGAACTTTATCATCAATTAAAGATTCATTCAAAAATTACTTAAGATCACCTCCTATATACCAAAAATACTACATGCTCAGAGTGAAGAAATGTGCAAAATAGTTTTTTATCTCTACAAACTCATAATCTATGAGGAAAGAAGTAAAAAAGTCAATGGTTATAATGTGGTTTGTTACTGCTCACATCGTGTATGCCCAGATGCTACAAAAGCAAAGGAAAGAAGAGAATTCCAGTTAATCCATCATATATTGGGACTTTTCTTAGAAGAGATTTGTTACTCTTGAAATGGTTCTTGAAGTTCAAGAAGAATATTCACAAGTAGAGAAAAGCCGTAAGAAAGTTCTACATCTGGAGAATACACATCATTATGTCAGGATCAGGAGTCCCAAACTTGAAAATTAATTAGAATGGTTTAAGTGAGATTACATATGGAGAAATAGCAGGATATTGTTGATGTTGTTGTTCAGTCACTAAATAGTGTCTGATTCTTTCTACCTTCATGGACTGCAGCACTCCAGGCTGTTCTATCCTCACTATCTCCTGGAATTTACTCAAATTCACATACATTGGGTTGGTGATGCTGTCTAGTGACCTCATCCTCTGCTTCCCCCTTTTGTAGCCTTCAGTCTTTCCCAGCATCAGGGTCTGATCCAATAAGTTGGCTCTTCACATCACGTGGCTAAAGTATTGCATCTTCAGTTTCAGCATCAGATCTTCCAATGAATATTCAAGGTTGATTTCCTTTAGGATTGAGTGGTTTGATCTCCTTGCTGTCCAAGGATTCTCAAAACTCTTCTCCAGGACCACAATTCGGCATCAGCAATTCTTGGATACTCAGGATTTTTTTATGGACCATATCCATAACTACCACAATGGTGTGGTCATTCATGTAAAGCCAGATATCCTGGAGTGTGAAGCCAAATGGGCCTTAGGAAACATTAATACAAACAAAGCTAGTAAGAGTGATGGAATTCCCCCTGAGCTCTTTAAAATCCTAAAAGACTATGCTGTTAAAGTGCTGCACTCAGTAAGTCAACAAATTTGGAAAACTGAGCAGTGGCCAGAGGACTGGAAGATGTCAGTTTTCATTCTAATCCCAAAGAAGGGCAATACCAAGAATATTCAAATTATCACACAATTGCACTCATTTCACATGCTAACAAGGTCATGCTCAAAATCCTTCAAGCTAGGCTTCCTTCAGCAGGCCATGTACTGAGAACTTCCAGATGCATAAACTGGCTTTAGAAATGGCAGAAGCAGCAGAGATCACACTGCCAACATTTGTTGGGATCACAGAGAAAGCCAGGACATTCCAGAAAAACATCAACTTATGCTTCACTGATAAGCTAAAACCTTTGACTGTGTGGACAATTCTTAAAGAGATGGGAATACCAGGTCAATTTACCTGTCTCCTGAGAAGCCTGTATGAAGGTCAAGAAGCAACAGTAAGAACTGGACATGGGACAACACACTGGTTAAAAATTTGGAAAAGGAATATGTCAAGACTGTATATTGTCACCTTGCTTATTTAACATCTATACAGAGTACATCATGTGAAATACTGGGTTAGATGATTCACAAGCTGTAATCAAGATTGCTGGGAGGAATATCAACAGCCTCAGATTTGCAGATGGTACAACTCTATTGGCAGAAAGAAAAGAGGAACTAAAGAGCCTCTCAATAAGAGTGAAAAAGGAAAGTGAAAAAGCTAGTTTAAAATTAAACATTCAAAAAACTAAGATCATGGCATTGGATCCCATGATTTCAGGCAAAATAGAAGGGAAAAGTGGAAGCAGTGACAGATTTTATCTTCTTGGACTCCAAAATCACTGTGGATGGAGACTGCAGCCATTAAATTAAAAGACACTTGTTCCTTGGAAGGAAAGCTACGAAAAACCTAAACAGCATATTAAAAAGCAGAGACATCACTTTGCTGACAGAGGTCCATATGGTCAAAGCTATGGTTTTTCCAGTAGTTGTGTATGGATGTGAGATTTGGACCATAAAGAAGGTTGAGTGCCCAAGAATTTCTGATGTGGAATTATGGTGGTGGAGAAGACTTCTGAGAATCCCTTGGACTGACAGGAGATCCAACCAGTTAATTCTAAGAGAAATCAACCCTGAATATGCATTGGAAGGGCTGATGCTGAACTGAAGTCCAGTACTGTGATGAGAAGAGCTGATTCTTTGGAAAAAGACCCTGGTAACGGGAAAGATTGAGAGTAGGAGAAGAAGGGGGTGACAGAGGATGAGATCGTTGGATGGCAACATCAGCTCAATGGACACAAGTTTGAGCAAACTCCAGGAGATAGTGAAGGACAGGGAAGCCTTGCATGCTGCAGTATATGGGGTCACAAAGAGTTGGACATGACTCAGCAACTGAACAACTCACTTCCATACCTGACTATGGAAAAACCATAGCTTTGACTGTATGGACCTTTGTTGGCAAAGTGATGTCTCTGTTTTTAAATATCCTGTCTAGGTTTGCCATGGCTTTCCTTTCAAGGAGCAAATGTCTTTTAATGTCAGGGCTCCAGTCACTATCCACAGTCATTTTGGAGCCCACAGAATAAAATCTATCACTGCTTCCACTTTTCCCCTTCTATTGCAATCAAATCATGGCACTGAATGCCATGACCTTATATTTTTGAATGTTGGGTTTCAAGCCAGCTTTTCACTCTTCTCTTTCACCCTCATCAAGGCACTGTTTAGTTCCTTTTTACTTTCTGCCATTTGAGTAATATCATCTGAATATCTGGGGCTGTTGATATTTGTCCCAGCAATCTTGAATACAACTTGTGATTTATCCAGTCTGGCATTTTGCATGATGTACTATGCATATAAGTTAAATAAGTAGGGTGAAAATATACAGCTGTGACATACTCCTCTCCCAATTTTGAACCTGTCAGTGTTCCATATTCACTTCTACCTATTGATTCTTGACCTGAATACAGGTTTCTTAGGAGGCTGTAAGATGGCCTGGTATTTCTATCTCTAAGAATTTTCCACAATTTGCTGTAATCCACACAGTCAAAGACTTTAGAATAGTTAGTAAAGCAGAAGTAAGTATTTTTCCGGAAATCCCTTGCTTTTTCCATTATCCAATGAATGTTGGAAATTTGTTCTCTGGTTCATATGCCTCTTCAAAATCCAGTTTGTACTAATACATCTGGATGTTTTTGATTCACATACTGCTGAAACCTAGCTTGAAGGATTTTGAGCACAACCTTGCTAGCATGTAAAATGAGTTCAACTGTATGGTAGTTTGAACATTTTTTGGCACTGTCCATCTTTGGGATTTGAATGATAACTGACCTTTTCCAGTCCTGTGGCCACTGCTGAGTTTTCCAGATTTGCTGACATATTGAGTGCAGCACTTTAACAGTATCATCTTTTAAGATTTTAAATAGCTCAGCTGGTGTTCTGTCACCTCCACTAGCTTTGTTTGCAGCAATGTGTCTTAAGGCCTACTTGACTTTACACTCAGGATTTCTGGTTCTAGGTGAGTGACTACAACATTGTCATTATCTGGATCATTAAGACCTTACTGGTATACTTCTTCTGTGTATTCTTGCCACCTCTTCTTAATCTCTTCTGCTTCTGTTATTTCCTAACTGTGTCTGTCCTATTCCATGCCCATTTTTGCATGAAATATTGCCTTGATATTTCTAATATTTCTAAAGAGATCTCAAGTCTTGCCTATTCTATTGTCCCCTCCTTCTGAATTACAAAGGGGCTTGTGTAACTCAATGAAACTAGAAGTCATGCCGTGCAAGGCACCCAAGATAAATAGGTCATAGGGAAGAGGTCTGACAAATCGTGGTCCACTGGAGTGTGAAATGGCAACTCACTCCAGTATCCTCACCTGAAGGACTGAGGATACTGTCCTTGAAGGAGGACAAATCCTGATGCTGAAACTGAAGCTTCAGTACTTTGGCAACCTGATGTGTAGAACTGACTCTCTGCAGAAGTCCCTGGTGAGAGGAAAATTGAGGGCAAGAGAAGAAGGAGATAGCCGAGGATAAGATGGTTGAATGGCATCATCAACTCACTGGACATGAGTTTGAGGATAATGAATAGGATCAACACTCAAAAAGATATGACACTGGAAGATGACCCCCCCCCCCGCCCCCCCGCCCAGGTCAGAAGGTGTTCAATATGCCACTGGGTAAAAGCTGAAGGTGATTACTTATAGCTCCAGAAAGAATGAGGTAGCTGGGCCAAAGTGGAAACAGCACTCAGTTTTTGCTGTGTCTATCAATAAAAGTAAAATCAGATACTATAAAGAACAATATTGCATACAAACCCAGAATGTTAGGTCCATGAATCAAGGTAAATTGGATGTTGTCAAGTGGGAGATTCAAGATTGAATATTGACATTTTAGGAATCAGTGAACTAAAACTGATGGGAATAGAGGAATTTAATTCAGATGACCATTATATCCACAACTGTGGGCAATAATCCATTAGAAGAAATGTAGTAACCCTTGTAGTCAACAGAAGAGTCTGAAATGCAGTTCTTGAGTGCAGTTTCAAAAACAACAGAATGATCTCGGTTCTTTTCCAAGGCAAACCATTCAACACTCACAGAATCCAAGTCTATGCCCCAACCACTAATGTCAAAGAAGCTGAAGTTGACCAGTTCTATGAATACCTACAAGATCTTCTAGGACCAACACCAAAAATATGTCTTTTTCATCATTCTTGTTTGCTTTGTTCAGTTGCTAATTGGTGTCCATTCTTTGTGACTCCATAGGCTGCAGGCTTCCTGATCTTTCTCTATTTCCCAGAGTCTGCTCAAACTCATGTCCATTGAGTTGATGATGCCATCCAACCATCTTATCCTATGCTATCTCCTTCTCCTGCCCACAATTTTCCCCTCACCAGGAACTTCTTCAGAGAGTCAGTTCTACACACCAGGTTGCCAAATCATTGAAGCTTCAGTTTCAGCATCAGACCTTCTAATGATTATTCAGCATTTTCCTTCTTCATCACAGGGGGTTGGAATTCAAAAGTAGAAAGTCAAAAGATATACAGAATAGCAGCTAAGTTTGGCCTTGGATTACAAAATGAAGCAGGGCAAAGGCTAACAGAGTTTTGTCAAGAGAACATGTTGATCACAGCAAATACCCTTTTTCAACAACACAAGAGAGGACTTTACACATAGACATCATCAGATAGTCAATACTAAAATCAGAGTGATTAAATTTTTTGTGGCCAAAAATGGAGAAGCTCTTTACAGTCACAAAAAAAAAAAAAGCCTGTAGCTGACTGTGGCTCAGACCATCAGCTCCTTATTGCAAAATCCAGGATTAAATTGAAGGAACTATGGAAAATCACTAGGCCATCCAGGTATAACCTAAACCAAATCCTTTATGATTATACAGTGGAGGGGATGGATAGATTCAAGGGATTAGATCTGGTAGACAGAGTTCATGAATATCTGTGGACAGAGATTTGTAACATTGTATAGGAAAATGAAAGTGAAAATGTTATCTACACAGTGGTGTCTGACTCTTTGCAACCACATGGACTATAGCCCCATCAGCCTCCTCTGTATATGAGATTTCCCAGGCAAGAATACTGAAATGGGTTGCCATTCCCTCCTCCAGGGGCTCTTCCTAACCCAGGAATAGAATCTAGATCTCTCACTTTGGAGGCAGATTCTTTACCATCTAAGCCAATAAGAGGCAATGACCAAAACCACCCCCAAGATTTAAAAAAAAAAAAAAAAGTAAGAAGGCAAAGCGATTTTCTGAAGAGGCTTTAAAAATAGCTGAGGAAAGAAGATAAGTAAAAGATAAAGGAGAAAAGATAAGATATACCAACTGAATGCTATGTTCAAGAGAATATCATGAGAGATAAGAAGGCCTTCTTAAGCAAATAATGCAAAGAAATAGAGGAAAGCAATAGAATGGGAAAGACTACAGATCTCTTCAAGAAAATTCCAAGAAAATTAGTGATTTCAAGGGAACATTCCATGCAAGGATGGTCACCATAAAGGACAATATCAGGAGATAAATCTGTAAAATGGTCAGGAGGTTGTGAAGTAATCTAAAAAGTTTGAAAATTAACCTGAAGTCAAAACCACAGAATAATTTTATAGCAAGTTTTCTATTTATCTAAGCAGCATTTTGAAACAATCTGAAGCATGTGTTCTCACAAAAGATTCAGATATTAGCTAAGGAAACAAGTGAATATACTATTGCAATGACCTAGATCAGAAGGTGGACCCAAAGTTTGGTAGTTGTATGAGGATTGTTTTGCATAAGTTTTACTTACTTTCATTTTAGGCATAAAGGGTTTGTTAAGAAAAAGACACATTCATCACACTCAAACACTTTCAATTTTTTATAGAAAATTAATTTAATTTCAATATACAGTTATTAGAAGAAAAGAATATATAGATATATATTCTTTATATATATGATATAGAGATGTAACAACAAATACATCACCTACATTCAGATTTGAGCAGCCCTGGAAAGTCCTGATAACTGCAATCTGGAGCTCCAAATTGAAAAAGTCCTGGGCTATGAGTCTTTCCCTGAGTGAGACTTCAAATTGCAAAAAAATTTTTGCAAAACTGCAAAAATTGCAGTTTTGACAGCTCCTGTTATAATGTCAGGCCGCAAACTGATATCATCAACTCCAAAAATCCACCTCTTTCCTTTAACAACGCTGTTCATTTCACCTTGTGTGTCATAAGATTTTCCAGACACTGGAGGACTTGTCAGGTCCCCAGGGCTCAAAATATCCCAGGATCTACTCCCTTTCTTATCCTAAGTGATTCTTTACATCCTGATAGTAATTGGTATATGTGCAGGCAGGCATGTAGTTCACGCAGGGTCACGGGTTGGTCAGAGGGCTTTTTCTACCTCTGAAGCCTGAACAAGACTGCTTCCATATTAATTTTGCTAACGAGGATGGAGTTATGAGGAAAGAGGAGTAAAGAATTGCATGTGGAGTGGTGATTGAATCCTCTGACTAACATAAATGTACACAGAGATTCATTGGTGACAGGTTGCAAATGTTAAATAAAGGTATAAATGATCTTTGACGTATTATCTGATGGACTGAATCTTTGGAATAGTAAAGTATTACTGGCCTACAAATGATAACTAATAGGATACTCAGATCTGGACATCAGAAGAAGGTAGATACAACGAACAAGAAAGCAACATGAAAAAGGCAATAAGATTTAGTCAAAGTCACCCAGGGAAGAGTGTAAAGAGTGAGAACCATATGCAAGCATAGTGTCAAATTATTTGACTAGGGAGGAAACTTCAGTGTATGAAACAATATTTTTTTCAGATTTTTCCAGTGATAGAAAGTCATTTCTTCTTCAAAAGTAAAGAACTCAAATAAATAAATACATAAATAAAGAGCAAATAACACAAATACACACACTAATCCATCTCTAAAGTGATCTGTATTTCTTAAACATTTACAGTGAGCATGATTTTCATTTGACTTTTGATATAATATTCACTTTGTATTTAAAGACAGATCCACCTTCAAATTAATGGAACTTATATATCCAGTTCCATTGTTTGGTTCCTTCCATGACTCCCTAAAATGGTTCAGCAATGTGTTCATCTAGCCTTATGAGTTTTGCAAATTTTGTGAAAGTGAGATAATTCAACTGCAGTTCATTAAGGCCACATATCATTTGCTGTTCATCTCCCCCTCTTGTTAGGTTATGGAATGAGTTTGAGCATTTGGAGATACAGCTAGGGAGATTTTAAGGTGGAGATATATTTAGTTTGAGTTTAGTAGGAAATATTTATGTTATTCACAGTCATTTCTGTACAAAAATAGAGTATTGCTACCTGTTCCAGGGCAGGAATAAACTCTAGACATTCTCCCCCACTTATTGAACTAAGATGCTTTCACTTATTGATCTAAGGTCACATTGTGATCCTGGCAGGTCTGATAGCACCTCAACCTATAACGTGGAGAGAAGAGTGTGGTTGTAAAATATCTGGAACCAGAAAGTAGTCTGTAAAAATTTTCCAAATATTGCTTATGTTTAAAAAAACAAACAAAAAAAAACACCTCAGAGACTTTTTTTGAATTTGAAAACAATTCTAGAAATTGCATTACATTTTCAAAAATATATAGAAAGAACTCTTATGAGCCATCAAAAATAAATACATTTTGATTAAACATGGAAAAAAATGATTATTTTTCTGTTCTAGTTATAGAAAAAGATATTAGGAAACCACTGTCATATGAGGAGTTGATTAACGAGATGCAGCCAAAAGTGTAGAGGAAAAATGTATAAAAGGTGTTATGCAGTTAATTGACCAAGAAAGAAAGAAAGAAAGTGAAGTTATTCAGTTGTGTCTGACTCTTTGCGATTCCATGGAGTATAGCCTACTAGGCTCCTCCATCCATGAAATTTTCCAAGCAAGAGTACTGGAGTGGGTTGCCATTTCCTTCTCAAGGGGATCTTCCCGACCATAGCCCATACATCATGCTAATTTTCTGGTTTTCAAACATTTTTTTTGTTTCCAAACCAAATGGTTTATGGTTTTCAAACATATTTTTTCAAATATACTCATTATGATTTCTTTCTCATTCTAATTAGATATTTATTTTCATACTTAATTATACATTTATAATTTCAAGTTACTTTATTGAAAAGAACTTCTGAACTTGTATAAGGTGATTAATCTCCTACAAAACTTACTTCTTCCATGATAATGTCCTCATCACTGCTGTTTGTCCTTTAATGGACCAGAACCTGGTGTCCAGAGTCAACGATAAGAAAGTGAGAGAGAGAAAGAGGCTGATATCCCCTGGTTTACGCGGAAAACCAATAGAGTCCCGTTCTTAGGGCTCGCGCTGCTGCACGTAGGCACCAGGCACCTTCTCAAGAGGGTCTTAGAAGCCCGGGCAAGAAAGTGAGCTCAGCGGGCCTCCGCGCTCCAAGGAATTAGCCAGAAATAGAGAGAGAGAAAGAAAGACAGAAAGAAGGAATAGAAAGAAAGAAAGACACGGGGACCAAAGCTCTGATGGAGCAAACGTGTTTTAATCAACATGGCTGGGGAATATATGCTGTCTTACAAGGTGGTTATTCTCAGCAAAGATAAAGATTAAAATTCCAGACTTACCAAACATAAGACATCCCTATCAAAGAGAGAGTTGCAAACAATCACCTTCTCATAAGAAGGAAGAGGGTACTTATCACTGTAATGAGAAATGCCTGCATTCCTCAGCCCCATGCCTCTCCTCTTAATTCCTGAATATTCAGTAATTAATAAGGGCCAGAGGGTTCCTGACAGATCCAAAACAGCACACAGGAAGCCTCTTGTTAAATGCTTCCTGACAACTGCCATGGGGAAAGGAAAATAGATTGAAAACATTTCTATAATGCTCACTACACCACTGTTGAAAAGACGAAGAAAAGTTACTGAGTACTAAGATATTCATGATATTTTAATTTCTTTAAATGGTTTTTAATACACCAAATATTATCATTATAGGTAACAACATTTCAAAGGCATCATCATTATATAACAAATTAACATGGAGTTTGGAAGGCTATGATCTATACATAATTGATTTAAAGGCATGTTAGTCTCTTTTATACTTTTTGGATAACTGGCATCTACTGCTTTGGCAAAATATCGAGTTTCATAATACAGTGTATATTCTCCTCGCTTTATTACTTGAGCATAAAAAAAAAAAAAAAAAAAAAAAAAAAACTAACTTTAAAGCAACTTAAAAAGTCAGTTATTTTCCAGGTTAAATTGTAGCTGTAAAAAAAAAAAAAAAAATCTTATTTTTGTTTTATTTAGCAAGGATATCACATTTACCGATCACATTACAGATAGACCTACTCTTAAACTTTAAAGTATAGAAGATTCAAAAATTCTTCAAAATCACTGCTTTAGCATGTTAAGTTAGACATGCTGCAGATACTGATATTTAGAGTATGAGAAAAAGCCAATTTCCTAAAATGTCAATTGTACAGTTGTGCTGCTCTGAAGCACCTTAAAATTGCAAAATATACCCTCAGTCAGTCAGTCAGTTAGGTTGCTCAGTTGTGTCCGACTCTTTGAGACCCCATGAACTGCAGCATGGCAGGCCTCCCTGTCCATCACCAACTCCCGGAGTCCACCCAAACCCATGTCCATTGAGTCAATGATGCCATCCAACCATCTCATCCTCTGTCGTCCCCTTCTCCTCTTGCCCTCAATCTTTCCCAACACCAGGATCTTTTCAAATGAGTCAGCTCTTCACCTCAGGTGGTCAAAGTATTGGAGTTTCAGCTTCAGCATCAGTCCTTCCAGTGAACACCCAGGACTGACATCCTTTTGGATGGACTGGTTGGATCTTCTTAGAGTCCAAGGGACTCTCAAGAATCTTCTCCAACACCACAGTTCAAAAGCATCAATTCTTTGGCACTCAGCTTTCTTTATAGTGCAACTCTCACATCCATACAAGACCACTGGAAAAACCATAGCCTTGACTAGATGGACCTTTGTTGACAAAGTAATGTCTCTGCTTTTTAATATGCTGTCTAGGTTGGTCATAACTTTCCTTCCAAAGAGTAAGCATCTTTTAATTTCATGGCTGCAATCACCATCTGCAGTGATTTTGGAGCCCAGAGAAATAATGTCAGCCACTGTTTCCCCTGTTTCCCCATCTATTTGGCTTGAAGTGATGAGGCCAGATGCCATGATCTTAGTTTTCTGAATGTTGAGCTTTAAGCCAACTTTGTCACTCTCCTCTTTCACTTTCATCAAGAGGCTCTTTAGTTCTTCTTCACTTTCTGCCGTAAGTGTGGTGTCATCTGCATATCTGAGGTTACTTATATTTCTCCTGGTAATCACTAAACATTATAAAGAAGTTTCACCTTCCTAGAAGATTGGGAAAAGTGGATTTCTGAAAACGAACCACTTTCATAACATTTTTCCTTAGTGTTGAATGAATTTGTTGTAAATCGTTCTCCTCCTGACATCATTTATTACCTAATTTATCAAGACCAATAGTTTAAACTCTATACAGCTTTTAATTAGTATTTATCTCTAATGTGAGCACTTATAATTAAACAAAGAATGGAGTAGGTAATTTTTCATGTATTTTAAATCTAGAAATGTAGGTCAGATGATTTTCACAGAAAATTTTCCAGCTTTTAAACTCAATATATGTATATGTAGCTTTTCAGGGACACACACACACACACACACACACACCCACCCCAGAAGAATTACCCTGAAATATACATTCTTCAATGTATATTTGTATACATATGTATACTGTCACCCTGCTTATTTAACTTATATGCAGAGTACATCATGAGAAATGCTGGGCTGGAAGAAGCACAAGCTGGAGTCAAGATTGCTGGGAGAAACATCAATAACCTCAGATATGAAGATGACACCACCCTTATGGCAGAAAGTGAAGAGGAACTAAAAAGTCTCTTGATGAAACTGAAAGAGGAGAGTGAAAACGTTGGCTTAAAGCTCAACATTCAGAAAGCTAAGATCATGGCATCTGGCCCCATCACTTCATGGCAAATAGATGGGGAAACAGTGGAAACAGGGCTGACTTTATTTTTTTGGACTCCAAAATCACTGCAGATGGTGATTGCAGCCATGAAATTAAGAGACGCTTACTCCTTGGAAGGAAAGTTATGACCAATCTAGATAGCATATTAAAAAGCAGAGACATTACTTTGTCAACAAAGGTCCATCTAGTCAAGGATATGGTTTTTCCTGTGGTCTTGTACGAATGTCAGAATTGGACTGTGAAGAAAGCTGAGTGCCAAAAAATTGATGCTTTTGAACTGTGGTGTTGGAGAAGACTCTCGAGAGTCCCTTGGACTGCAAGGAGGTCCAACCAGTCCATCCTAAAGGAGATCAGTCCTGGGAGTTCACTGGAAGGACTGATGTTGAAGCTGAAACTCCAATACTTTGGCCACCTGATGTGAAGAGTTGACTCATTGGAAAAGACCCTGATGCTGGGAGGGATTGGGGGCAGGAGGAGAAGGGGATGATAGAGGATGAGATGGTTGGATGGCATCACTGACTCAATGGACATTAGTTTGAGTAAACTCCGGGAGATGGTGATAGACAGGAAGGCCTGGAGTGCTGTGATTCATGGGATGGCAATGAGTCGGACACGACTAAGAGACTGAACTGAACTGAACTGAACTGAATTGAACTGATTGTATATATATATATATATATATATATATATATATATAGTGCAAAACTACCTCCAATTCATACCACCTCTATCTCCTGAAGTTCTCTATTCTCCACAAAATTTTCATTGAATAGCAGTTTAGACTCATATGAAAAAGTCCACATCTAATGGCACAGGGAAATATGAGTAACAGTCATATACCAGAATCTAGAGAGAGTTTACAGAAACTATGATACCAGTGGACTGAATTTTAAAATTGAATAAGTGTCATGTCATATCTTTCTTGGGCTTCCCTGGTAGAATCTTCCTGTGGTGCAGGAGATCTGGGTTTGATCCCTGGGTCAGGAAGATTTCCTGAGGAAAGGAATAGCTACTCACTCCACTATTCTTGTCTGAAGAGTTCCATGGACAAAAGAGCCTGTTGGGCAACAGTCCATGGGGTAGCAAAGAGTCAGACACAACTGAGTGACTGACACTTTCACTTTCATACCTTTATTACTCTAAATATGTAGTAAATCAAATTATCATTCCCTTTAATATCTAATTATATTGCTTGTTTGCATAAAATATATTATCATCCTTTGTACCTATTCTAGCTTGGGGGAAAAAAAAGTGTCAGAATACAGTAGTTTTCTAATAAACATTCTTTATTTTGTGTATGTGCTATATTTACTCACACAGAACTGTAGGGTGCCAGGCTCCTCTGTCCATGGGGAATCTCCAGGCAAGAATACTGGAGCGGGTTGCCATGCGCTCCTCCAGAGGATCTTCCCAACTCAGGGATTAAACCCAGGTCTCCTGCATTTACCAACTGAGCTACCAGGGAAGCTTTATTTTGTATAACTGAGGCTTAATACAAGTGTTATCAATAATTCTTGGATTACAAGGCAAAAGTAACAGCTAAGTTTCTAATCTAAAATACTATTTGGCTTTCTTTTGAAAAATTATGGCTTAAATTCATATATCTATTAAATGAAATCTTGAAAAGTAAACTCCCATGTCTGTTATAGATCAATTGCAATTACTTTTCATTGGATGAGTAATTGTATTTCTGTGCTTATAGTACACAAGAAACTGCCTAAAGCTTTAGTTAAATATTTACCCCAAATTTATTAGTAATTTAATCATCTTGGCTAACAAACAATTAAGTTTCAATGGTTCTTCTGTTAGTTTCAGGGTAGTTTGCCTAATAAAGTATATATGGACTAGTTGACCTGGTAGTTTTTGTTTTTGTTTTCTTTTTTTTTTTTTTTTTTGAGTTTCCAGAATATTTTTTCCTAAAGGTGTGGAAGAAAATAAAATAATTGAAAGAAATATTCTTTAAAACTTTCAACATTCTTCAAAAGGCTAGATCTTTGTAGCAAGAAAATAATTCAGCATTTCACAAAGGATGAACTAAAATGGCATCCTGCCATTTTAATAAAATTCTGTATTAGCCTGACCTGATCTGTACACATTGATTGGAACATTGTGCTGTGTGTTCTTTATAAATGGTTCAGAATAAATGATCCTGCTGTGCAACAGTCATTACAAGGCAATTTAACTAGAGCTTACCATTCTTTGGTTGTCGAAAGAAAAGAGGGAGATTATCCAGGATGAATAAGTCTGCAATGACATTCAGTAGATCAAGATAAAAAGCAAGCAGAAAAATAAAAAACAAAAAAAAAAAAGAAAGAAAGAAAGAAGGATATGCAAGGGAATTGGCTAAGCTTCCGATTTTGTGAGTTAAGACTGATTTAGGACCACAGAATAATTGCTCAGGTCATTTCTGTGGAAAATATTACCATAAAATACAAATGTATTTATACAAATATGTCTGTTATTTGCATCATAACTAGTTAGGGAATTAAGAAGATAATTGTGTTAGTTACAATGAGCAATTAAAACACAACAATAACAACAAGAACATGGGTAATTGTTGCTATTGTTTAGTCACTAAATCATGTCCAACTCTTTGTGACCTCATGAACTGAGGCCTGCCAGGCTCCTCTGTCCTCCACTATTACCCAGAGTTTGCTTAAATTCATGTCCATTGAGACAGTGATGTTATCTAACCATCTTATTCTCCGCTGCCCCTTTTCTTTTGCCTTCAATCTTTCCCAGCAACAAGGTCTTTTCCAATGAATCACTCTTCACATCAGACAACCAAACTATTAGAGCTTCAGCTTCAGCATCAGTCCTTCCAATGAATATTCACAGTTGATTTCCCTTAGGATGGACTGGTTTGATCTCCTTGCAGTCCAAGGGACTCTCAAGAGTCTCCTCCAGCACCCCAGCTAGAAAGCACCAGTTCTTTGGCATTTAGCCTTCTTTATGAGCCAACTCCCACATTCATACATGACTACAGGAAAAAATCATAGTTTTGATTATATGGACCTTAGTCAGCAAAATGGGTCTCTGCTTTTTAATACATTATCCAGTCTTGTCATAGCTTTCCTTTCAAGGAGCAAACATCTTTTAATTTCATGGGTGAAGTTAGCATCCAGAGTGATTTTGCACCCCAAGGAAAAAAACAATCTGTCACAGCTTCCATTTGTTCCCCTTCTACTTGCCACGAAACGGTGATGGACTGGAAGTTATCATCTTAGATTTTTGAATGTTGAGTTTAGAGCTAGCTTTTTCACTCTCCTCTCTCACACTCATCAAGAGGCTCTTTTGTTTCTCTTCACTTTCTGTCATTAGAGTGGTATCATCTGCATATCTGAGATTGTTGGTATTTCTCCTGGCAACCTTGATTCCAGCTTGTGATCCATCAAGCCTGGCTTTTCACATGATGTACCTTGCATATAAATTAAATAAGCTGTGTTTATCTTTAGTCATGATAAAAAACAAACCAGAATAAATGATCCTAGATTGAATATCTGGATAACTGTAAGTTTTGAAAAATGTGATGGCAAAATGCTGGGCCTCAGTAAATAATCCAAGGTTTAATACATGAAATCATTATAACATCATCCATGATAATGCGATAGAATGATAGAGCTATGGTGTAGTAGGTATTTCCAGAGTTGACTTCTCCCCACTATAATTTCTGAAAAGTATCAGAATAACTGTAAAAATAATTGAGGAATATGGCTGTTACTGGGCCCAGTACCAATAATATAAATTAAATTCTGTATTGTTTTGGATTTTCATAGAGGAGAACTTTCTGGTTATAAGGAAAAGTCACTTTGTTTTTTTGTTTTACTTTTCATAATAATAATAGGCTATGTGCTTTTTGAGTCATAGACTTATACAATCAACAAACTTTTCATTGACTATGCTAAAGCCTTTGATTGTGTGGATCACAAAAATTGTGAAAAATTCTTAAAGACATGGGAATACCAGACCACCTTATCTGCCTCCTAAGAAACCTGTATGCAGTTCAAGAAGTAACAGTTAGAACTGGACATGGAACAATGGACTGGTTCAAAATCGGGAAAGGAGTACATCAAGGCTGTATACTGTCACCTTGCTTATTTAACTTATATGAAGAGTACGTCATGTGAAATGCTGGGCTGAATGAAGCACAAACTGGAATCAAGATTTCCAGGAGAAATATCAATAACCTCAGATATGCAGATGATACAACCCTTATGGCAGAAAGTGAAGAGGAACTAAAGAACCTCTTGATAAAGGCGAAAGAAGAGAGTGAAAAAGCTGGCTTAAAACTCAACATTCAGAAAATGAAGATCATGGCATCTGGTCCCACCCCTTCATGGCAAATAGATGGGGAAACAGTGGAAACAATGGCAAACTATTTTCTTGGGCTCCAAAATCACTGCAGATGGTGACTGCAGCCACAAAATTAAAAGACACTTGCTCCTTGGAATAAAATTTATGACAAACATAGACAGCATATTAAAAAGCAGAGATACTACTTTGCCAACAATGGTTCATACAGTCAAAGCTATGGTTTTTCCAGTAGTCATATGTGGGTGTGATAGTTGAACCATAAAAAAGTCTGAGTGCTAAATAATTGATGCTTTCAAGATGGAGAAGGCTGGTATTGGAGACGACTCTTGAGAGTCCCTTGGACTGTGAGTAGATCAAACCAGTCAATCCTAAAGGGAATCAATCCTGAATATTCATTAGAAGGACTGATCCTGATGGGAAGAGCTGACTCATTAGAAAGAACTTGATGCTGGAAAAGGCCAAAGGCAGAAAGAAAAGGGAATGACAGAGGGCAAGATTCTTGAATGGTATCACTGACTCAATGGACATAAGTTTGTGCAAGCTCCAGGAGATGGTGAAGGACAGGGAAGCCTGGCATGCCAAGGTCCACGGGGTCACAAAGAGTCAGACATGACTGAGTGAGTGAACAACAAATACTTTTCAAAATATCTAAAACTACACAGGGCTCATTTCAGTACATGAGGGAGAGTTGAAGCCAATAAATATAAGAGGTACATAGGGACATAATTTGCATGGAGATAACATCCTAAATAGGACTTCCTAGCTGGCTCAGTAATCAAGAATCTGCTCGCCAATGCAGGAGACACTGGTTCAATCCCTGGGTTGGGAAGATCCCTTGGAGAGGGAAATGGGAACCCATTTCAGTATTCTTGCCTGGGAAATACCATGAACAGATGACCCTGGTGGGGCTACAGTCCATGAAGTCACAAAGTATTGGACTTGACTTAGTGACTGGCATGCACACAATATTTTCATCTTTTCTCAATTTTATGTTGATAAATGTGTGTGTTGAGTGAGTTTATAACAGATCAAATGGGCTCTATTAAAGGGCTAGGGAATATTCCTCAAATGGCATAGCTGGATTTATGGAAGTGAGTTACAAGATACTAACAGGAAATATTGATTATATTGTTGCTTTCAATTCAATGTCACCACATCCACTTATGAGAATTAGATATAATTATATTTTGGTAACCTTTGGTAACCCCACAATAACAGGGTCATTGTCTTCTGTCACAAACTCTGATGCCATTATGTCATATGAATGATTTAGTTCACAAGTTTCTAAAAATGTTTTTCAGCTCCTCTGTATCTGGGAAAATTCCAATAAACCCCAAGAAAAACAGAGGCTCACTATGGCATTAAATCTCAAGAGGTGGGATGCCTTCCCTTTCCTAGATGTCAAAGCATCTGGTAGTGAATTAATCAGAAAAGATCTTCAGGTGATCCTACAGATGATTTCCCATTTCCATTATTTCTCCCTTCAAGCCATATCCCATACATTAGGCTCCCCAACCCTCAAGCCATGGACAGGCACCTCCCATCAGATCAGCAGCAGTATTATATTAGAAATAAAGTGCACAGTAAATATAATACACTTGAATCATACTGAAACTACCTCTTCACCGCCAGCTCATGGAAAAATTGTCTTCCATGAAACTGGTGCCTGGTGCCAAAAATGTTGGGGATCACTGCCATACAGGATCAGAGTTATCAACTTAAAACATAAGTTAAATCGTATCACCCTATATAGAACTTTTCAATGATTCCACAATGCACTGGTGTAGGAGTTGGGGCTGGGAGAAGAAACCCATCACATTTAATACAATTCTGGAGTCCCTGTGTGAATTGTCCTGTGTGGTCTTCTTTCAGTTCATCAATCTCCCTTGGGCTTTTCCCTTGCTTTTTCACCTAAAATTCTCTTCTTTGACTTTTTGCTTGCTAATGTCACTCTTCCTTCAAATTGCACCTTAAAATAATTACTTTCCCTGAGATGACTCCCAATAAAAATTAAGAACTTCTGTAATATTTTTTATGGAAATATGAACTTATAGTGCTAATAAATTTAATAATTATGTTTTAAAGGCATTGTTTATTGCTTGCATTCCCATTTAGCTGGTTTCTAATTGCATTGCCCTTTAGTTGGTTTCTAAACACCAGGAATGATATTTGTTGGTTCACCTCTATTTTCAGAATATATAACCAAGTGTATAGTGGATACTCAATGACTTGATGAAAGAATAAAGAAATGTATGATGGTGATTTTAAGGTGTCAACATGACTAGGTTACAATACCCATTAAGTCAAAAAAAGCATAATCAAATGGTTGCTGTGAAGATATTTTGCAAATGTGATTAAAGGCTAGTCTGTTGATTTAGAGTAAGGGAGCTTATCCTGGATAATCAACCTTTAAAAACTGTCCTGGGATTTATCCACAAGGGAAAAGAGCCCCTCCCCATGTCTATGATTGAACTCTAACTAATGGAGAAAGAATGAATGAATACTATCTGGGCCACATTAATGACCTTTGCAGCAAGTCATTTATCTACTCTATGTTAAATATGCAGAACACAAACTTACAGTGCCTAACCCACAGAGGGGTTGATAGAATTACAAATGTCATGGTTATAAAACATTTGGTACAATATTTAGTATGTATTTCAATAAATAGTTGGCATTATTATTATTAAATTCTTATAAAATAATTAATTAAAATAAATTTACTATTTTCTTATCAGATATATGCATGGTCTTTAAAAAAATATTTTCCAATTGTCTCCTGGTTTCTGATTCAATGAAAATAATATAACACTCCATTTAAATAAAGGAAAATAGAAGTCACTGACTCAAGAAAGAGTAATTACTGAGAAAATGAAACAAAGTATCTCATCCTTGGTTCATTTGTCTAATACATATATTTCTTGAGTCAATAATTTCCTTTATTTAAGTACTGTGCTATTTTTCTTTTCATTGAAACAAAATGATATATTTTCATATATACTATATGTATCTTAAATATCATATAACCGTGGATCGGGTATTCATTCACATTATGCTTGATTCATACTTTAAGTTTCACCTGAGGATATTAAATAATTAACTTGGATTCTAAATAAAATTTGTAAACAACAAACTTAAACATTTTAACTTGCAGTAAAGATAGTGAGATAGGAGGAAAGGGGACAGAATGACATAGCCCAAGATTTGACATAAACAGATTAGAATGAATAGGTCCAACATGGCAGATGAGTCAACTTCCACTGGACCTTGAGCCTCAGTATACGCTCATTGTAACACATCAGCAAGCAAAATGACATCCGCAGAGGCCATGACAGTTCCAGGTCGACCGGAAATGTCAAAACTGGGTGACAACCCAATCTTGGAAATCCCCACCACTTTCCCAAAATACCTGAAATGCCCTTCCCACTTATTAACCTATAAAATTACTTACCTCTCTAAAAACTGACAACCTCATACCCTGCAGCCACTCCCACAATCTGAGATGGACTACACTGTTTCCGTGGAGTGTGTATCTTTCTAAATAAGTCCATTTCTCACCTACCACTTTCTCTCTCACTGACTTCTTTCTGCAAAGAAACATCAAGAACCTGAGCTTCATTAAGTCCTGAGCCAGGTATGTGATCTCAATCAAAGACTGTGTTCCTGTCTCAAACTAGGCTTAGGTCAGGTTGGAATCCCAGCATGTGCGTTCAGTTCTCAGTCTGACTTACATGGTTTCTACAGCAGTGGAAGTGGAAATGCTAACATGATTAATTCAAATTTGACAGAGATTAACAATCAGCTATTCTGTTCAAATGCAGAAAAACCTGATATAAAATTCCCTATAGGATTGATTGGTTTGATCTCCTTACTGTCCAAGGGAGTCTCTAGAGTCTTCTCCAGCACCACAGTTCAAAAGCATCAATTCTTCGGTGCTCAGCCTTCTTTGTGGTCCAGCTCTCACATCCATACATGACTACTGGAAAAACCATAGCCTTGACTAGAGGGACATTTGTCAGCAAAGTAATGTCTCTGCTGTTTAATATGCTGTCTAGGTTTGTCACAGCTTTTGTTCCAAGGAGCAAGTATCTTTTATTCATTTTTAAAAATATATTTTATTTATTTAACATCTTTTAATTTCTTGGTTGCAGTCATTGTCCTCAATGATTTTTGAGCCCAAGAAAAGAAGGTCTGTCATTGTTTCCCTATCTATTTGCTGTGAAGTGATGGGACTGGATGCCATGATCTTAGTTTTTTGAATGTTGAGTTTTAAGCCAGCTTATTCACTCTCATTTATCAAAAGGTTCTTTAGTTCCTTAGTTCCTCTTTCCTTTCTGCCATCAAGATGGTGTCATCTACATATCTGAGGTTATTGATATTTCTCCCAACAATCTTGATTCCACCTTGATCTTCATCCATCCCAGCATCTCACATGATGTACTCTTCATATAAGTTAAATAAGCAGGGTGGCAATATACAGCCTTGACATACTCCTTTTCCAATTTGGAACCAGTCCATGTCCAGTTCTAACTGTTGCTTCTTGACCATATACAGTTTTCTCAGGATGCAGGTAAGGTTTATCTACTATAGTGTTTTATCTTTAGTGTGGAGAAAAGTAAAATGTTTATATTTTCAATGAGTCTTTTAAATTGATCATCAACACTGTCATCACACCTGAAGACTGATAATATTTCCTGTGCCTTCCTTCCTAGCTTTGCACAGCCCAGCTTTAACAAGCATCATGTTAAGTCAGTGTAGACAGAATGCTCTACCCTTGGCATCTGATCATCTTGGCTACCTTCAGCAAGAATTCAGTAAGGTCAATTTAACAAGAATCCACCCTACCTTTGTTATCTCTTCTTAATACTTCTCCATCCATCAAATCCTTATCCTATTCCTTCACTACAGATTTTCAGTTGCTCTTTTCTGGACTCAAAACAGAAGCCAAACTTTCTCCACTACTGTGGTAGTCCTGAATATTCTTCCTTGCCATTTTTACAGAATATATTTTTTTTCTTTAGCAAGAGTTAAAAAGTTAATCAAAGGGAAGGAGTCTTTTTTGTTGCTGTTGTTGTTTTTTTTTAAACACCAGAAGATACTAAGGATCACAGGTGACTAGACCATGTTTGATGATTTGTGCCTATTGAGTTAGGTTCCTACCTTCCTATCAAGAATGGAAGACAGAGTCACTTTTTTTTTTTCTTTAATTTTGGTGATTATTTTCAAGGGTTTGGTCCTAGATCCTTGAGAAAGGCATTCCTGGATTGTAGAAGATTACATCTCAAAGAGGCAGAGAGGGTATTTACAATTGCAAGTTTTCTAATATATAAAAAGGGAGCTCAGAAAGAAACCTAACAAAAGTTTAGTCAAGCTCAGGGCAACTCCTTAAGACCACTTTGTCCAGTAGACAGCACATTAAAAAGTAACGGCATTACTTTCCCAACAAAAGTCTGTCTAGTCAAAACTATGGTTTCCCTCTTAGTCATGTATGGATGTGAGAGTTGGAACGTAAAGAAAGCTGAGCACCAAAGAATTGATGCTTTTGAACTGTGGTGTTCTCTCAAGAGAATACTCTTGAGAGTTCCTTGGACTCTTGAGAGTTCCAAGGAGATCAAACAAATCAATCCTAAAGGAAATCAGTCCTGAATACTCGTTGGAAGGACTTGCTGAAGCTAAAGTTCCAGTACTTTTGCCACTTGATGGGAAGAACTGACTTATTGGAAAAGACCCTGATGCTCGACAAGGTTGAAGGCAGGAGGAGAAGGGGACGACAGAGGATGAGATGGTTGGATGGCATCACCGAATCAGTGGACATGAGTTTGAGCAAGCTCTGGGAGTTGGTGATGGACAGGAATGCCTGGCCTGCTGCAGTCGATGGGGTTGCAAAGAGTTGGACATAGATGAGCAACTGAACTGTTCCAGTATCAAATATTTTAATATTAATTAAATAATAGGAGTGAGAGTAAACTGAGTTTGATAATTTTTAAATGTTACTGAATATCCTTTTTTATGTTTCCAGTATCTGTTACACACATCAAATAAGGTCAGCATTTTTTTTTAATTAAAATGTCATTTTATGCTAATAAGGTTTTTGTTAGTTCCATAAATTATGTCATCAAGTTAGAATGGGACCTAATGAGAACATAATGAGATTTCGCTTTAGACAGGGGTGCAAGAGAAGAGTATCAGTGTATTAATTAATAGATGGTATGTCACACCAACTGCACATCACTTAACTCCAGGCTAGATATCTTAGATTTTTAACCTATAAACCATGAAATTTCAACCATTATAATATGTATGATATCTCCTAGGGAGGAGTGTTTCACATTCTAAAAGTTATTTGAATATCTGAATAGATCTAAGTTACTAATCACCTTCAACTCACCGAAGTTCAATTCTCATCATATCAAACCATTCAATGTTTCCAATTTTGCTAAAAATGTTATGTGTTTTCTGTCATAACACAGACAATTACTATTTAATCAGAGAGTAATGGGCTAAAATATGACACTTGCTGACTAAACTTCCTAGAAAAATTTCAATCTTCAAAAGCAGTTTTCGTGTGGTATTCATACTTACGAGAAGTAAACGTGACTGAACTAATACACTATCTTCAGTTACAACTGTAGTGAATCCCTGATAATTATCTTAATGGCTCCCCAGTAGGTCACTAATTACAGAAGTGGAAGAACAAAAGAAATTCAAGGCATGACTGAACAATAACAGATTCTACTCTGGATTGTCACCAAAATCTCGGCTCTCTCTGCACACCAAAGCTGAATTTAAAAAATAGGGAGGTAGAGTTTGGAGGAAACAGAAAGGTGACTTTGCTCTCTGGCCAGTGGAGGGGGAAACACAGTAGGATCACACTTCAAGAATAGCGAGAAACAAAAAACAAAACAAAACAAACAAACAAACAAAAAAGAATAGTGACCCCCTTCCATGAGGAGTCCAGGGGCTTATGTAAGAGGAGGGCTCACAGGCACGGGTGATGAGAACAAAGTGTAAGGATCTTGCATTCTTCTTCCTCTTGCATTGTCCCCCCACCTCCAAGATTTTATTTATTTATTTATTTATTTATTTATTTATTCATTTATTTTTATTAGTTGGAGGCTAATTACTTTACAATATTGTAGTGGTTTTTGCCATACATTGACATGAATCAGCCATGGATTTACATGTATTCCACATCCCGATCCCCCCTCCCACCTCCCTCCCCATCCCATCCCTCTGGGTCTTCCCAGTGCACCAGCCCCGAGCACTTGTCTCATGCATCCAACCTGGGCTGGTGATCTGTTTCACACTTGATAATATACATGTTTCAATGCTATTCTCTCAGCTCATCCCACCCTCACCTTCTCCCACAGAGTCCAAAAGTCTGTTCTGTACATCTTGCATTGTTTTAAAACTAGTCCTCAGGTAACCCAGTAGTTGAGTCTGGCAGTTCAGCAGCCCTGTGGCCTTCTTTCTTTAATGCAGAAAGAGAAGAACTTGGGGTGGTCTGCAAAGAGACTGCTGTAAAAATGAGCACCAGAGTGGTGGTTTAGTCGCTCAGTCGTGTCCAACTCTTGTGATCCCGTGGACTCTAGACTGCCAGGCTCCTCTGTCCATGGGATTCTCCAGGCAAGAATACTGGGGTGGGTTTCCATGTCCTCCTCCATTGGATCTTCCTGACACAGGGATTGTACCTGTGTCTCCAGCACCTCCAGATAATAAGTGAAAAAAATGTATTTCATGCAGAGTTAGGGAGTAGAAAAGCAAACTTGGTTACAGATTAGAAACAGTTAAAGTAAAAGCTAGGAGTGATCAGGCCCCCTCATTGTTATCATCTTTGTCCTCAGGAAAGAAAAGAAAAACGCATTCCTCTTTCTTCCTTGCCACTGCAACAGCTTCACATAAGATGAACTCTGTTGTTTTAGCATCAGACACTGGTGACATAGAACTTGGACATCACACACCTTATATATTTTATCTCTTCATTTCTCAATCTTCCACATATAGACTAAAACACCACTCCTTTACGGCCAATATAGGCATGACTTTGTAAACTTCCAAGACTACAATACAGTTTAATATCTTCCTTCCTCTAAGCCCTCCCCCTTGCCAATTTCATTACACCTGGAAACCACTAAGATTAAGCTTTCTCTTTTTTCCCATTGGACTGAAAACTGGAAGTTATATTCGACTCTTTTGTTTGTTTGTTTTTGCTATTTTTAATCTCAGCTCACAATCAGAACCAATGCCATGTATCTTCTATAATATATATTATCTCACCTACTTCCCTTTGCCCTATAAAGTGAGGGGGGAAATCCCCAAGTTCATCTGCCCCTTTCTCTTGGAAGGTCAGTCATTAGAACTGAGATTAAACAGAAAAAATAAATTCAAGGGTACTTCCTTCTTGAAATATTTTTAAGCATGAAGGACCACCCTAATATATTTATAAAGAAGAAAGAATCAGTGAAGGTAAGACATGTTTTAATTTAAATCCATTTCGCGGTCACTTCATGACTCTCCTTTGCAATGATGCTACTTTTCCAGGGCAGGCATCTGCATATGTTAACTGTTAATATAACACAGATAGGAAAATGTAGTTTAGATTGTATTATATTGACCTATCTAAACATTTAAATAAAATTTTCCATGCTTCATTAATTTTCATGTTTTGAATTAATATTACCTAAAAAAAAAAAAAAAAACCCTAGTGGTGGCTCCCTAAGTAGCTCAGTGGTAAAGAATTCACCTGCAGTGCAGGAGACACTGGAGATGTGGGTTCAACCCCTGGATTGTCAATCGACTCCAGTATCCTTGCTCAGAAAATTCCACAGACAGAGGAGTTTAGTGGGCTGCAGTCCAAATGGTCACAAAGAGTTGGATGAGACTGAGAGACTGAACATATATACACACACCAAAAATGAACTGGTATCTATTCAGTGGTAAAACATATAAAATATCAACTCCATAGGAAACTAAGACTGCTAATTGTGAAAAAATATATTTACTAAGGACTTAATGATATAATGAAAGTGAAATAGGAGTGGTTCCTACTTTCATCGAACCCATAGGTTTGTGAAAAAGACAACACTAATCAAGTAATTATAAATACATTGAGGGCTGTCATAGTAAAGTGTGTGTATGTGTGTGTGTGTAAGGTGCATCTGACTCTTTGCTACCCCATGGACTGTAGCCAGACAGGCTTCTCTGTCTATGGAACTTTCCAGGCAAGAATATTGGAGTGGGTTCCCATGTCTTCCTCCAGGGTATCTTCGAAAATCCAGGGATAGTACCCACATCTCTTGCATCTCCTGCATTGGCAGGTGGATTCTTTACCACTGCACCATTTGGTAAGCCCCATAGTAAAGTATATTGGAAGCAAAAAACTTCCAGAAAGAAGTGAGTTAAGCAAAGACATAAAAGATAGAAATAATAAATTAAAGAATCATCAGCATTCAAATGTTCATCTAAGCTATGAGAATGAATAAGACCACCAATGGAAGGAGTATAATTAGAAAGAGAACTATAGGCAAAGAAAGAAAACAACAAAAAAGCACATGTACATAATAAAAATTTGAGGTGTTATCAGCAGGGCTATTCTTTGCTACCAGGCTTCTCTGTCCATGGGATTCTCCAGGCAAGAATGTCGGAGTGTGTTGCCATGCCCTCCTCCAGGGGATCTTCCTGACATCGATATTAAACCTGAGTCTCTCATATCTTCTGTATTGGCAAGGGAATTATTTACTACTCATGCCATCTGGGAAGCCCTAGATATACAGAATCATAAAAAATAGTGCCAGATTTCTGTGATCCTTCCTACTAATACGATGTAGACACATCTGCTTTCTGAATTCCCTGATCATTTTATCTCTAATTTCTCTTTTGTCTTTGACCCCAACAAAAGTTCTTTGGTTTTTTTTTTCCCCCTCAGTAATCCATATCAGGCTTGTCTACCTCAAATGTACTGATTAATAGTCATTGTAATAACCATAACCTAAAAGATTTCATGTGACCTTGTACCTGTTTCTTTTTTATCCATTCTCTTCCTCATTCTCAGTCTCTTTCAGTTACACTGGCCTCCTTGCTGTTTCTTGACAACACCAGACATACTCTTCTGTTAGAGTTTTGTGCTAGTCGTTCCCTACTTCTTAAAATGCTGTTCTTCCAGATTTGCACACAGCTAATTAAATTTGGAAAACTCAGCAGTGGCCACAGGACTGGGAACGGTCAGTTTTCATTCCAATCCCAAAGAAGCGCAATGCCAAACAATGTTCAAACTACTGCACAATTGCACTCATCTCACAAGCTAGTAAAGTAATGCTCAAAATTTTCCAAGCCAGGCTTCAACAATATGTGACCTGTGAACTTCCAGATGTTCAAGCTGGTTTTAGAAAAGACAGAGGAACCAGAGATCAAATTGCCAGCATCCACTAAATCATCGAAAAAGCAAGAGAGTTCCGGAAAAACATCTATTTCTGCTTTATTGACTATGCCAAAGCCTTTGACTGTGTGGATCACAATAAACTGTGGAAAATTCTGAAGGAGATGGGAATACCAGACCACCTGACCTGCCTTTTGAGGAACCTGTATGAAGGTCAGGAAGCAACAGTTAGAACTGGACATGGAACAATAGACTGGTTCCAAATGGGAAAAGGAGTACATCAAGGCTGTATACTGTCACCCTGCTTATTTAACTTCCATGCAGAGTACATAATGAGAAATGCAGGGCTGGATGAAGCACAGGCTGGAATCAAGATTGCCAGCAGAGATGTCTATAACCTCAGATATTCAGATGATACCACCCTTATGGCAGAAAGTGAAGAGGAACTAAAAAGCCTCTTGATGAAAGTGAAAGAGGAGAGTGAAAACGTTGGCTTAAAGCTCAACATTCAGAAAACTAAGTTCAAGGCATCTGATCCCATCACTTCATGGGAAATAGATGGGCAAACAGTGGAAACAGTGGCTGACTTTATTTCTCTGGGCTCCAAAATCACTGCAGATGGTGATTGCAGCCATGAAATTAAAAGACACTTACTCCTTGGAAAGAAAGTTATGACCAACCTAGACAGCATATTAAAAAGCAGAGACATTACTTTGCTAACAAAGGTCTGTTTAGTCAAGGCTATGGTTTTTCCAGTAGTCATGTATGGATGTGAGAGTTTGATTATAAAGAAAGCTGTGCCTTGAGGAATTGACACTTTTGAACTACGGTATTGGAGAAGACTCTTGAGAGTCTCTTGGATTGCAAGGAGATCCAACCAGTCCATCCTAAAGGAACTCAGTCCTCAGTGTTCATTGGCAGGACTGATGTTGAAGCTGAAACTCCAATATTTCGGCCACCTGATGCAAAGAGTTGACTCATTTGAAAAGACCCTGATGTTGGGAAAGATAGAAGGCAAGAGTAGAAGGGGACGACAGAGGATGAGATGGTTAGATGGCATCACCGACTCAATGGACATGAGTTTGGGTAAACTCCAGGAGTTGGTGATGGACAGGGAGGCCTTGTGTGCCGTGGTTCATGGGTTACAAAGAGTCAGACAGACTGAGCGACTGAACTGAACTGAACTGAACTGAATTTCCCCCCTTAAACTATCTTAAATCATTCATTATGCTATCTAAAATTGCAGCAATCCTAGCTTTTCTCAGCTGTCTCATTTTTTTCATTTTCTCATTATAATTTGTATATTAATATTTTTCAATTGCTGAGATCATTCTATATGTCTTTAGTAAATAATTTTAGAGTGAATGGATGAATGTTGAAAGAATCTAATTGTTCCAAATTTAAGCAGCTTAGAAGTAGATGAACCCATATATATTTCATAGGCTAAAGCAATGCAGTAAATATTGCTTTCAGATAATGTACAACTTACCAAAGTGCTAATACACTAATTAATTTAGAGAAGATTGTATAAAAAAGAAGTTAAATCTTTACATATCCTGCCTGAATGACTATGGATTAGACATGCATAATCAATAAACACAAAAAGGAATAATTCTTAAATTTGAAAGCTTTGCTCATTGCTTCTTAACCACCTGATTCAAAGAAATCATAGAGGAATTCATTATTAAAGGTTACTTCCAAATTACAAGACAGAGTATATTGATGTATCAGTGAATTTTTGTCCTAAAATGGATTACACTTCACAAATGGAACTCTGCTCCTTTACCTGTGGTTTAAAATAGAGAACTAAGTAGACTTTAATGTAAGGAAGGTATTCATTAGTTCAAATAAGGATAGGAAACAATAAGAAAACCACCTCTAAGTTCACAAATATTGTACACATGTATGGCATGTGTGTGTGCTAAGTCACTTCAGTCATGTACAATTCTTTATGATCCTATGGACTGTAGCCCACCAGGCTCCTCTGTCCCTGAAATTCTCCAAATAAGAATACTGGAGTGGGTAGCCATTCCCTTCTCCAGGCGATCTTCCCTACCCAGGCATTAAATCCATGTCTCTTATGTCTCCTACATTGGCAGGCAGGTTCTTTACCACTGGGAGCCACCTGAGAAGTCTCACACATGTGTAGATATATTCCTAAATAAAAGTCCATTTCCGGTCCCATGGTAAATGCGAACAAGAGGCTAGAAACCACCAGTTTTAATAAAAATTAAGCTTTTAGGTATCCTCTCCAGGTTTTCTAATGACAAATTATTTTCAGTTTTCAAATCAATAGAATAAACATTTAAACATAATCATATTCTAAATTAAAGGTTATTTTACTAACATAAATTTTTCATTTGAGGAATCATAATTCAAAGTTCGGGTAAGGAAAATATAATTAATATAATGCAGCAATGCTTGTTCCCTATGTTTTGTCCTAAAGCGAAGAGTAATCAGTTTTGTTGCCAAATTAATCCTTTGCCTTCTTTGAATTTAATTCTAGATTTAATGCCACTTTTAGCTGTAAAGATACTTTTTTTGCTGAGGTAGAAAAACACAGAGACACTATAAAGTTCAGTAACTAACTTTGACATGGAGAGTTTGTAGTCATCACTCTTTTTCTAATGACATTGCCATTATAAATGATTTGATAAATTATTATAGTCTTATCCAGAGAGACATCACTGTGTTCTATTAAAGTTTAATTGCATAAGTATACAAGAAACAGTTTTCAAATGCCGTGAGGCTTGGTTTAAATTGAGCAAGTAAAAAGTGAGATAGAAAGATGCAATTTAGGCATAAAAACAAATACAGCAATAAATTACATGTACCTGGAGTGAGAAAACAGAAAATAAATAACTTGTGCAACTCATGAGACACTTAATTTCCATGTGCTATTAAAAAGCTTACTAGCTGAGAAGTCTCTGTTAAGAAATGGGTAGGAATCAGATTAAATGATGGCACTCACAGTAACTAATTGTGATTTCAGTTACTTTGAAATGAGAATGCAGACATATTATGTTAAACAAATTGAAATAAAAATTTAGTTTCTGATAATAAGAGTACCTCTGGGCTCGAGTAGTGCCGTATGGTTCTAGTAAAATCA
This sequence comes from Cervus canadensis, assembly GCF_019320065.1. Lineage (NCBI taxonomy): Eukaryota > Metazoa > Chordata > Mammalia > Artiodactyla > Cervidae > Cervus > Cervus canadensis. The sequence goes on from NC_057394.1 coordinate 50,273,761, forward strand.
GTACTGTGAAGATGATCTCTCTTCATCTGCTTTATAAATGGAGAAATAAGCACATAATTGTATTCTACACAGCTAGACCAAGCAGCTGCCTCAGATTCTTTTTGTGGTAATAAGCAAAGGAGAAGACTATGAATATGGGTGGGAAAATATATTAGCATTACTTTTAAATAATCTTCAAAGTTCCTGTTTTACTGTTATTATACAATAAAAACATAAAGAGCAGTAAATTTCACTTAACCTACAAATATTGTCAGAAAAGAAATTCCACAGCTTTTGTTAGCAGACAGTATTTAAAACGCTACTGCTTAGGAAATGTCCTAAATATTTGATGCAACCATTTTATGATCCTTTTAGGTAAAATCATGCAAGAGTTTATCAACTTCTGTATAATTCCTGAGCAGTAAGCTTGTGTAAGAAAAAAGTTTCAATTTGAAATAAGATAAAAGAGGGCAGAAATGTTCTTCTGAGATTATTAACTATAGAGGGAAATCACAAACCTCTCTGAACTTCATCTTGTTCTAAAAAGATGCATTCACACTTGTAATCTGCAGTTGCCATGAAGTATCAGAAGTATCAGAAGAAACAACAGTTTTGAGTATGTTTAGCAGTGTCCAGCACATGGTATTAATAGAAATTAATTTTCTTCTTTTATAATAACATTAAAATTTTACAGCTGAATTTCTCAATAAAATTTCAGGGCATCTAGAGACTCTGGAATTAAAGTGGGGAAACACTTAAATGAACAGTTGGGAGATCAGTGGGCTGAATTTGACATTGTCCCTTGCTTCTTGTACATTCTATTGGGGTAATTTCCCTGATGGCTCAACAGTAAAGAATCTACCTGCAATGCAGGAGACGCGGAAAACACGGGTTTGATCCCTGGGCCAGGATAGTCTCCTGGAGGAGGAAGTGGAAACCTAATTCAGTATCCTTGCCTAGAAAATCCCATGGACAGGCAGCCTGGCAGGCTATGGTCCATAACGTCACAGAGTCGGACATGACTGAATGCACACACGCTGCACATACATATTCCACTGCATCTAAAGCTATTCAGTGGGATGCTCATCCAGCACTAGCTTCAGAAAACCTAAACATACTTCTTGGTTCCAGCTTTATCTTTATGTTGTATTTTTTGAGGTCTGATTTGAGAGTTCCTAGCTGTATTATAGTTTGTTCAGGATGGTTAAGTGATACATCCAAAAGCCCCACAAAATAAAATATTTTACTTCCTTAAAGTCAAGAATGTGATGAATTGTTTAAGGCTACACTTTGATGAGTCCCTGTGGGATACCATGCATATCCTACACTTAAGTAAGTGTGTGTATGCTCAGTCACTTCAGTCACTTTGTGACACCCATGGATCCTAGCTCACCAGTCTTCTCTGTGGGATTTTCCTGGCAAGAATACTGGAGTGGGCTGTTTGAAGACAGTATGTTTTGATATAGACAAAACCAAAATATAAAAATTACATATATTATAAATTCTGCTCAATTATTATAACTACTTGACTATGACCATTATAGGCTAGACTTTTGAAAAATGGCTTTGTGTTATGCCTAAGATTTATACAACATAATTGAATCACTGCTACTCCCATCTCTGGGCCTTCAAATTATACTTAAAAATTTTAAATTATAAAGACAGGCCAACAATGGCCAAAGCCAGATGTAAAGATGAAAAGAGAAAATCACCAAATGAAACTCACTGAAAAATCTACTAATACTGTTGTTGAATCCTAATCACTTATTCATTCATCCATTCAAACATTTAATGTCCCCATATCATGTTCCAGATAAATGAGGAGACTCTAAGGTAAAGCAGCTAATGAAACAAGCAATTTAGAATCGGGGGAGGGGGGAACATTGAACAGATTATTAGAGGTTCAGAGAATGTTGAGGGAAAAGGAAAGAGATTTAACAGCAGGGAGGAAAAACTAGTCTGAAGCTTAGAGAAGACTTTTTAAGAAAATGATACTTAAACTGAAGAAACAGGAGTGAGCTTTGCAACAACCCAGTAAACAGTATCATCTACCCAAAAACTTGCATCAAAACAAAAATACCTCAAATTCAAGATTCTCTCACTCTCTTTTTCCATTTACTGTAACCCCATCTGACTGCCTCATGCTCCTCAATAGACAAAGCTACATGAACTTGTACTTAGATATCATGACTAATCATTCTCCACTGAAGCAATTGCAAGCAGAAGATAAATTAATCTAGACCATTTCAACTGCCTCATTTCAGATCATGGATATTGATTTACGGTGTGCTACTCACCCTTCACTTATGTATTTTTCCTATAAAGATAAGAATTAGCTTCAGTGGTAAACTTTCATGATCACGTAGTTGATTTTTGCCTGTACATACTTTGAATCACTTTTGACACACATATAGCTAATGGAACATTTCTAGAAACTGACTCTAATATCTGAAGTTTTAAGCTCATTGGTGTTGATAGCGCACTATCAGATATTTGGCTTTTTAATTCTTCAACTACCAGAAGTTCTACAGTGAGCGTGTTTCCAAAATTATTTGGCTCAGAGATGACATTAGTAAAACATGCATAATAACGTGTTATAATTCAATTTAACAGACATTTTTAGTTGCCACTAATGTACACAGCAACATTCCAGGTGTCATGAGAGATTGAAAGAAAAAATAGTATTTTTCTTGCTTAAAAGGACTTTCTTGATTAAAATATTTGTGAAAGTTATTAGTAAGTTAGTGGATTTACAACCTCAGGTGTCTTCAATGAATAGGTATTTCTGTACTAATTTTACAAAGCAAGTCATAATCTTTTGATTACCTTACCTTCATTATTTCTTTTTTTAATTAATGTATTTACTTAGAGGATAATTACACTTCTGTGATTTTTTTCCCATAAATCAACATGAATCATCCATAGGTATACATTTGTACCACCTTCCTGAAGCCCCCTGCCTACCTCCCTCCCCACCCTGTCCCTCTGAGCTGTCCCAGAGTACTGACTTTGAGTGCCCTGCTTCATGCATTGAACTCACATTAGTCATCTATTTCACAAATGGCAATGTATATGTTTCAATGCTGTTCTCTCAAAGCATCCCAACCTCACCTTCTCCCACTGAATCCACAGTCTGTTCTTCACGTCTGTGTCTCCTTTACTGCCCTGCATGTAGGATCATCAGTAACACCTTTCTGGATTATATATAAATATATATGCATTAACGTACAGTATTTGTCTTTTTCTGATTTACCTCACTCTGTACAATAGACTCCAAGTTGATCCACCTCATTAGAACTGACTCAAATGTGTTCCTTTATATAGCTGAGTAATATTCCATTGTGTGTATGTACACAACTTCCTTATTCATTCATCTGCTGGTGGACATCTAAGCTGCTTCCATGTCCTAGCTATTGTAAATAATGCTGCAATGAATATTGGGGTACATGAATCTCCTTCAACTATGGTATCCTTGGGGTATATGCCGAGCAGTGGGATTGCTGGGTCATATGGCAGTTCTATTCCCAGTTTTTAGGACTCTCTACACTGGTTTCCATAGTGACTGTACCAGTTGTTATTCCCACCAACTGTGAAAGAGGGTTCCCTTTTCTTGACACCGTCTCCAGCATTTTTTGTTTGTAGACTTTTTGATGATGGCCATTTTGACTGCTATAAGATGATACCTCATATGGTTTTGATTTGCTTTTTGCTGATAATGAATGATCTCCTTGCAGTTGAAGGACTCTCAAGAGTCTTCTCCAACACCACAGTTCAAAAATTGACTGCAAGGAGATCCAACCAGTCCATCCTAAAGGAGCTCAGTCCTGGGTGTTCATTGGAAGGACTGATGCTGAAGCTGAAACTCCAATACTTTGGCCACCTCATGCGAAGAGTTGACTCATTGGAAAAGACCCTGATGCTGGGAGGGATTGGGGACAGGAGAAGGGGATGACAGAGGATGAGATGGCTGGATGGCATCACCGACTCGATGGACATGAGTTTGAGTAAACTCTGGGAGTTTGTGATGGACAGGGAGGCTTGGCGTGCTGCGATTCATGGGGTCGCAAAGAGTCGGACATGACTGAGTGACTGAACTGAACTGAATAATGAGTGATATTGAGCATCTTTTCATATATTTATTGGCTATCTGTATGTCTTCTTTGGAGAAATGTGTGTTTCAGTCCTTTGCTTGCTTTTTGATTAGGTTGTTTCTTTTTATTTACTTTAGACTTAATTTGCCCTTTTGCCCTTTTTCTACGTATTCTGCAGTTGTTGAGTAGGAATGCTGTGTAAATGTGAATTCAATTAAATTGAATGTATTGTTTATTTTTTGTTTTCCTATTAATTTTCTATCTTTGCCCTATCAACATCAAGAAAGAAAAGCTGAAATGTCCAATAAGAATTGTGGATTTGTCTTTTTCCTCTTTTTAGTTGTCAGTTTTTGCTTGATGTATTTTGGAGCACTGCTAAGAGATGCACACATATTTTAGATGTGTGTCTTCTTGATTACTTGACATTCTTATTATGAAAAGACCATCTGTATTCCATTAATAGTCATCATTTTTATGTATACTTTGCCTGATACTAATATATGCTTTCTTAAGATTAGTAATTTTACCCCACTATTTTTCTCTCAGCTATTTTTATTTTTTTTTTTGTGGAAAGTGTATACTTCAATTTTGCTTTTCAATACAATCTTATAATAATCTTTTTTAAGTTGAAATATTAACACCATTTATATTTAATGTAGTTATTAATATGATTAATTTAAATCTATCACTTGGTCTTTGCTTCCTTATAGTCTCATCTGTTTTTTAGTTATTTTCTCTTCTTTTCTAAAATATTTAGATTAAATGTAGTTTTATAGTATATGCTTGGTTTTCTAGTTAATGCCTCTTTATTTCTTAGTGATATGTCTAGGGTTTGTAATATCCACTTTTAATTATCACTGTCTACCTTCAATCATATTATACCAATTTAGTATAAGAAACATATTTTACTTTCATATCCCTCTTTCCATATTTTGTGCCTTTATTTTGTTTTAGTGTATTTATAAACCTCACAATATACTGTTGCTATTTTGCTCTAAGTGGTCAAGTGTCTTCGACCAAAATTAGAGGATGAGACAATTTTTTAAAAAATAAACATCCAAATATGTATCATGTTTAATACTTGTCATATCTTGACTTAGACCTAAAATCATTTCCCTTTTTTTACTTTTTTATCTGAAAAAAATCTTAATTTTTACCTTAGTCTTTGAATGATAATTTTGCTAGTAAAGAATACCATATTGGTAGATTTTCCTTTCTTGATACAGCATTTTAAAGTCATTGCTTTTTGCCTTCTAGCTTTCAGTTTCCAATGAAAAGTAATTATCTTTATATCTGTGTAGATATTTGGCCTTTCTATCTGGCTTATTTCAAGCTTTTCTGTTTTTAACACACTTCTCTGGTTTTCAGAAATTTGAACATAATGTACTTGGTATAGTCTTCTTCTTCTTTTTTTTTTTTTTTTTTAATTCTTCAGGTTCTTTAAACTCCCTGGATCCATGGCTTCTAATTGTCTCAAATTCAAAGAAAATCTCAAACACTACTTTCAAATTATTTTCCTGCACTTTCTTCCTCTGGAACACCAATTATCATATGTTAAAGTGCTTGAAATACTTCCACAGATCACTGAGAACTTTTCTCTCTGCTTCATCCTGCATAATTCTGTTGCTATTTCTTGCAGTTCACTGACATTTTATTTTTATATTATTATTACATTTTATTGCTTAATGGTTAATCATCTAGCAAACAAATTCAGTAACATTTTCATTTCAGAATTATAAATGTTTCATCTTTAGAATTTCATTTTTTGTTCATACTTTTCTATAAATCCTGAGCATATTGAACATATTTTAGTAGCTTATTTAATGTATTTGCCTAGTAATTCTCTCATCTCTGTCATTTCTATTTATATTGACCCATTTTCCTCCTGATTATAGAGGACAGTTTTCTACTTCTTCATATGTTAATTCTTTAATGGATCTCTAATATTTTAAATTTTATATTGTTGAGTGCTACATATTACTGCATTTTTACTGATTACTGGAATTTGCACTGCCAAGCAATTAAGTTACTTATTAATCAACTCAATCATTTAAAATCTTGATTTTTAACTTTTATATGATCAGTGTTGAATAGCCTTTCCTATATTGCTATTTTAGCTCCACTACTAAAACAAGAAGAAATGATTCTATTAGAATCCCCATTGTGTGTCCCATGTTTTCAATAAGATCTCTTTACGTTAACTCACAGAAAATCACTCTGGTAATTTTCCACCTTACAATTCCCTGGAAATTTTTCCCTCATCATACATTTTTCCCCAGGTGGTTCAGTGGTAAAGAATCTGCCTGTAAATGCAGGAGATGCAAGAGATGTGGATTCTATCCCTGGGTCAAGAATATCCCCTGGAGAAGGAAATGAAAACTTACACCAGCATCTTTGCCAAGGAAATTCCGTGGACAGAAGAACCTGCCATGCTACAGTCCGTGGGATTGCATGTGCAACTGAGCACACACACACTTTCCCTCACGAGGTTTCACCCTATTCATGCATAGCTTGGTATACAGCCAAAGATATAAGGAGAAGCCTATGCAGATTTCTAGAGCTCTTTATCTTTGTATCTCTCTCTTTTCAAGTCTTCTGCCCCACAAACGTTAGCCATTTGGTCTCCTCAGACTGATATTCATTCCTCCAACCAAGCTGGATAGTCAGGTTCTCTTCACATTTCTTTCTTAAGAAGATTGTGGGATTTACCCAATTTGTTTCCCTTTTCTCAGGGATTGCATTCATATGCTGCCTTTTTTCCAACTCCTAAAAGCAGTTGTTTCATGTATTTTTTTTTAACTTTTCCTGTTGATTTTTTTGTGTAGGGAAAATGTGGACCATTTGCTTATTTCATTATTTTAAGATAAAATTTATTTTATATTTTAATATAAAGGACTAAAAAAAGTAGGATTTAAAACTTCCAAATGATTAGCAAAGATAAATGTAAAAACATTCTTTTACAATTCATAAATTATATAGGATGAAAAAGTGAAGAAAAAACTATGAAACAAGCTATAAAGATATAAAAGGTAAGGAAAAACATGAATGTTACAGAAGTGAGAGTCGAAAATCAAAATAATTTTGAATGATCAATGATTTTGAGTCCGTATGTATGGTGGTGGTGACAATGATTTATGTGTGTCTGAGTACACACAGAGAAACAAAGACTAAAATAATGCAATGAAACATTAACTGAAATTATCTCTCCTTAATACAAGGTTATTGAATAGTTATTTCAAGGTCCTTTGATGTTGTTCATAGATTGCTGAACTTGAAGAGTTTCCAGATTAGTTTCAGGTTTCTATTTGTATTCCCAAGCAAGCAGTGTAAAATAGAGTGCATTAGACTAGGCTATTAGTTTCACTCCTTTGTTTTCTTAACACTCCTTTGTTGACAAAAATTGACTTAAGTATTTTGTCATAAAACTGAACTGAGCACATCCTCATGGTTCTGCTTACTATTATAATGAACTCTGAACAAACATTTATTTAGTAAATGCTAACAAACATTTTGATGGCTTCCCAGGTGGCTCACTGGTAAAGAATCTGCCTGCCTATGAAGGGGACATAAGAGATGTGAGTTCAATCCCTGGGTCTGGAAGATTCCCTGGAGGAGGAAAAGGCAACCCACTCTAGAATTCTCGCCTGGAAAATCCCATGGACAGAGGAGCCTGGTGGGCTAGAGTTCACGGGGTTGCAAAGAGTGACAAGACTAAGCATACAAGCACAGCTAATATTTTGTTATGTAAATTTGCCTGAATCTTTCCTTTGTGCACATTTTATTGCCAACTAATTACAAGTTCTCATTAACTTTAATTCTGTTCCAATTCTATTTTGGTACTTTTGACAATTAATAAAGTTAAGATTTTTAAGCAAGGTAGTCTCTCTGGATTTCAGTTTCTTCATCTCTGTGACATACATATATGTGCTCTTAAAATAATTTAATTTTTGTTATTTAACATGTTATAAAGGATTTGATGTGAGTATTAGGACAGCTCCAAGGAAACACAGGGAAAAAAGGAAGACTTCCAATTTCATTTTAGAGGTATAACATAGACCAAATAGCAATACCTCTCTCTTCTTCTCTCTATCACACACACACAAAGACACAGATATCAAATTCACTTATATGCATACAATCTTACACATATATTATTAAAACTACCAAAGCACAAAATTGGAAAAACAAAACTGATCCACATGAATATCAGAAAATAATTCTTAAATAAAAAATATGCATAAAGTATTCTTGGATGGAAGACTTCTGGTATACACTTGTCAGTGCCCACGTATTAATTCATAAATGTAGTGACTATAAATAGGATTTACAAAATATTATATAAGATGGAAAAAAAGATTCCTCATTTTTCTGAAAAGATAATTACAGAAAAACAGAAATCTGAAAAAGATAAATTTTATTGCTGCATATGAAAAGATACTCTAAAGTTAAAATAATTGAAACATATATTGATTCAAGAAGTCACTGAAAACAGAATATATACTTCAGGTACATATATAAGTATGTTTTAATGCATTAGGTAATAAAGTATGACACCAAGTAAGCAGGTAGTGGATGAATAAAGTAGTTAATCTTTGTTTTGTCACCTAAACATTTGGAAACAAAATAAAAAATTACTTCTCTATATAATGCCAATAAACAAAACTGAGATGAATTAAAGAGCTAACAAAAAATATAAAACTTCAGAGTTCTTGTGAAAAAGCTTACGTGGCTCATTATATATGCTTGGTATAGAAGAGGTCTTAATACCTCCAGAAGAAACTATAAGGAGAAGATTGTTTTATCAAACTACAAAAAATTTAAACTTCCACAGTTAAAGAAAATCACATCATAAAAAAACTAAAATGACAAAAAGCAAACTGGGAGAAATTACTTTAACATATTGAACAGGAAACAAATGATAGCTTTACTAAGTCATTTTTGTATATCGATAAGAAAATGTGAACATCATTAGAAAAACAGGCAAATGACATAACTAGCAATCACAAAAGAAGAAAAACAAATAATTGCAGATATGACAAATTTTCAGTCTCTATAGTAGAAAAAGATATAGAAATTTTGCCAAGCTGTCAAATATTAAAAGTACTAGCCTCCAGTGTTTGAAATAAGTATTTTATGTGTATTTTTGTATTTTGCTATTAGTTGTGTATAAACATCTGCATAGATATAGTGATACACATCTAGAATCCTAAGAAAGCGTATCTTTCCAGAGGGTGAAAACTCATCATAAGACAATGGCTTTAGAATTCATTACAAAGTCAGGGTGGTGGAAGCAGTATGCCCAGAATACAGGCAATAATGACATGCATTCTGTGTAGAGAATTTACAACAATAATAAAGTTGACTAAAAGTCAGTTTGCTTTTATTATCACCACACACAGGAAATTTTAAACAATACCATTAAAAAAAAAATACCAGTGATTTAAACACTCCTTGTCACTAGGTTGGATTTCTTCTGTTGCCTAATCTTGGTACTCTATTGTTCTAAGAAATAAGAAATGTGTGCAAAAATATTTTATGAATTATACTCATCACCCAATTTATTTTAATATTAAAAGAACTATCCTAAATGCCTAATATTATAGGATTGATAAAATAAAGCCTGGAACACTCATGTTCCCAATTGCAGTACTATTCTGTATTTGTTTACCCATGGTATATTGTTAAAACAAATAAAATACAGAACAAAATTATTTTAATTTGTTTTTACAGTATTTATATTATGTTAAATAAAATGTTACCAAACAATAGTTCAGTCACAATTTGATTTTAAGTGTATTTTTATTATAGTATAGAAAATAAATGCCAGGAAAGATAAACAGGATCTATAACACCTGTTCTCTCCAACACGTGCACGTGCACGCACACACACACACACATGCTTTTTACTAGAGCAGTTGTTTTCATACTTGACTGAATATTACAATATCCTGAGGAGTTTTTATAATCATAATATGCAGATTCTTCCATATCAAATAAGAATCCCAGGTTGGGACAAGGCATGTGTACTTTTCAAAAATTTCCCAGTGGATATATTGAGCCAAACTTAGATCTAATCAACAATAGAATTGTCATTCACTTGTAGTCCATGAACCTGCATACAGCAGAAGCAGCCACCAGGAGCTGATTAGAAAGGCGGAACCTTCAGCCCCATTCACACCACTATTACCATTTTAACAAGATCCTCTGGTGATTTCACTTGAGTCCAAGCAGCACTGATAGAGAACCGTTTCCATTTCTCCAAGACAAGATTTCATTGGAGTTAAGAGTTCTCAGTTTCAAAATATAGAGATTTATTAGAAACAGGTTTAGAAAGCAATGAATCTTCTTGCTCTTTGTAAAACAAATTAAATCAGGATTATTTTTCCTCTTTTGTCTGAGAAAAAGAAATTTCCAGATTTTGGGTTCAATGTTAACTTTCTTGATTGTCTTTTTTTCAGAGACATATTAGCCAAATATATTCATAAGCTGAACTTCAATAAATTTTCCAAGTCTTTAGAGGAATTCGATTATATATCAGTTGTCCAGATCAAAAGAAAACCTGAGTGACTCACACACATCATTCTAGTTCCAGCTGTTTAAAAAACAAACTGCAAATGAACAAAGTTAATAAAAAAAAAACAAACAGAGCTTGGGGATGGGTGTTAAAATGAAACAAACTTTTAAATTGAAAAAGCAATTGCCATACAAAGTATTTCATGCAGGGAATAAATTTGCATAATGGAAATTCAAGCCAACCTGAATAAATGCAGATAACCCAGTGTAATAACAACTTTATTAAGATAACAGCTACAAACATATAGAAAATAAAGGCATTTCCCCCAGCCTTGAAATGGTATTCTCCTAATGGAAACCAGCATTATAAACTTTCAGTACCAGGGAAAAAAATAATACACTGATTTTGCTTGTGTTAACATATTAATGAAAACTCAGTCTCTTAGCAGTTTCTGCTGTAAGTATCAACACTGTTCTATGTGATAGATGAAAGTTAAAACTGAATTCTGTATCATAAAGCTTGATTAGTACTTCCAAGTTTTTAAAGAATTTTTTCTCTCCTTATTCACCGACTCCTCACCAAAACTCTTTAATGGATGGATATTCCCATTTTAGAGAGAAACTAAAAGTATGAGCTACGTAGCATATTCAAGAATATATGTCTGCAAGTGGTAGAACACACACTAAAGTTTTCATTCTGAGTTTCTCCCATATCAAATCTTCCCCCCAAATAATCTAATTCTACTTATCTCAATATTTTCTTAATTCACTGTGTTTGTGAGAGTACATATGAGCCTCTACACACATACACATACATACTTTGGGGGTAATTCTGGCCAAAACTCAGGTCCCAGATAACCTGTTGTTAAACAAATGCAGCCATGTATTAGTTGACATTTTCAGATTCTGATGCCAGTTGCCCATTTCCTGGAAACTCAATATTAAGAAATAGGTTCTTCTTTGGTTTCACCCAAACAGGGTGAAATGCTGAGAGTCAGCATTGAATTCTATCTCTTACACAGATTGTTCTCAGTCACACTTGCCCAAATTAGCAAGGAAGTGGTTAAGAATAAAATGTTATTGATAATTATACAAATTTAATTGTAAATGAAATTCTTTAATATAAATGTCATGCACACCTCTTCAGATGTGCCTGAACACTTCCTATTACTTACCCTGTTTTATTTCCAATGTTACTTTTCTAATTTGAAAGTTATTAAGTGTATTTTCATGGTACAAACACAAGACATGGTAAACTGATATATAAATATCTGGAAGACAGATTAGAGTTTGTTTATTTTAAACATGACAGTCACAAAATTTCTCATTTTTCTATAACTCATTTGGATTTCTTCTAATTTGTGCCAGTTCACTTTTTTCTCGAAGTGAAAACAAATTAGGAATTCTAATCAACCTTGATGTTAACATTCTATATAATAGCTTTGCATTTGCTGAAATCTTCATAGAAACAAGAAAACCCAAGGAGAATGTGGAAATAGATCTAAAATGAATTAATAATACCAAATACAAATAAACAAGCAATGCAATTCCAAAATATGTCTATTATAAATAATTCATAATGGTTTATCCAAAACCATTTTGTTTTCATTCAGCCAGCAGTATAATTACAAGATAGGCAGGTATATCCTTTGGTATATTTTCATTATTAGTAGAGTACACTATATCTTCCCTATTCTTTGAAGGTAATTGTAAGCATTGTATAATATAGAACTGAAAACTAAGAAAACAAATCTTAAAATACCTAGCCATGTGACTATTCATATATTTTTCTTAACTATGTTTTCTCTATTGCTTTGGATATATATATAATTCAAGTTCAGATCAAACTAAGTTTTCAATCCAGCTCATATTAAATGGTGTGTCTTAGTAAAGACTAAATAAACATTTCTCATATACATTATTAGTGCTAGGATATCATATACCAACCAACTAATTTTTTAAAAAAGAAATGTATTAAATGTAAGAAGACATGTTAATTGTGGCCTCCAAATGTAATTCCCCCAATAAATCATACTCCCAGTGTTTACTGTCTCACATACATAGCATCATCCTCTTGAGTATGCGCTGACACGACATGCTGCTTTTGACCTGTCAAAGACAGTATGTGTGTCCCTGTTATTTCCAAAGTTGGATCATAAGAAGCCAAGTAGATTATACAGAGATCTCTTGACATGCTTGTTCTAGGGGAAGCCAGCTACTTTAGTAAGAAGCTCTATAACCTGAATCCTACTATCCAATCATGCTGTGAGGAACCACAAACAAACCACAAGGAGAGAGAGAAGGGGGAGAAGAGTGCTTGATTAGTCCCCAGTTATTTAACCCATCCAAGACCAAGCATCAGACATGAGTGAAATCTGAGTAAAGAAGCATTCTTAGATATTAGTCCCAGGACACCTCCTGTGGGGAAGAACCCAGGAATCAGGCTGGCAGCCTTCAGATGGACGGCTGCCCCTGACTCACCTAACTCCTCAAATCAGATGAGTCTCAGACAGCAAACAGCAGACCTGACAGCTCTCACTCTATCTGACATACGTCTTAACACTCAGAGTTTTAAGCATAACTGATATATAAATGAGCCAGAAAGATGTTCTCTGTATTTTGGCCCTTAGGTTGTTTTATTCTTCACTGCAGGCTGAGAACTGCTCATTTGAAATCACTCCAGTGTCAAATTCAAATTTTTACAAATCCAATTCCTTTAAAAATAGTTCAAACAAGAAGATTTTTAACCATTTAGAGCCTCCCTGCTTTGCATATCCTCTAAGAAATCTCACCCAACATCTTCCTATGATTAAGAGGATGAGATGAGATAAGCCTGTGATGAAGACTCGAAGACGCCACTGTTCTTTGGGGCTTTCTGACTCAGACTCTCCACAGTGCATCTTCTGCAGCATCACCCAGGTTCTCTAGATACAGAACCCTTTTCAGGAGCCGCTGGGCGGCCTCCTGCTGTGAGGGATTACCCCACAGGCAAACCTGTCATAGCATAGTCCAGGAAAGCATGTATAAACCTCTCTCACCCCTTATTCTTTGATCAGCCTCCAAATCCCCTAAACTCCCTGCAGTAAAATTGCTTTCATTTTATTGAACTAAATATTGGGCTTTTTTGTTACATAACAGTAAGAAATAACAGAAGCAATTTAAACCTTTTCCCTAAGGCATCCAAAGCCAATTGTAAAACAATAGCTAACTGCTCTACGAAATTTACCAAAGTTGTATTTTATGCATTATTCATGTTAATGCATGTAAACTATGGTCCAAAGCTAAGATGGTAACGTTCCTGAAATAATGTTACTTTTCATGTTCCCTCACATCTTTCTGAAGAACACTATGAGATGAAAAAACATTTTAGTAAGAACAGAAGGAATTTTCCCAAAATTTAACTGTTACTAATGCGCAATGTAAAATCACAACTGCAGTAGTCTTGCCCATCAAAGGAAAAAAACAGCAATTCTGGAAGTAATCAACTCTTCCTAAATTGTTAATATTAATGTTCTTCCCTTATTTGTTTTCATTTACTTTATGTAACTTTGTTCATTTGTAATACTTGTTTATTAACAAATAATAAATTATTAACAAATAAATACTCATTTATTTACCTTCATTAACAAGTTGTAGTAAAAAAATTGTAGAAAATATTGAAGCAAAAATAAAACTTGGAAAATTAAAACTTTATATGTAAGTGCTTATAAATAAGAATTAATTTATTTATAACTAAGAAAATTAGCCTTCCTGAAAATTAGAAATACACTTCCATATCGTTATTTGGCAGTATAAAACTCTCTGGTCTGCTTGTGGGACATTCATGTTCTATGTGAACATCATCTGAGAACATTGAAGTGAAGGTATTCTATCACATATTTTTATCTTGCAAGATAAAGGAGAATTAAATAGTAAGCCCTAAATGTATGTGATTAAATCATGTTTGAAGTTAAAGAAAATTTTTAAGCTTGCCTGGGAACTAAGCACATCTTTTCTGGCACTGGGCTAAGAGCAATCCACAAATCCATAGTAATTGACATATACTTATGATTCCACTCTACTCAGGCATGTGAGAAAACTTTCCAAAGAGCAGAGAAATTGAACTAAGAAAACCCAGGTTTTATTTCTGACTTTGCCACTTAACTTATAGGGTGATTTCATGAAAATTATATAACCAGACTGAGTCTTCATTTACTTATCTATAAAATCATATTGTGATAAAAGCAAATGGTCATTTTTGAGAATAAGTTATAAATATCTGTTTTATATTAAGTAATTTGTTATTTTCATGAATTATCATAGAAGTCCAAACAATATTATATGAGCTTGAGGAGGGACAAAGATCTCCATTTTACTTACCAAGAAAATTTGTCACATGACCTAACACTTTCAGAAAAAGTGATATTCAGTTATGCCGCTTATAAGTCATTTATGGCATAATGTGGCAAGATGTACTGAATGGCAAAGAAACTGACAAAGCAGACTGCGATATCCATTTAGAAGCTTTGGAACCAAAGAAAATATAACATCAATGTGACATAAAAAATCGTACCCAACCCAAAATATCAAATTCTATTCAAGTTTCAAATATTAATTAATTATGTTTTGATTTCATTTCAATCTTCTTAAAAACATATAGCATAATTGTTTCCTTCATTTTATCAATAAAATTATGGATATTGTTGAGTTATCAGAGAAGTGACAGTCAAATCTCTAAACCCAATTCAACTTTTGTCAATAAAAATTTTATTTCTACATGTGAAATCCTGTAGGAAGATTCAGTTGGCTAATATTAATTTGAAAAGTTGATTACATTTGAAAAGGTGAAACAGATTAGGATGATAATTATTAATCAGTGTAAACTAGCATGTACAGAAATAGCTGACTTTTTGGAAGAGAATGATTGCTTACCTAAAGTTATTAAACATTTACTGTGGAATATCAAATATTAGGAACAGTTTATTCATGCACTTCCATGTCTCAGCTGGCGTGGCTCCTGAGCCAAAGCTTAGAAGACCCAGGAGAACCTGGAGGACACTAGGTATGGTTGATGAGTTCAGTCAAACATGGTATGAAAAATAGAAGCCAGAAGTAAGTCAAACTGAGAGTTGACATTCAAAAGTACAAGATAAACACAAGTGCTGCCAACAAGTAAAATAGAGCATTTAAGCTAGAATGAAAGGACAGAGTCTTAACCAAAAACCATGGCAAGGATGCATCATGGTATGACAAAGTAAAGGTATGAATTGAGAGGAACAGAAAGAAGATGTAAGTTCCAAAATGCCAGAAGTGGACAGATTGTAGGAGTAGAATCAGCATTCAAATGTATTTCATAAATTTTAAAGCACCATAAAATTTTTAGTAACTATTAAGTGTATGCATGTATATGCTCACTCGTCTGACTATTTTGCAACCCCATGAAATGTAACCCACCAGGCTCCTCCATCATGGGATTTTCCAGGCAAGAATACATTAGTGGGTTGCCATTTTCTCCTCTATGGGATCTTTTCAACCCAGGGATCCAACCTGCGTCTCCTGTGTCTCCTGAATTGACAGGTGGATTCTTTAACACTAAGCCACCTGGGAAGTCCAATTATTAGGTATTATTGGTCAATTAAATTTTACGTTATGGCTTCAAATTAATCTCAATTATTTACAAAAGCTCTGCTTTACTCCAGATTTACACTAATTCCTTTCTACCTGAATCATTTTAGAGATTAGTTAGCACTTACCTTGCCAATTTTTTCTGTCTTCATTCATTACTCACCTCACTACTCTCCAACTTGCAACCCCATGACCCTACTGTGACAGTTCTCATTCAGGTCACCCATGACTTCTAAGTGACTTAAATCAGGGAGGATCTTTAGCCCTGATCCTGAATGAGTGTCACCAATAGTGTTCCCATTTGACCATTCTGATCTTTGCTTAAACACTCCCCTTGCTAACTTCCATGATATCAATGCTCCTAGGATGTCACTTATTTTTCTGGTTGCTCCTTCTCTTTCTCCTTTGCTGACTCCATTTTCTCAACACAGTCCTTACGCGTCAAATCCCATTCCAGGCACTTTCTTCAGTCCTTTCCTCTTTTCACTCTGTGCTCTCCTTATGCCCTTCCACTCATCCCATGTTCTTCAGTTACCAGATATATTTTTGTCACTTTTACATATAAAACAGTAGCTGAGGCCTCCTACGTCCAGGTTCATATAGTCAGTTCACATTATCCTCACCTGAGTGTTCCAAAGATACCCTAAACAGCCAATTCAAAGCCAACCCCTGAGCATCTCTCTCTCTGTTCTCCTCTCATTGTTCCCTAGTGAGCAACACTCTCTTCCATTGAATTTTTCAAGGCAGAATCTTAAGGGTCATCCTTGGCTCTTTTCTGTTTCTCTATAATCAGTCCATCACTAAATGCAGTTGAATTTATCTTATAACGTTAAATCTATCTTTCCCTCATTTCTATTTTTACCTGTAGTCCAAGTTACTACATACAGTCTTTCACATGGATGCAATGCTATAGCTTCCTGACAGGGGTTTCTCCAATCCACAGGAAAAGCATTTTGTAAAGCAACCTGTCCAGGTATTTCCTCTGCCTGAAACTCTTGAGGAATGTTCACCAACCCTAACCGACTCGTAGGGTCCTGGGTGGCCTACTTCCTGAGGCCGTCTCTGGCCTCTCACATGCCTCCCCTCTGCAGTCTGTTCACAAACCACACCACATTGTACACTCCATGTGTACATGAACACTCCATGTACACACCTGTCATTGCCTTTGTGTCTAGTGCACTCATCACCGTTCTCTGCCATTCCCTAAATTAACTCCAGTTTATCTTTGGATCTCAGCCCCAGAGTCAACTCCTCAGAAAGCCTTTCCTGGCCTGCTCCTCCCAGGTTCCTCTAAAAGAATCAAGTCCCCCATATAGTTTCATTACACCTTGAACTTTTCACACATAGTATTCACAACAGTGTGTAAGTGCAGGTATTTGTGTGACTGTAAACCCTGGGAGTAAGGGATGATACTCATCTTGATCACTCCTGCAAGTCCAATGCTAGATGCAGGAGCCATCACAGAGTAGAGGTGCAACATTATCTATTGAAACTTAAGTGCATGAACTGAACCAGCCAAGTGAATACCTTTTCATCATTTGAAGGTTTTATGTTTTCCTCAAATGAAATATTTCCAACTTTGTGCTTGTAACTCCATTCACGCTTGTATCATATTTATCATACTGACGATGTATATGTATCTCTTTTCCAACACAGATTGTGTGTTCTTTAGCAGCCTGAGGTTAGAATCATGTCTTGTTCACTGGTGTACACAGAGGCCTCTCACAGCACTAGGCATATCACAGGCTCACAGGAGTAGAAAGAACTGAAATAGAGAAAAAGATAAACTCTGCTGGTTTGAAGATTTCAATTGGCCTTGCTTCAAGAATAAACCCATCTGTGCACAGGAGGTGAAAGCAGGCATTACTGAGGAAATGTGTTAATCTGCTCTATGTATTACAGATAATGTCCTGAATCTGCTTTCAAGTCTTGCCAACCTGCTGAATTTCAGAAAAATTCAAAGCTTGCTTCCTTTTTTCTCCTTCTTCTTCTTCCTCCCTCTTCATGGTAATTCTGTGTTTTGTTTTGTTTTTTAAGGACAGACTTTAAATCCAAATAATTATAAATTTCTAAAGTTTATTACCCAGAGATAAGATGTCAGAGACAGGAAGTAGGAAGGAACTTCACTCTTAAAATTCTAGTTTTACTGTGAGTAATAGTAATACGAGTCTTGAATCTTCACTAAACAAACTAGATATAGTTAACTTTTGAAATTCACATTAAAATTAATAATTGTGCCTTCTCATGACCAGTCTGTTGAGGCTTTTGTTGTCAACATAACTTCTCTAAATGAACCATTGCTTCTCACCCAGGTTGTCAATTTCTAGTTTATATGCTCTGTTAAATATAACTGATAAATACATATTGAATTTTGCTTTTAATAACTGGCAATCTCTCATATGGATTAAAACATAAAAGCAAATAGACAAAGAGAAAAACAGTAATCTGTCCCTTACTTTCCCAAGCCTGAAATACTAACATTATCCAAGTGAAAAGTGTTGTATTCACTATGTAGGGAAATCTGAGGCGCTACACATGACATAGATAATGAGTCTGCATTAAAAGAGATAGGAATAGGAATCTTTGAAGTTTTGAGATAGTAATCTCCAGATAAGGAAAAAGTGGCTATCTTTACCTATATTTAACAACTAAGCAAGTTATCAAAGCAAGAACACACTAAAAAAAATGACATGCATATGATTCAATGAGTAATATTTTAAAATAAACATTACAATGATTTCTTATTTGTATGTATCAAATGATGTGCACATTAGATGCAATTAACCTTATCAGAAAGAGTATTTCCAAAAGATTTTGTTTTCATTGGCCTGGGGTAACAGATTTCACACACTTAACTCTGGATTATGATAGAAACAGAAAATATTAATATGCTGATATGAATTACTTCCTAGAATTTTCCACTTGTTTAAAAAATGAATAGAAAATTACATTTATATTTTTAATCCATTCCTATTGAAATTCAACATACGTATAATAAAATGCCTCTTTTTTAACGTACTGTTCAATGAACTTTAGCAAGTATATACAACAAGAATTGTGCAAATCATGCTGTATACAAGTGTATACTTTTGAATACAACATGAGTAACTTTTTTTTTTTATTTTCCCATTTATTTTTATTAGTTGGAGGCTAATTACTTTACAATATTGTAGTGGTTTTTGCCATACATTGACATGAATCAGCCATGGATTTACATGTGTTCCCTATCCAGATCCCCCCTCCCGCCTCCCTCTCCATCCCATCCCTCTGGGTCTTCCCAGTGCACCAGCCCTGAACACTTGTCTCATGCATCCAACCTGGGCTGGCGATCTGTTTCACCCTTGATAGTGTACTTGTTTCAATGCTGTTCTCTCAGAACATCCCACCCTCGCCTTCTCCCACAGAGTCCAAAAGTCTGTTCTTTACATCTCTGTCTCTTTTTCTGTTTTGCATATAGGGTTAGCATTACCATCTTTTTAAGTTACATATATATGTGTTAGTATACTGTATTGGTGTTTATCTTTCTGGCTTACTTCACTCTGCATAATGGGCTCCAGTTTCATCCATCTCATTAGAACTGATTCAAATGAATTCTTTTTAATGGCCGAGTAATATTCCATAATGTATATGTACCACAGCTTCCTTATCCATTCGTCTGCTGATCCACGTACCTGCGGACACCTTATCTTTGACAAAGGAGGCAAGAATATATAATGGAAAAAAGACAATCTCTTTAACAAGTGGTGCTGGGAAAACTGGTCAACCACTTGTAAAAGAATGAACCTAGAACACTTTCTAACACCATACACAAAAATAAACTCAAAATGGATTAAAGATCTAAATGTAAGGCCAAAAACTATAAAACTCCTAGAGGAGAACATAGGCAAAACACTCTCTGGTGTAAATCACAGCAAGATCCTCTATGACTCACCTCCCAGAATATTGGAAATAAAAGCAAAAATAAACAAATGGGACCTAATTAAATTTAAAAGCTTTTGCACAACAAGGAAACTATAAGCAAGGTGAAAAGAGAGCCTCCAGAATGGGAGAAAATAATAGCAAATGAAGCAAAAGACAAAGGAGTAATCTCAAAAATATACAAGCAACTCTTGCTGCTCAATTCCAGAAAAATAAATGACCCAATCAAAAAATGGGCCAACGATCTAAACAGACATGTCTCCAAAGAAGACATACAGATGTCTAACAGACACATGAAAAGATGCTCAACATCACTCATTATCAGAGAAATGCAAATCAAAACCTCAATGAGGTACCATTACACGCCAGTCAGAATGGCTGCTATCCAAAAGGCTACAAGCAATAAGTGCTGGAGAGGGTGTGGAGAAAAGGGAACCCTCTTACATTGTTGGTGGGAATGCAAACTAGTACAGCCACTATGGAGAACAGTGTGGAGATCCCTTAAAAGACTGGAAAGAGAACTGCCATATGACCCAACAATCCCGCTCCTGGGCATACACACCAAGGAAACCAGATCTGAAAGAGACACATGCACCCCAATGTTCATCACAGGACTGTTTATAATAGCCAAGACATGAGTAAATATTTTAATGAAAATATAGAATATGTGAATTTGTTTATCCATTCATCTGTTGATAAACATTTGGGTTATTTTCAGTTTGGGGCTATTACGATTGAAACCTTGATGAATATTTATTTACAAGCTTTCTATTGAACTTTTATTCCTTTTTGATACATATCTAAGAGAAGAATTGCAGAATCACATGGAAGGTATATGGCTTCCCCACTGGCTCAGCGGTAAAGAATCTGCCTGCCAATGCTTTCCAATGCAGAAGACACAGATTCAATCCCTGCGTCGGGATCAGGAAGATCCCTTGGAGAAGGATATGGCAATTCACTCCAGTATTCTTGCCTGGAAAAGCCCATGGATAGTGGAGCCTGGAGGACTATAGTCTACGGGGTCACAAAGAGTTAGACACGACTGAATGACTAAATAACAACAACAATTAAACTTTATAAGAAACTGTTAAATCTAAAAAAACAATTTTAATAATAATTTTCAAAGGTGTCAAAAGGGCATCAATAAATATTAAGTCCATTATATGGCAAGCACTATTTATTGGCAAGCACAAATTGGCACATTGGGTATATAGATTTTGACAAGACACAGAAACTTCCCTAATAAAATTCAAATAGTATTGAAATGACTCTTCTTTATGTACATACCAAAAAAAAATCTATATGCAATGCATTTTAGGAAGCAATTCCTGTATAATTAGATATGCTAGACCGTGCTCTGATATCAATTAGTTATTTAACTTTGAGAAGATTCTTAATCTCTCCACGCTTTTTTAGCTCTAAAAAGACAAGATTTAAATAAATACTTTTATTTTCAAACTCTAAAAGAAATGTATAATTTATAGTGAAGGTAATATAACAACAGCTTACTAAATTTGTCAACTACAAATAAAGTTCATGGCTTAAAATTTCAAACACTAAAGTAGTTGATAGTTTTATTAAGGCTTGAGTAATGGGGTTCAGTTTAGTTGAGTCACTTAGTCATGCCCAACTCTTTGTGGCCCCATGGACTATAGCACACCAGGTTTCCCTGTCCATTACCAACTCCTGAAGCTTGCTCAAGCTCATGTCCATTGAGTCAGTGATGCCATCCAATCGTCTCATCCTCTGTTGTCCCCTACTGGGTGATTTCTAGTAATATGAGCACATGAATTACTTATTAGGGCATAATAGTTCATTGACCCAGGATTAAAATGTTAAGTATATGAGAAATCATTCCAATGAGAATCACGGAAATCTACAGTCCATCAAATCTCAACCAATCTAAAATCTAAACATAAAGACAAATTTTAATCAAACATAGCAGAACACTGAACTAAAAAAAAAAAAAAAAAGAAAGAAAGAAAAGCTCTAAGCTTCCACTGGTTCCCAACATTATAATTTCCAGCTGTTAACTTTTAATGCTCTGGAAATCAAATAATCTGAAAACTGGTTTGTCCAGCACCTGTTAGTGAGATCTGTTCCTGTGAACAGTTCCAAAAGTGATTTCCATCAAAAATCAAAAGAGGGACAGTAACCAACCTTATGTAAGAAATAAGAATGTAACACTCTTTGTCCGTCATTAAGAAAAATTTTCAATTAATTCTTTCAGATTTACAGAGAGTAAATTTCTATTTCTTTTCATAAGAATTTAAACACCTTTCATGAAGAAGAGTTTGATCTTAAGTTGTTTTCCTTTGTTGTTCTGGAAGCATATTCAACTATCATCAGTCTCTACCACCATGTTCACATTAAGACTAATTTGGCTTCTGGTTCAAGATGGCAGAGTAGAAGGACATGCACTCATCTCCTCCTGCAAGAACACAAAAATTGCTATTAGCTGTTGAACAAACATTGACAAGAGGATGCTGAAACCGGCCAATAAAATACCCCACGCTCAAAGACAAAGAAGCCTCAGTGAGATGGGAGGAGGGTCATAACAATGATAAAGTCAAATCCCATACCTGCCAGGTGAGTGACTCACAAACTGAAGAATAATATTACCAAAGAAATTATGAACTGTTGTGAAAGTTCTGAATCCCATGCCAGGCTTCCCAGACTGAGAATTCAACAAATGGACTGGGAATACCCAAGGAATCTGGACTTGGTGGCCAGCAGGATTTGATTATAGGACTTCCATATGCCTGGGGAAAACAGAGACTCCAGTTGTGCAGGGCACAAACAAAATCTTGTGAACACCAAGACCTAGAAGAAAAGAGCCATAACTCCACAGACAACTGAAGTAAAGCTACCTGCTAGTGTTGGAGGGCCTCCTGTGGAAGTGTGGATTGCCAGGGACTTGCCACAGGGAAGGGGGCACTTGATAGCCTCAGCTGGGAAGGTTCCCCTTGGCATAAACCCTCTTGGAATCCACTATTAACCCTACCAAGAGCCCATAGACCCCAGGGCTGGGTCCTCAGGCCAAACAACTACCATAGAGGAAGTACAGCACCACCCATCAGCAGAAAATTGAGTTAAAGCCTTACAGCGCAAGGCCCTGCCCACCAGAACAAGACCCAGGTTTTTTTTTTTCTATCTCCAGTCCATAGTATCAGGAAGCTTACACAAGCCTCTTTGTTGTTGTTGTTCAGTCACTCAGTCATATCTGACTTTTTGCAACACCATGGACTGCAGCATGCCAGACTTCCTCATCCTTCACCATTATCCAGAACTTGCTCAAATTCATGTCCATTGAGTCAGTGATGCCATCCAACCGTCTCATCCTGTGTCATCACCTTCTTCTATTGCTTTCAATCTTTCCCAGCAGCAGGATCTCTTATACTGAGTCAGTTCTTCACATCAGGTGGCCAAAACATTGGAGCTTCAGTTTCAGAATCAGTCCTTCCAATAAATATTCAGGATTGATTTCCCTTAGGTTTGGCTGGTTTGATCTCCTTGCAGTCCAAAGGACACTCAAGAGTCTTCTCCAACACCACAGCTGAAAAGCATCAATTCTTCAGTGCTCATTTTTCATGATGTACTCTGCATATAAGTTAAATAAGCAGGAGGATGATATACAGCCTTGACAGTACTCCTTTCCCAATTTGGAACCAGCCCACTTGTCTTGGCTTTCCAGGATGTCTGGCTCTAGGTGAGTGATCACACCCTCATGGTTATCTAGGTCATGAAGATCTTTTTTTGTATAGTTCTTCTATGTGTACTTGCCACCTGTTGTTAATGTCTTCTGCTTCTGTTAGGTCCATACGGTTTCTGTCCTTTATTGAGCCCATCTTTGCTTGAAATGTTCCCTTAGTATATCTAATTTCTTTGCAGAGATCTATAGTCTTTCCCATTATATCTTTTTCTTCTATTTCTTTGCACTGATCACTGAGGTAGACTTTCTTATCTCTCCATGCTATTCTTTGGAACCTTGCATTCAAATGGGTATATCTTTCCCTTTCTCCTTTGCCTTTATCTTCTCTTCTTTTCTCAGCAATTTGTAAGGACTCCTCAGACAACCATTTTGCCTTTTTGCATTTCTTTTTCTTGGGGATGGTCTTGGTCACTGTCTCCTGTACAGTGTCACGAATCTCCATCCATAATTTTCTAGGCACTCTGTCTATCAGATCTAATCCCTTGAACCTATTACTTCCATTGTATAATGTAAGGGATTTGATTTAGGTCATACCTGAATGGTATAGTGGTTTTCCCTACATTCTTCAATTTAAGTCTGAATTTTACAATAAGGAGTTCATGATCTGAGCCACAGTCAGCTCCTGGTCTTGTTTTTGCTGACTGCATAGAGCTTCTACATCTTTGGTGGCAAAGAATAAAATCAATCTGACTTCAGTATTGACTGGTGATGTCCATGTGTAGAGTCTTCTCTTGTGTTGCTGGAAGAGAGTTTGCTGGGACCACAGAGCTTAGAAAATGATAAAACATAGAGATATTTTATATATTAAATGACACTGTATGTGTAAACATAAAATGACCACTAGTGTCATATTTTGAATACAGAGTTAAGATTTCTTGGAAGGATTAGTGAATACTTCTCCAGTTCAGTTCAGTCACTCAGTTGTGTCTCACTCTTTGCGACACCATGGACTGTAGCACACCAGGCCTCCCTGTCCATCACCAACTCCCGGAGTTTACTCAGATGTCCATTGAGTCAGTGATGCCATCCAACCATCTCATCCTCTGTCGTCCCCTTCTCCTCCTGCCTTCAATCTTTCCCAGCATCAGGGTCTTTTCCAATGAGTCAGTTCTTCGCACCAGGTGGCCAAAGTATTGGAGTTTCAGCTTCAGCACCAGTCCTTCCAATGAAAATTCAGGACTGATTTCCTTTAGGATGGATTGGCTGGATCTTCTTGCAGTCCAAGGAACTCTCAAGAGTCTTCTCCAACACCACAGTTCAAAAGTATCAATTCTTTGGTGCTCAGCTTTCTTTATAGTCCAACTCTCACATCCATACGCAACTACTGGAATCTTTCATAAATTCTTGAACTTCAAATTGAACACAAAAGTGAGGCTAATTTTCCATCGGTGCTTGGTAGGCCTCATGAAATGATCCCAAAGTTTACCACTTATGAACAAAGAAGAACAAAGTGTCCACCACCCAGTTCAACAAGGGTTAAGTTGTAGACAACCACCAAGGTTGTCTACCCACAGTATACTCTGAAAAGAATTCAGGATGACAATAGCATGAGGCACTCTAAACTTTGGTAAAACAAGTCCTTAGTTTGTCAGATGCACATCTTAAGGAGAATTTCAATGACCTCAGATTCTCACATTGTTCCTTATATAAGAAAGCATTACAATCATTAACTTGAGTTATCTGTTATTTATAATCAGCAGTAATCTTTTACCATAATATGTGCCTGACTACATGTATTTCCTAGCCAAAAATCTTATATAAATTGGTTTCTCCCCTACCTCTTTGGATCAGTTTTCTCAGAGCTTACTGAGTAACAGTTTCCTAGGCTTTAGTCCTCAGTAAGAGAAGACTCTTGAGAGTCCCTTGGACTGCACGGAGATCCAACCAGTCCATCCTAAAGGAGATCAGTCCTGGGTGTTCATTGGAAGGACTGATGCTGAAGCTGAAACTCTGGTACTTTGGCCACCTCATGCGAAGAGCTGACTCATTGGAAAAGACCCTGATGCTGGGAGGGATTAGGGGAAGGAGGAGAAGGGGCCAACAGAGGATGAGATGGTTGGATGTCATCACTAACATGATGGCCATGAGTTTGAGTAAGCTCCGGGAGTTGGTGATGGACAGGGAGGCCTGGTGTGCTGCAATTCATGTGGTCACACGACTGAGTGACTGAACTGAACTGAACTGAAGACCCTAAATAAAATGTAAACTCACAGCTCTCATGTGTGCATTTTTCTTTAAGTCAAAAACCTATAAAACAACTATAAAAAGGATACGAGAGATGATTGTCCCACTCATATCATGAAAACAAACTTACTCTTGGATGTAACTCTGGATTGGCTATGTTACATTTATTTTCCCTGTGATCAACACAGTAACAATGTCTATCAGGGAACCAGTCTTCCATCTAAGACATTAAATGAACGTTGTTTTCATATACTAATTGGTCAATATAATCATATCAAATTGTCTGGAAGACTGAAGAGGAAGCTGATGAGTTCCCCTCTGGCTCTCAGTTCTGTATTTAAATACTAAAAATTGTGAGTCAGTTTTATTTTTCTTTGTTTTTGTTTGTTTTGTTTCTCGGTGTTTGATTATAGGGCTTCCCCAGTGGCTCAGAGGTAAAGAATCAGCCTGCAATGCATGAAAGAACTGCAGAAGACCCAGGCTGGATTCCTGGGTAGGGAAGGGCCCTGTAGGAGGGTATGGCAACCCACTCTAGTATCCTTGCATGGGAGAATCCCATGGACAGAGGAGACTGGTGGGCTTCAGTCCATAGGGTCATAAAGAGGTACACATGACTGGAGAGACTTAGCACACATGCATGCACATTCAATTACACCTTAGATTATTTAAGTCTATTCTCTGTATTCAATCTTATAATTCTGTAGTGTGGAAACTAGGAGTAAGAGAAGGCCTTAATAGAATGAATATTCAGTGAGTACTAGTCTTAAGACTCCCAAAAACAATTGGCATCATCCAGTTTGTAAACAAAAATCATGGTTCTGTACTCCATCTGGTCTCTCCTTACATTTGGAGCTAAAGGTAAGCCCATGCTAGTTAGCCACGCTAGCAAAGTAGTGCTCAAAATCCTCCAAGCCATGCTTTAACAGTATGTGAATTGTGAACTTCCAGATTTTCAAGCTGGATTTAGAAAAGGCAGAGGAACCAGAGATCAAATTGCCAACATGCGCTGGATGTTGAAAAAGCAAGAGAATTCCAGAAAAACATCTGTTTTATTGACTACACCCAAGTCTTTGACAGTATAGATCACAACAAACTGTTGAAAATTCTTAAAGAGATGGGAATACCAGACCACGTGACCTGCCTCCTCAGAAATCTGTATGCAGGTCAAGAAGTAACAGAAACAGACATGGAACAACAGACTGGTTCCAAATTGGGAAAGGAGTATGTCAAAGCTGTATATTGTCACCCTGCTTATTTAAATTATATGCAGTGTACATCATGGTAAACGCTGGCCTGGATTAAGCACAAGCTGGAATCAAGATTGCCGGGATAACTATCAATAACCACAGATATGCAAATGACACCACCCTTATGGCAAAAAGCAAAAAAGAACTAAAGAGCCTCTTGATGAAAGTGAAAGAGGAGAGTGAAAAGTTGGCTTAAAAGTTAACATTCAGAAAACTAAGATCATGGCATCTGTTCCCATCACTTCATGGCAAACAGATGGGAAAACAGTGGAAACAGTGACAGGCTTTATTGTTTGGGGCTCCAAAATTACTGAAGATGGTGACTGCAGCCATGAAATTAAAAGACGCTTGCTCCTTGGAAGAAAAGCTATGACCAACCTAGACAGCATATTAAAAAGCAGAGACATTAGTTTGCCAACTGAGGCCCATCTAGTCAAAGCTATGGTTTTTGCAGTAGTCATGTATGGATATGAGATTTGGACTATAAAGAAAGCTGTGCGCCGAAGAATTGATGCTTTTGAACTGTGGTGGTAGAGAAGACTCTTGAAAGTCCCTTGGACTGTAAGGAGATCCAGCCAGCCCCTCCTAAAGGAAATCAGTCCTGAATGTTCACTGGAAGGACTGATGCCGAAGCTGAAACTCCAATATTTTGGCCACCTGATGTGAAGAACTGACTCATTGGAAAAGACCCTGATGCTGGAAAAGATTGAAGGCAGGAGGAGAAGAGGACAACAAAGGATGAGATGGTTGGATGGCATCACCAACTCAATGGACATGAGTTTGAGTAAACTCTGGGAGTTGGTGATGAACAGGGAGGCCTGGTGTGCTGCAATCCATTGGGTCGTAAAGAGTAGGACACGACTGAGTGACTGAACTGAACTGAATGTGTTTATAAATATGTTGTATTAGAAATACCCATTCTCAGTGAGAGGGGCAGAAGTTTTTATATTCTGCACGTGATAACTAATATTTGGTATAAAGAGTTAGCTCAAGATAAACTCAAATATCCTGGCATTTCCCTGGTATCCCACTAATGCTTTAAAATGTATCTGCTCTTTCCTTATCAATAATATTTCTGATTTGTAGTAAGAATTTAATTTCACTTAACTCATGCGTAAATTATAGGCAACTTGGAATCAGTATGGCACAGTGTTGGATTTAATTCAAGGAAAGTGAGAGAATGTAAGAGATCATGATATGGTTAGATATTGTGACTGAACTATAATGGAGTTTACTGCTAAATATCAAAAAGTACAAAATAGATGGAAAAGACAGAGAATCATCAAAATTTGCCCATCTGGATATTTTGTGTGATATACAATGAATAGGCTCAACTGAAAGAAAATTGAAATAGCTATTATGATTGTTTTCTCTATAAAAATTTTGAAATTTTGCTATCTAGAGTCAGACTTGATACGTCATCACCTGATTTCTCTCACAGAAATCTTGGTACTCCTCTCCAATTTGTTGTTTCCCCATCTCAATAAATGACATCATTATCCAGCAAATTTTTAAAAAAGGTCACCATTTACTTCTGCCTTTACGTCAACTCTCATCAGTCAGTTCAGTCACTCATTCATATCCGATTCTTTGTGACCCCATGAATTACAGCATGCCAGGCTTCCCTGTCCATCACCAACTCCTGGAGCTTGCTCAAACCCATGTCCATCAAGTTAGTGATGCCATCCAACCGTCTCATCCTCTGTTGTCCCCTTCTCCTCCTGCCTTCAATCTTTCCCAGCATCAGGATCCTTTCCAATAAGTCAGTTCTTCACATCAGGTGGCCAAAATATTGGAGTTTCAGCTTCAGCATCAGTCCTTCCAATAAACATTCAGGACTGATTTCCTTTAGGAGGGACTGGCTGGATCTCCTTGCAGTCCAAGGAACTCTCAAGAGTCTTCTCTAACACCACAGTTCAAAAGCATCAATTTTTTGGCACTTACCTTTCTTTATAGTCCAACTCTCACATCCATACATGACTACTGAAAAAAACCATAGCCTTGACTAGACAGACCTTTATTGACAAAGCAATGTCTCTGCTTTTTAATATGCTGTCTATGATGGTCATAACTTTTCTCCTAAGAAGCAAATGTCTTTTAATTTCATGACTGCAGTGACCACC
This sequence comes from Cervus canadensis, assembly GCF_019320065.1. NCBI lineage: Eukaryota > Metazoa > Chordata > Mammalia > Artiodactyla > Cervidae > Cervus > Cervus canadensis. Next base: position 50,303,132 of record NC_057394.1, read on the forward strand.
TGCAGTGATTTTGGAGCCCAAGAAAATAGTCTCTCACTGCTCCCGTTTTTCCCTATTTGCCATGAAGTGATGGGACCAGATGCCATGATCTTCATTTTTGGAATGTTGAATTTTAAGCCAGCTTTTTCAGTTTCCTCTTTCACTTTCATCAAGAAGCTCTTTCGTTCCTCTTCACTTTCTGCCATAAGGATGGTGTCATCTATGTATCTGAGATTATTGATAATTTATCCTGGCAATCTTGATTCCAACTTGTGCTTCATTCAGTCTGGCATTTTGCGTGATATATTCTGCACATAAGTTAAATAAGTAGGGTGACAATAGACAGCCTTGACATACTCCTTTCCCGATTTGGAACCAGTCTGTTTTTCCATGTCTGGTTCTGTTACTTCTTGACCTGTATACACATAGCTAATCCATTACCAAAGTCTGTGAGTTCTGCTTCATGTTTTAATATTTTTAAAACTTTTATTTTGTATTGGGATATAGCTGTTTAACAACATCATTATAGCTTCAAGTGAACAGTGAAAAAACTCAGTTATATATATATATATATATATGTATTGATTTTTTAAATTATTTTTTATTGAAGTGTTGTTGATTTACATTGTTAGTTTCTGCTGTACAGCAAAGTGAATCAGTTACACATACACATAAATCCATTTATTTTTAGATTCTTTTCCCATGTTGCTATTGATTATTGTGTAGAATTCCCTGTGCTATACAGTGGGTCCTTACTAGTCTACTTTATACATAGTAATGTGTATATGTTGTCCAACTCTCCAAATTTATCCCTTCCTGCTGTTCCCCTTGGTAACCATAAGTTTGTTCTCTACATCTGTGACTCTATTTCTGTTTTGTAAGTAAATTCATTTCCAGATTTTTTTTTTACCTTCCACATATAATTGTAATATTCGCTCTTCTCTGTCTGACTCTATTTTACAATATATCTCAAATATGTTTTCTTTTCTTCATCTTTACACAAGCCCAGGTTTTCCTTGCCTCACTGGGAGTTTAATATTAGCAGATAACCAGTCTTACATACTCTACTCTTATCAACAATGAAATCATTCTTGTCACAGTAGAATAATTTTTTAAAAGTAAATTTAAAAAATCAGCCCTCATCAGTCCTCTGACTTAAATCTTCCAGCGACTTTCTATTGCAATCTGAATAAAAACATTTTCCAAACTATAACTTTATGTGTCCTGAATGATGTCATTTCTAATTTCTCCCATTTCTTCTGATACCTCAATCTAAGATGACTTGTTTAATTACTTTTTTTTCTCTTACTTAGATGTAGGTTTCAAGTCCCTAGCAATTGGCATGTGTTATATAATTATATATACATTTATATGTAATTTACATATTCATATTGCTAATATATGACAAATGAGAAAGTAAATGCATGCAAGTCAGCTCTCTGCCATCTCTACAATTCCTTATGTCAGTAAGGGACTAGCCATAATGACTCCAAAGGAAGTCTAAAGCCACTTTCCAGTGACAACCTCTTGTTAAGCTTATTAAGCTAAGTCTCCAACCACAACTCTCCAGGCAAGATTGGACTTTGCTCTGCACTCATTCCAATCTTGTTCTTAGCTTTATTATCATAATTGGCCTGGAATATGGCATAGACCATGTATAGTTCTTTTATGAGAGGAGGCAACAAATCTAAAAAGTAAACTAAGATAAAGCTACACTGTGTTGAAAAATGGAGATAACACATTATTGAAAGAATATTTATTTAATCATTCCGTAGATATTTACTAAGTATTTTACCAGTTGTTCCAAGTTTTGTTGGACCTGAGGTATATAAAATTGAGAGTGCAGAATTCCTTTAAAAAATACAAAGATTACTTTTTCAGCTTTCAGTAAAGCATGTGACATGTGAATACATGCCTAGGGCTTCTCTCTCTTGTTTACACAAATGAGGGGTCTGAAAGTTAAGTGTAATATCCTTGATGGCAAGTGGTGAGAGCTGTCTGAGAGCTGACAAAACATTGTACCAGTTACTGGAATCAGTTGTGAAAGACATCTCAGCTCTGAAAGAGATAGTCAATAGTGCAGAATTATAATAAATATCACAAATGCTGGGGTCAAGGTAAGTCCAGCATGCTTAGAAAGCAAAATAGAGGACCGCTTGGGGAGGCCTTATGGAAGAAGTAACAATGTGACAGAGTGTTTTAGTTCAGACTTGCCCTTGCCAGGAAAATAGCCCTGAGGGGAGAGGATGGTGTTAATGAAAATGAGGTACAACAGTGCAACAGAGGTGATAGCCTTTGCAAAAGCCCTGAGGTTGCTAGACTTGTGAACTGTCAATCTAAGGGGGAAGCATCAAGCGCTGATGACAGCAGAGGGCAGATATCCATTCAAAAGAAACTGGTGTCACACCAAGCAGCCTGTTTTCTCCTGAAAGTCACTGAAGATGTTTAAATTGGGAAATAATTGAAAAATACATGTCTTAATAATGTTATTCCTTTGGTAATGTAGAAAATCAGTTGAAGTGGGGCAAGATTGGAACCAACAGGGATAGTGTGCTGTTTTTGTAACCAGTGAGGAGGAAAATAATAAAGGCTTTGAAATAAGGAATCTGGAAGATGCTTACTTCCAGTTCATGTTCTTCATTCAAAGAAAAATCATTTAAACAATGCAAAATATAGTGGGAATTTTAATCTCGTTAATAACAGGAACATTAGGAAATTGAGTATCCTGGCTCACTGTCTCCAATCTGCTTCTACTGGGCCTCCCTTGTGGCTCAGCAGTAAACTATCCACCTGCAATTCAGGAGCTGCAGGAGATGCAGGTTCAGTACTCGGATCAGGAAGATCCTCTGAAGGGCAAAATGGCAACCCACTCCAGTGTTCTTGCTTGGAGAATCCAGTGGACCTGGGAACCTGGCAGGCTACTGTCCACAGGGTCACAAAGAGTCGGACACAACTGAAGCAATTTAGCACACACACTGCTCCTACTGCACCAAACTTAACAGTTCATTAAACTTCAGTTTTCTAGTCTGAGGAATGGGAGAAACAACCTAGAAAATCTCTGAAGTTGCCTTGCAATTCTAAAATTCTATGGACTGCACAATTTGTCTCATTTCTATTATAGAGCTGTTATTTATTGCTCTTTTCTGCAAGTTAGGAAAAGAAAATGAGCTCATTTACTTGGAATTAATCCTCTGATTGTGCTGCCTTATATCTAGAATGCCAAGCATTGAGATAGATGTTTACAAATAGTAATTAAAAATCAGTTATCTTTATTGGAAAAGGCTCTTCAAAAGAAGAGCATAATTTAAATATAAATCCTAAATTAAAAAGTTAACTGTGTTTTCTCTTATGCCATAATAGCAGAAACAGTCTCTCTCTCTTTCAACATATCATATATTATTTATCTTAAAATAACATAAATTAATAGTTATGTACAACTAAGCACCTCAACATTCCATACTTATACATTCAGTTTAGGCTGTTTTAAATAATTCTACTAATTAATTCTAACTGCAGTTTTGTTGAGGTGCTCCTAGTCTCCACTTGAATCAGAAACCTGGTTTCAAGCAAGTGCTTATGCATAATTTACTATGTATACACATGTCAGTAAGCCATTCAAGCCCCCTAATCAATATCTAAATAATGTGTTTTATTTTACAAATGGAGACACATAGAATTTAATTGCTTGTGTTTGAACATATTTGAGTCCAAAACAGCAATTTCATATGCTTCATCTAATATGTGAGATATTTCATATGGTTTATACTAATATGTGAAAGTCATTAAAATAATTTATATTTTCAAGAATTTTAATTAATTAAAGACCACTTTGTGGAATATTAATACATAAAATACAGGATATAAAGCCCAAAGCAAAGAAAGCTGCATTGTGAAAAGATCACATTTTCAAATATATTAGAAGCAAAACCAAAAAAAAAAGAAAAAAAAAATGGAAATTCTGGACTTGATTTTCCCCTCAGCTGAAGCATCATAAGAACCAGAAGCTCTCTGTTGAGTAGTTGCAAATTATCTATGGAAGAAAAGGGGAAAACACATATGCCAAGTCTTCTATGGAGGTCACCTGGAACTCCAGCTGCAAAGTACATGACTTAGAAGCCCTCGTACTAGAAATACATACCTCACAGGTGGCAGCGATGCTGGATGGAGATGAAGCCTAGTACATTAGGAAAATAAACTAAAAACTGTTTGGGGAGATTTTGGGTAAATTAAATTAGCAAGAATGTGTCTTAATCACTCAGTTAAGTTCAACTCTTTGTGATCACACGGACTGGAGCTCACCAGGCTCCCCTGTCCATGGAATTCTCCAGGCAAGAATGCTGAAGTGGATAGCCATTCCTTCCTCCAGGGGAACTTCCTGACCCAGGGATCGAACCCAGGTCTTCAGCATTGTAGGCAGATTGTTTACCATTAGAGCCACCATGGAAGCCCAGAAGATTGTAATTGACATGGTGTCAATTACATGATTGTAATTGACATGGTAGGACTGTTTTATTCTAGTCAGATATTGGGGCAAGTACAATCAGATAAGGACTTTAGAGCAGAGTAGATCCTCCTTTTTCATATTTTCTCTTTGCATTAATGCCCTTGTAAAGAACTGTTTTAAAAATATGAACATTTAGAATTTGGCTGTTCAGTGCTAAGTTTACAGTGACTTACTCCCCCTCACCAAAAGAATATATATGCCATAGCACATGTGGGAAAAGATAATTATGGCAAAGGAAACTGCTTACAGACTAGTGTGAGCCAAAGAGAAGCTTTAAAAAGTATGTGGAGAAATAAAATGTTCAATAGCATTACTATATTAGAACAAAACAAAGTTCAGTAGTAACTTACATCACTTTGAGTTGATCTTGAGGAGAGATTGGGAAGCTCATCATAAATTATATATCTTCTGAGTAATATATAAAGCCACAAGGAATTTCTGGCAATCAGGAAAAAAAAAAAAAAGACAAACAGCTCAGTAGGAGATGAATAAAAATAAAAACAAATCAGTAAATGTTTAACCCCAATAGTAATTAAGAGAAATGTTAACTAAGATAACATACTACTTTACATTCTTCCTTGGTGGCTCAGACGGTAAAGTATCTGCCTACAATGTGGGAGACCCGGGTTTGATCCCTGCATCGGGAAGATCCCCTGGAGAAGGAAATGGTAACCCACTTCTGTACTCTTGCCTGGAAAATCCCATGGACAGAGGAACCTGGTAGGCTACAGTCCATGGGGTCGCAAAGAGGCAACTGAGTGACTTCACTTTCACTTACATTCTTCAGACTGAAAAATAATTCAGGCAACATCAAGAGATCATAATGATAAAGGAAAACTAGAACTCTCATGAACTGAGAGAATGGGAGAACAAACTATTGTAGTTCCTGAAGAGAGAAATCAAAATATTTAGTCAAATTCAGTATGTGTATACAGTGTGAACTAAGACCTGTGACCTATGATAAATTCTAGTCCTGGATATAGATGCAGAAATACACCACAAAACATATTTAGGGACTTTCCAAGAAAGCGTTAGTGAAGGAAAAGCAATCTCATTTTCCATTATTATGAAATGGAGATAAAATTATGGTGGAAGTTTAAACTACCATGCAACAGTCAGAGGACTGAATGAAATATTTCTAGAGCTCCGAAATTATTCTTAAAAACAGTAAGAAAGAGGATGAGATTTATAAAGTAATGTCATAACTTATTTCTATTTATTTCTGATTTTTCTTAAAGCATAGTACACATATAATAACCAGTCAATCCTAAAGGAAATCAGTCCCAAATATTCATTGGAAAGATCGATGGTGAAGCTGAAGCTCCAATACTTTGGCTACCAGATGTGAAGAACTGACTCATTAGAAAAGACACTGATACTGGGAAAGATTGAAGGCAGAAGAGGGGGACACAGAAGATGAGATGTTTGGATGGCATCACTGACTCAATACACATGAGTTTGAGCAAGCTTCAGGAGTTGGTGATGGACAGGGAAGCCTGGCGTGATGCAGTACATGGGATCTCAAAGAGTCGGACACTTCTGAGCAACCGAACTGAACTGAACATGTATAATAATATATCAGTTTCTAGTGTACAACCTGGGGGAAGTGAAAGGTTGTTGCTGAACGATAAGACGCGGGATTCTTGGCCTCCGGAGGAGACGAATTCAATCCAGGGCCAGAGACGAGGCTGGATTGCTCAGAGCTTTTGTGTAATAAAGTTTTATTAAAGTATAAAGGAGAAAGAGAAAGCTTCTGACATAGGCATCAGAAGGGGGTGGAAAGGTATCCCCCTCCTAGTCTTTAACTGTAAATTATATAGTCACTCACAGTCTGTTAATGAAAAGAAAGGAATGTCTTAGAATTTAGAATGGTACCAGATAATTCATCCCTGGCCATAAAACGATTGACTTGAATCATGTAGAAGGGCAGATTACCAACAAATAGTTTCATTTACATAGATTAGGGAACAATATCTGAGTAAGTAGGTTAGGCTGTTTGGTGGAGCCAACTTGAAGATAGAGTCTGGGGTACATTAACATAGCTTAATACAACGTTTCCATAAGAAAAAGAAATGTATTGGTTAATTCAAGGTTTGAGAGTAGTTAACTTCAGATGAAACCAGGTGTTATGGCAACACAGCATTTTAAGAGAAACCTCCTTTTAAATTTGTATACAGAAGAAAAAATATTGCTGGTTTGTTTCCTCCTGCCGCTTAAGAGAGATAAAAATGTCTGTCACTTGCAGCCTATTTCCTCTGTTTAGAGACCCCTGGCCTTCCTGCCTGTTACCCTCTCAGAAGGAAATGGCAACCCATTCCAGTACTCTTGCCTGGAGAATTCCATGGACAGAGGAGCCTGGCAGGCTACAGTCCGTGGGATCACAAAGAGTCAGACACCACTGTGTGACTAACTTTCACTTTCAGTGTACAACATGGGCTTCCCTGATGGATTATTAGGGGTAAAAAATCCACCTGCCAATGCAGAAGCAAGGAGATGCAGATATTATCTCTGGGTCAAGAAGATATCCTGGAGGAGGAAATGGCAGCCCACTCCAATATTCTTGCCTGGAGAATTTCATAGATAGACGGGCCTGACAGGCTACAGTCCAGGGGTGTCACAGAGTCGGACACAACTGAGCAACTGAACACACATACACGTACAACATTTCTATATATTGCAAATTGATCACCACATAAATCTAATAACCATCTGTCACCATAGAAGAAGATTGCAATCTTTTTAATTTTTATTTTGTTTCGAGGTATAGCTGATTAACAAACAATGCTGTGATAGTTTCAGATGAACATCGAAGGGAGTTAGCCATAGATATATATGTTTCAATTGTTCCCCAACTCCCGTCCCATGCAGGGTACCACATAACATTGAGCAGAGATCCATGGGCTACACAGTAGGTCCTTGTTGGTTTTGCATTTTAAATATAGCAGTGTGTACACATCCATCCTAAACTTCCTAACTATCCCTACCATCCTTCACTTTGGCAACAGTAAGTTTGTTTGTTTTGTTCAATAAGACTATGAGTCTCTGTCAGTCTGCTAAGTTCATTTGTATCATTTCTTTTTAGATTCCCTATATAAGGAATGCCATACAATATTTCTCCTTCTCTGACTTACTTCACTCAGCATGACAATTTCTAGGTCCATCCATGTAGCTGCAAATTACATTATTTATTTTTAATGGTTGAGTAACATTGCATTGTATATATGTTAACACATCATCTTTATCATTTCCTCTGTTGATAGACATTTAGGTGGCCTTGGCTATTTTAAACAGTGCTGCAATGAACATTGAGATGAAGGCATTCTTTTTGATCATGGTTTTCTCTGGATATATGCCCAGGAGTGGGACTGCGGGGTTATATGGTAACTCCGTTTACAGCTTAGTTTTTTTTTTTTTTTTTTTTTTTTTTTTTTTTTTTTTTTTTTTTTTAACTTATTTTTTAATTGCAAAAAAATTATTTTACAATGCTGTGTTGGTTTCTGCTATACACAGTGCAAATCAGCCATAATTATGCACTTATCACCTACCTCTTTATCCTTCCTCTAATCCCCACATCCCATCACTCTAGGTATCTCAGAGCACCAAATGGGACTTCTTATGTTATATAGCAACTTCTGAGCAGCTATCTATTTTACTATTTTATACATGTTGATGCTACTTTATCTGTATGTATCACTCTTTCCTTCCTCCACTGTGTCCACAAGTCCATTCTCTATATTTATGTCTCCATTGCTTGCCAGCAACCAGGTTCATCAATACCATTTTTCTAGATTTCATTTTGCTATTGTTGTTCAGTTGTTGTGTCTGACTCTTTGTGACCACATTGACTGCAGCACACCAGGCTCTCCTGCCCTTGACTATATCCCCAGGTCTATTCAAATTTATCCATTGAGTTGGTGATGCTATTTAACTATTTCATCCTCTTCCTCCCATTCTCCTCCTGCCTTCAATCTTTCCCAGCATCAGTGTCTTTTACAATGAGTTGGCTCTTTGCATCAGGTGGCCAAAGTATTGGAACTTCAGCTTCAGCGTCAGTCCTTCCAATGAATATTCAGGGTTGATTTCCTTTAAGATTGACTGCTTCAATCTCCATGCTGTCCATGGGACTCTCAAGAGTCTTCTCTATCACCACAGTTCAAAAGCCTCAGTTCTTCAGCACACAACCTTGTTTATGTTCTGACTCTTACATCTGTACACGACTACTAGAAAACCCATAGCTTAGACTGTATGACTTTTGTTGGCAAAGTGATGTCTCTGCTTTTTAATAAGCTATCTAGGCTTGTCATAGCTTTCCTTTCAAGAAGCAAGCATCTTTTAATTTCATAGCTATAGTCACCATCCCCAGTGATTTTAGAGCCCAAGAAAATAAAATCTGCCCACTGCTTCAATTTTTTCCCCTTCTAATTGCCACAAAGTAATGTGACTGGATGCCATGATCTTAGTTTTTCGAACGTTGAGTTTTAAGCCAGCTTTTCACTTTCCTCTTTCACCATCTTCAGGAGGCTCTTTAGTTCCTCTTCATTTTCTGCCAGTAGAAAGGTATTATCTGCATATTTGGGATTGTCTATATTTCCCCCAGCCATCTTGATTCCAGTTTGTGATTCATCCAGCCTGCCATTTTGAATGATGCACTCTGCATATAAGTTACGTAAACAGGATGACAATATACAGCCATATCACACTCTTTTCCCAATTTTGAACCAATCCATTGTTCCTTGTACAGTTGTAACCATTGCTTCATGACTTGCATACAGGTTTCTCAGGAGGCAAAGGAGGTGGTCTGGTATTCCATCTCTTTAGAAATTTTCCACATTTTGCTTGATGCACACAGTCAATGCCTTTGGCAAAGTCAATGAAGCAGAAGTAGAGGTTTTTCTGGAATTCCTTTGCTTTCTCTATTATCCAAGATTGTTGACAATTTGATCTCTGGTTCCTCTTCCTTTTCTAATCCCAGCTTGTACATCTAGAAGTTTTCTCTTCATGTACTACTAGAAAGATTTTGAACATTGCCTTGCTAGCATGTGAAATAAGCACAATGTATACTACTTTGAATATTCTTTGGCACTGCTCTTCTTTGTAATTACAATGGAAAACATCTTTTCCAGTCTTGTGGCCACTGCTGCATTTTCCAAATTGACTGACATACTGAGTGTAGCAGTTTGATAGCATCATCATTTAGAATTTTAAATAGTTCAGCTGGAATTCCATCACCTCCACTACCTTTGTTCACAGTAATGCTCCCTATGGCCCACTTGACTTCACACTCCAGGATGTCTGGCTCTAGGTGAGTGACTCCACCATCATTGCTATCAGTTCAGTTTAGTTTCTCAGTAATGTCCAAGTCTAAGAGAGTTACAGAAAAACATCTATTTATGCTTTATTGACTATGCCAAAGCCTTTGACTGTGTAGATCACCATAAACTGTGGAAAATTCTGAAGGAAATGGGAATACCAGGCCACCTGACCTGCCTCTTGAGAAAACTGTATGCAAGTCAGGAAGCAACAGTTAGAAGTGGACGTGGGACAACAGACTGGTTCCAAATAGGAAAAGGAGTACGTCAAGGCTGTATATTGTAACCCAGCTTATTTAACTTATATGCAGAGTACATCATGAGAAACCCTGGACTGGATGAAGCATGAGCTGGAATCAAGATTGCTGGGAGAAATATCAATAACCTCAGATATGCAGATGACACCATCCTTATGGCAGAAAGTGAAGACGAAATAAAGAGCCTCTTGATGAAAGTAAAACAGGAGAGTGAAACAGTTGTCTTAAAGCTCAACATTCAGAAAACTAAGATCATGGCATCCAGTCCCATCACTTCATGGCAAATAGATGGGGAAACAGTGGAAACAGTGGCTGACTTTATTTTTCTGGGCTCCAAAATCACTGCAGATGGTGATTACAGCCATGAAATTAAAGGACACTTACTCCTTGGAAGGAAAGTTATGACCAACCTAGACAACATATCAAAAAGCAGAGACAAAAAAAAAAAAAAACAAACAAACAAAAAAAAAAGCAGAGACATTACTTTGTCAACAAAGGTCCATCTAGTCAAGGCTATGGTTTTTTCCAGTGGTCATATATGAATGTGAGAGTTGGACTACAAAGAAAGCTGAGTGCCAAAGAATTGATGCTTTTGAACTGTGGAGTTGGAGAAGACTCTTGAGAGTCCCTTGGACAGCAAGGAGATCCAACCAATCCATCCTAAAGGAGATCAATCCTGGGTGTTCATTGGAAGCACTGATGCTGAAGCTGAAACTCCAATACTTTGTCCACCTGATGTGAAGTGCTGACTCATTTGAAAAGACCTCGATGCAGGGAAAGATTGAGGGCAGGAGCAGAAGGGGCCAACAGAGGATGAGATGGTTGGATGGCATCACCGACTCAATGGACGTAAGTTTGGGTGAACTCCGGGGGTTTGTGATGGACAGGGAGGCCTGGTGTGCTGCAGTTCATGGGGTCACAAAGAGTCAGACACAACTGAGTGACTGAACTGAATGTCCAAGTCTTTGAGACCCCATGGACTGCAGCACACCAGGCTTCCCTGTCCATCACCAACTCCCAGAGCTTGCTCAACCTCATGTCCATTTAGTCAGTGATGCCATCCAACCATCTCATCCTCTCTCATCCCCTTCTCCTCCTGCCTTCAATCTTCATCAGGGTCTTCTCCAGGGAGTCAGTTCTTCGCATCAGGTAGCAAAGTATTGGAGCTTCAGCTTCAGCATCAGTCCTTCCAATGAATGTTCATAACTGATTTCCTTTAGGATTGACTGGTTTGATCATTGCTATATGGGTCATTAAAACCATTTTTTATAGTTCTTTGTGTATTCTTAATCTCTTCTGCTTCTTTTAGGTCTGCTGGATTCCATATATATGCATTAATATATGATATATATTTTTCTTTTTCTTACTTGCTTCACTTTGTATACCAGGTTCTAGATTCACCCACCTCACTAGAATTAACTCAAATTTATTATTTTTTATGGCTGAGTAATATTGGATTGTATGTATGTACCACATCTTCTTTATTCATTCATCTGTCAGTGGTCATTTAGGTTTCTTTCATGTCATAGCTGTTGTAACAGTACTGCTATGAACTTTGGGTACATGTGGCTTTTTCAATTAATGTTTTCTTAGGGTATATGCCCAGTAGAGGGATTGTTTGGTAATATGGTAGTTTTGTTCCTAGGTTTTTTAAGGAATCACCATACTATTCTCCATAGTGGCTTATCAATTTACAATCTCACCTACAGTGCAAGAGGGTTCCCTTCTCCCCACATCTCCAGAATTTATTGGTTGTGGGTTTTTTTGATGATTACCTTTCTGGCTGTTGTGAGGTGGCAAATCATTTTAGTTTTGATTTGCATTTATCTGATAATTATTGATAGTTCATTAGCCTATTGCCCATCTGTATGTCTTCACACACACACACACACACACACACACACACACACAAACCCGCCCCGCCCCCCCCCCCACCCGCCCGCTGGCCCTGAGGAATGTCTATTTAAGTCGTCTGTCCATTTTTTGATTGGTTTGTTGTTTTGATGTTATTAAGCATCATGAGCTGTTCATAAATTTTTTAGCTTAATCTTTTGTTGGTTACTATTTGAAAATATTTCCTTCCAATCTGTGCATTGTCTTTTATTTAATCTATTGTTTCCTTTGCTATGCAAAAGTTGTTTTTTTTTTTTTTTTTTTTTTTTTTTGCTTAAGTAGGTCCTGTTTATTTTTGTGCTTTTTTCCCCATTATTCTAGAAGATGGATTGAAAATGATATTGCTGTAATTTATGTCTGAGAATGTCCTGCCTATATTTTCCTGTAGGAATTTTATGGTTTCCAGTCTTACTTCTAGATTTTTAATTATTTTTGTGCTAATGTTGTGTATGTTGTTAAAGAATGATCTAATTTCATTTTCTTTTCTTTTTTTTTTTTTTTTTTTTTTTTTTTTTACATGTAGCTGTCCAATTTTCCCAGTGCCATTTGTTAACAAAACTATTTTCCAACATTGGGTAGTCTTGCCTCCTTTGTTCTAGGTTAGCTTTTCATAGGTGCATGGGTTTATTTCTGGGTTTTCTATCCTGTTCCATTGATCCATATTTCTATTTTGTGACAGTTTCATACTGTTTTGATGACTGTAGCTTTGTAGTAGAGTCTGAAGCCTGGGAGCCTGATTCCCCCAGATCCTATTTTCTTTCTCAAGATTGCTTTGGCTATTCTGGTCTTTTGTGTCTCCATACAAATTTTTTTGTTCTAGTTCTGTGAAAAATTTCATTGGCAACTTGATAAGGAATGTGTTGAATCTATATATTGACTTGGCTAGTATAGTCATTTTGAACATATTGATTCCTCCAATCCATAAACATAGTATATGTTTCCATATGTTTGTATCTTCCTCAATTTCTTTCATCAGTGTCTTATAGATTTTGTAGTACAGGTCTTTTGTCTCCTCATTCCTAGGTATTTTTTTCTTTTTGGTATGACAATAAATTAAATTGTTTCTTGAATTTCTCTTTCTGATCTTACATTGTAAGTGTACAGAAATTCAAAAGATTTCTCTGTATTTATTTTGTAACCTGTAACTTTACAAAATTCACTGATGAGAACAAGTATTTCTCTGGTAGCACCTTTAGGATCATAAATTTAACATCATGTCATCTGCAAATCAGTTCAGTTCAGTTCAGTCGCTCAGTCGTGTCTGACTCTTTGAGACCCCATGAATCACAGCATGCCAGGCCTCCCTGTCCATCACAAACTCCCGGAGCTTACTCAAACTCATGCCCATCGAGTCGGTGAGACCATCCAACCATCTCATCCTCTGTCATCCCCTTCTCCTCCTGCCCCCAATCCCTCCCAGCATTAGGGTCTTTTCCAATGAGTCAACTCTTCACATGAGGTGACCAAAGAACTGGAGTTTCAGTTTCAGCATCAGTCCTTCCAATGAACACCCAGGACTGATCTCCTTTAGGATGGACTAGTTGTATCTCCTTTCAGTCCAAGGGACTCTCAAGGGTCTTCTCCAGCACCATAGTTCGAAACCATCAATTTTTCGGCACTCAGCTTTCTTCACAGTCCAACTCTCACATCCATACATGACCACTGGAAAAACCATAGCCTCGACTCGATGGACCTTTGTTGGCAAAGTAATGTCTCTGCTTTTTAATATGCTATCTAGGTTCGTCATAACTTTCCTTCCAAGAAGTAAGCGTCTTTTAATTTCTTGGCTGCAGTCACCATCTGCAATGATTTTGAAGCCCCCCAAAAATAAAGTCTGACACTGTTTCCACTGTCTCCCCATCTATTTCCCATGAGGTGATGGGACCAGATGCCATGATATTAGTTTTCTGAATGTTGAGCTTTAAGCCAACTTTTTCACTCTCCTCTTTCACTTTTGTCAAGAGGCTTTTTAGTTCCTCTTCACTTTCTGCCATAAGAGTGGTGTCATCTGCATATCTGAGGTTATTGATATTTCCCCCGGCAATCTTAATTCCAGCTTGTGCTTCTTCTAGCCCAGCGTTTCTCATGATGTACTCTGCATATAAGTTAAATAAGTAGGGTGACAACATACAGCCTTGGCAGTTTAAATTCTTTTCTTCCAATTTGGATTCCTTTTACTTTTTTTCCCCCCTTCTGATTGTTGTAGCTAAGACTTCCAAAACTATGTTGAATAAAAATAGTGAGAGTGGCTCTCCTTGCTTTTTCCTGATCTTAGAGGAAATGCTTTCAGCTTCTCACCATTGAGTTTGATGTTAGCTATAGGTTTGTCATTATGGCCTTTATTATGTTAAGATATGTTCCCTCTAAGTCCACTTTCAGGAGAATTTTTGTTAAAAATTGTTGTCGAATTTTGGCAAAAGCTTCTTCTGTATCTATTTAGATAATCATATGGTTTTTATTCTTCACTTTGCTGAGGCAGTGTATCATGTGGATTGATTTGTTGATATTGGAAAAACTCTTGCATCTTTGGGATAAACCCCATTTGGTCACGGTGAATGACTTTTTTAATGTATTGTTGAACTTGGATTGCTGGTATTTTGTTGATGATTTCTATATCCATGGTCATCAGGGATATTGGTCTGTAATTTTATTTTATGTCTGATTTTGGTATCAGGGTGATGGTGGCCTCATAGAATGAGTTTGCAGGTTTTTCTTCCTCTGAAACTTTTTTTTTTTTTTGGGGGGGCGGGTGGGGGAACAGTTTCAGAAGGACAGGTATAAACCCATCTCTAAATGTTTGAAGAATTCACCTGTGAAGCCATTAGGTCCTGAACTTTTGTTTTGGGGGAGTTTTAAAATCACAGTTTTAAATTTAGTGCTTATGATTGTACTGTTCATATTTTCTGTTTCTTCCTGGTTCAGTTTTGTGAGACTGTATCTTAAGGGCAAAAGAACTTGCCCTTTTCTTCCTGATTGCCATTTTATTGGCTCACAGTAGTCTCTTATGTTTCTTTGTATTTCTAGGAAATAATTTGTAACTTCTACTTTTTCATTTTCAGTTGTATTGATTTCAGTCCTCTCCCTTTTTTCTTGAAGAGTCTGTCTAAAGGTTTATCAATTTTGTTTATCTTTTCAAATAATCAGCTTTTAGTTTCATTCATCTTTGCAATTGTTTTATTTGTTTCTATTTCATTTATTTCTTCTTGGACTTTTGATTTCTTTCCTTATACTAATTGGAGGTTTTATTTGTTCTTCTTTCTCTAGTTGTTTTAGTTGTAAGTTTAGATTGTTTGTTTGAGATTATTCTTCTTTCCTGAGTAAGATTGTATTGCTATAAATTTCCCTCTTAGAAATGTGTTTGCTGCATACCTTAGGTTTTGTGTCACTGTGCTTTCATTTTCATTTGTCTCGGTATTTTTTTATTCCCTCTTCAGTATCTTCAGTAATCCATTGGTTGTTTAGCAGCATATTGTTTATTCACCGTGTGTTTGGATTTTTTCTAGTATTTTTTTTTCTTGTAGTTTATTTCTAATTTCATAGTATTGTGATGAGAAAAGATGCTTGATAAAATTTCAATTTTCTTAAAGCTACTGAAACTCACCTTATGGCTCAGCATGTGGTCAACCCTGGAGAATATTCCATATGAATCTGAGAAGAAGGTATAGTCTGTTGCTTTTGGGTGAAATGCTCTATAAATATTAATTAAGTCCATCTTGTCTAAAGTGTCACTTAAGGCCTCTGAGTCCTTATTAATTTTCTATCTGGATGATCTGCCAGAAATAATGTTCATTTATAGATATTTCATTAATATCATATATTCCTTTAATATATTATATATTTATATATAAATACATATGTATAACTTTTATATGTTCTTCTTAATTGAACCCTTCATCAGTAGGTAGTGTCCTTCTTTGTCTCTTGTAACAGTCTTTTTTTACATTTATTTTGACTGATATGAGTTGCTACTCCAGCTTTCATTTGATTTTCATCTGTGTGGAATATCTTTTCCAGCCCTTTGCTTTCAGTTCAGTTGTGACCAACCTAGATAGCATATTAAAAAGCAGAGACATTACTTTGCCAACAAAGATCCATCTAGTCAAGGCTATGGTATTTCCAGCGGTCATGTATGGATGTGAGAGTTGGACTGTGAAGAAAGCTGAGTGCCAGAAAATTGATGCTTTTGAACTGTGGTGTTGGAGAAGACTCTTGAGAGTCCCTTGGACTGCAAGGAGATCCAACCAGTCCATCCTAAAGGAGATCAGTCCTGGTAGTTCATTGGAAAGACTGATGCTGAAGCTGAAGCTCCAATACTTTGGCCACCTGATGTGAAGAGCTGACTCATTGGAAAAGACCCTGATGCTGGGAGGGATTGGGGGCAGGAAAGAGAAGGGGATGACAGAGGATGAGATGGCTGGATGGCATCACCGACTCAATGGACATGAGTTTGAGTAAACTCCGGGAGTTTGTGATGGACAGGGAGGCCTGGTGTGCTGTGATTCATGGGGTCGCAGAGAGTCGGATACGACTGACCAACTGAACTGACTGACTAACTGACTGATTTTCAGTATTTAGATGTCTCTAGGTCTGAAATGCGTGTCTTGTAGACAGCATATATATGAGTCTTTTTTTGGATCCACATAGCCAGTCTATGTCTTTTGGGTGGTGCATTTAATCCATTTACATTTATAATCTCTGATATGTGAGCCAGCACATGAGACCCTACCCATGACAAGGTCATGAGGGAGAAAACCTGACAGGCAAGGTAGATCATGTTTTCAGGGATTCCGAAAAGCTGCCCCCGGCACTCACCTTAAAGATGATATCTGTCTTTTTGATGCCTGCTTCAATAGACTATGCCCTAATTTCTGTGACACAGGCAGAAGGCCTTCCCTGATCTCTTCCCAAATAAAAATCAATTTAGAACTCTAATCAATAAATTTCCCAGGTGGTGGTATTTTATGAGATTATCCAGGGTGAAAGGAGTGTTTTAATTTAAACTCCTTTGCTGGTAGTTTGTTTGCCAAATGCATTTATGCCCTTGGTACTAATATGCATGATTTCTTATAATATCCTAATCATAAAATAGCATAAAGAACCTGATCATATAAAGGCCCTAATGGACACAGAGCCCTTTGGGGAGTGAGGAAGCCCTATTAAAAAACACAAGAAAAATTGTTCTAAAAGTGGTTATTGGGTTAACATTTGCTTGCTGTGTTTTTGTTCTTAATGTGCTAAGGTTGTGTTATAGAAACCATTGTTAATATATTTATATATCTAAAAAAATAAGAGCCTAGCTCTAGTGTGGTAAAATGAGATGGTTGTTAATTGTCAGCCAGGAGTGCTAGGCAGGGGCTGCCTCACCAAAGTCGCAGAGTCAGTTTGGGGTAAACTTCTTAGATAAACTCAACTGACAAGTTCTGCAGAAGGATTAATTTTTATGTTAACAAGGTTATACTCCTACTCTGTACCGTTGCCCTATGAGACTGCTACCTTTCAGTTAAGGTCACCACAGAAACGGAAAATAGGTTTACATTCACCTGGCCTGCATAAAATGTTAATGGGCCCCAAGCTCAGAAGATAATGTACAAGACCCTCACAAACAAAGTATGCAGAAAACACCCTGGTTTCATGAAGAACAAGCTGATGTTATGTTAAACTATCTTCCCCTTAGAGATGTACTAACTTAGGGTATAAAAGCTACAGTAAAAAATAAAGCATTGCCAGACCCTGCCAGACTCTGCCAGACCCTGCTACAAACACCCCGTCTGGCCTCTCTCTCTCTCTCTCTCGCCATTCATCCTGAGACTTGGCCCTATCAAGTCTGGTCTCACGTGTCTTCTCTCGCCGACGCCATTCATCCTGATGGTACCCCCTGGATCCTGCCGAGGCTGGACCCCGGCAGATATGTATGATACTATTTGGAGAAGGAAATGGCAACCTACTCCTGTACTCTTGCCTGTAAAATCCCATAGATGTATACTGGTAGTCTACAGTCCATGGGATCTCAAAGAGTGGGACATGACTGAGCGACTTCATTTTCACTTTTCATTTTCATGCTTTGGAGAAGGAAATGGCAACCCACTCCAGTGTTCTTGTCTGGAGAATCCCAGGGATGGAGGAGCCTGGTGGGCTGCCGTCTATGGGGTTGCACAGAGTTGGACACGACTGAAGCGACTTAGCAGCAGTGGCATGACACTATTTAGGCTTTCCTAGTGGCTCAGAGGTAAAGAGTCTGTCTGCAATGCAGGAGCCACAGGCACGCAAATCTCTGGGTTGGGAAGAGCCCCTGGAGGAGGGCATGGCAACCCACTCCAGCAGTCCTGCCTGGAGAACGCAATAGGCGGAGGAGCCTGGCAGGCTATAGTCCACAGGGTTGCAGAGTCTGACACGACTGAAACAACATAGCACAGAATAGCATAGCATGTGATCCTATTGCCATTTTCTTATTGTTTTGGGTTTATTTTGTGTGCATCTTCTCCTTGTCTTGTGTTTCCTGCCTAGAGAATTTCCTTTAGCATTTGTTGTAAGGCGGTTTGGTGGTGCTGAATTCTCTTAACTTTTGCTTATCTGGGAAGATTTTGATCTCTCTATCCTCTGAAGGAGAGTCTTGCTGGGTAGAGTATTATTGGTTGTAGTTTCTTCCCTTTCATCGCTTTCAATATATCATGCTATTTCCTTCTGGTTTGTAGAGTCTCTTGAGAAATCAGCTGATAACCTTACAGGAGTTCCCTTGCACATTATTTGTTATTTTTCCCTTGTTGCTTTTAATATTTTGTCTTTAGTTTAGTTTTTTTTTTTTTTTTTTTTTTCCCAGTTTGATTACTGTGTGTTTTGGTGTGCTCCTCCTTGGTCTTATCCTGACTGGAACTCTCTAAGCATGTTGGACTTGGTTGACTATTTTGTTTCTCATGTCAAGAATTTTTCAGCTAGTATTTCTTCAAATAATTTTGGGGTGTTTTCTCTCTTTTCTTTCACCCCTATATTGTGAATGTTGGTGTTTTTAGCATTCTCCCTGAAGCCGCTTAGGCAGTCTTTTTCTTTTTCTTTTTTTTTTTTTTTTATTGTTTTTTACATATTCTGTTCTGCTGCAGTGATTTCCACCATTCTGTCTTCCAGGTCACTTATTCATTTTTCTTTGTCAGTCATTCTACTATTGATTCCTTGTAGTGTGTTGTTCTCTGTTTCTTTGCTCTTTAGTTCTTTTAGATTTTGGCAAACATTTCTTGCATCTTCTCCATTCTTTTTCTGAGATCCTAGATCATGTTCATTATCATTATTGTAATGATAATACAATATGGAAGGTTGCCTATGTCCATTTCATTTACTTGTTTTCCTGGGATTTTGTCTTATCCCTTCACTTGGATATCATGTTCTGCCTTTTCATTTTGATATTTAACTCTCTGTGATTGTGGTTTTTGTTCTTGAGGTTGCTTGATTATAGTTCTTCTTTGCACATCTGACTGCCCTCTGGTAGAAGAGGCTAAGAGTCTTGCACAAGCTTCCTGATGGGAAAGACTGCTAGTGTTGGAGGGTCGCCAGCAGAGACGTGTGTCAGTTGTGACTCGCCACAGCGGTAGGAGCACCAGAAGCAATAGTCTTGGGATGTGTTTCCCTGGCATGAGACCCGCTTATTGCAATATAACTATATTTACAATATTGTGCCTTATATCCATGTGATTTATTTATAACAGAAAACTTGCATCTCTTTATCCCTTTCACCTATTTTATGTGACCTCTGACACTCATCTCCTCTAGTGATCACCATTTTGTTCTCTATATCTATGATTCTGTTTCTGCTTTTCTTAAAATTGTTATTTGTTTTGATATTAGATTGCACATGTAAGTGAAACGATGTGGTATTTCTTTTTCTCTGATTTATTTCAGTTAACATAGTAACATCTAGGTCCACTCATGTTGGCACAAATGGCAAAATTTCATTATTTATACATACATATATATGTATATACATGCATATATATTATATATTATATTTTTACTTTTCTCTCTCCACTTATGTCATTTTTATATTTATTTATGTATTGCTAACAGTTTTAGATGACTTTACTACTTTTGTGTATTTGCCTTTATACTAGTTTTATAAGTGATTGACCCACTACATATATATTTTACTAATGGGATTTTTTTTTTTTTTTTCTTGTTTCTAGTTAGGGCCTTTCTTTTCATTGTCTCTCTATATATACATATATGTATATATGTATCCATTCATTTCAGATTCGTTTCCAACCTATGCTATTACAGAGTATTGAATTGAGTTCTCTGAGCTATGTGGTAGGACTTTGTTAGCTAACTATTTTATACATTATAGTGTGTATATGTCAGTCCCAAACTCCCAATTTCTCCCTCCTCCCCATAAACCTTGGTGACAGTAAGTTTATTTTTACATTCTTTACTCTATTTATGTTTTGTAAATAAGTTAATTTATACTGTTTTTAAAAATTCCACATATAAACAATATAATATGATATTTGTCTTTCTCTGTCTGATTTATTTCAGTAACTATGGCAATCTCTAGACCCATCCATGTTACTGCAAATCACATTGTTTCATTTTTTACATGATTGAGTAATATTGTATATAAGTCTTCCCTCCTGACTCAGTGGTAAAGAATCCACCAGCCAACTCAAAAGCTGTGTTCTTGATCTCTGGGTTGGAGTTTCCCTGCAGAAGGAAATGGCAACCGACTCCAGTATTCTTGCTTGAGAAATCCCATGGACAGAGGAATCTGGCAGGCTATAGTCCACAGGGTCACAAAACGGTTAGACACAACTCAGCAACTAAACAGCAACAATAATATAGAGTATAAGTACCATTGTATGTAGCTAAGACATCTTCTTTATCTATTTCTTTGTGATGGACATTTAGGTTGCTTCTGTATCTTGGTGATTGTAAATAGTGCTGCAGTGGATATTAACGTGCATGTATCTTTTCTACTCATGGTTTTCTCCAGACATATACCCAGGACTGGCATTGCTGGATTATATGATAGCTTTGTTTTTAGGTTTTTGAGGCACCTCCATACTGTTCTCCGTAGTGGCTATACCAATTTACATTCCCACAAACATTGTAGGAGAGTTCTCTTCTGTCCACCCCCTCTTCAGCATGTATTGATTATAGATTTTTTGGACCATAAAGAAGGCTAATCTCTAAAGAATTTATGCTTTTGAAATGTGGTGTTGGAGAAGACGCTTGAGAGTCCTTTGAACTGCAAGGACATCAAACCAGTCAATATGCTTTGTAAAGACTGATGCTGAAGCT